>NC_080572.1:92922648-93522648 GCF_030247185.1 Malaya genurostris | reverse complement strand
GGTGGAGAGCATCACACAAAATTAGCCGTTCTAAACGCTCTAAAAGTTTTCTAAAGAACTATTAGGATTTCTTCTTTGCAAATCGAATGTAAATATCCTCAGTTTAGTGCAAATCTAGAACAGTTTGATTTGATTTCTGCACTCGCTGTGTGAAATTCACAGTAATTTAGATCAAGTGAAGCCTTCTTTGTTTTTGCGAAAAATGTGGAAAAGGGGAATACTTTCATAATTCATACAATTGATCAACTAATTGATATTCGGAAGTGTTAAGCAACATGCCAGTTGTTTTCGTATTCCTATCGGGCCCTGTGGTGGAGGAGGAGCACTATGAGGGAAGCTGAGCTGCAAGCAACCGGGCGGGTCATAGGTGGTGGATAATGCTTAGTCGCGATAGCAACTCGTTGTGACTCGCGACCCGAACCATGTAGCGGGGGCTGACTGCAGGTGTGGGTAGGACGAGGTAGTGGGCCCTACACGTTCTAGGCCTAAAAACCACAAGACCTAAAGTAGTTGGCCCTGACAAGGCGAGTTGGCGCCGCCTTTCAATATGCACCTGGCCCAAATCTCTCTAAATCTCTCTCTTCTCGCGGTCCTTCAGCGTTACTGCAAGGTTGGCGCAGGCCTAGCTAGCCGCCCATAAAAAGGACTTGCTCAGGAAGTTCAACAAGAAAATTCGGATGGATCTAATCGGCTCAGACCTTTGCGACGAAAACGGACAAGAGATTGGAAACTCGGTACGTGGAACTGTAAGTCTCTCAACTTCATCGGAAGCACGCGTATACTATCCGATATAGTGAAAGACCGCAAGTTCGACATCGTAGCGCTGCAGGAGGTGTGTTGGAAGGGGTCTACGGTGCGGGTCTTTCGCGGGAACCACACCATATACCAGAGCTGCGGCAACACACACGAGCTGGGAACAGCTTTTATGGTTGTGGGGGAGATGCAAAAGCGTGTGATCGGATGGTGGCCGGTCAGCGACAGAATGTGCAGGTTGAGGATCAAGGGCCGGTTCTTCAATATCAGCATAATTAACGTGCATAGTCCCCACCTCGGAAGTAGCGATGACGACAAAGACGAATTCTACGCGCAGCTGGAACGTGAATACGATCGCTGCCCAAGACATGACATCAAGATCGTCATCGGCGATTTCAATGCTCAGGTTGGCCAGGAGGTGGAGTTCAGACCGGTAGTTGGAAGGTTCAGCGCCCACCAGCAAACGAACGAGAACGGCCTAAGACTCATCGACTTTGCCACCTCCAAGAACATGGCCATAAAAAGCACCTTTTTCCAGCACCGCCTCTTGCACCGATACACCTGGAGATCACCCATGCAAACGGAGACACAAATCGATCACGTCCTGATTGATGGACGGCATTTCTCGGACATTATCGACGTACGAACCTATCGGGGCGCTAACATCGACTCGGACCACTACCTTGTGATGGTTAAGCTGCGTCCAAAACTGTCCGTTGTGAATAACGTACGGTACCGGTGCCCGCCGCGGTATAATCTGGACCGACTGAGGGACACCGAGGTCGCGACTGCCTACGCGCGGCATCTCGAAGCAGCGTTGCTAGCGGAGGAGGAGTTCAATGATGCTCCCCTGGAGGACTGCTGGACCAGAACTAAAGCAGCCATCAGCAATGCTGCGGAGAGCGTCCTGGGATACGTGCCAAGGAGTCGACGGAACGAATGGTTCGACGGCGAATGTCAGGAGATATTGGACGAGAAGAATGCAGCACGCGCAGCGATGTTGCGTCAAGCCACCCGTCAGAACGTGGAATCGTATCGACAGAGACGAAAGCAGCAAACTCGCCTTTTCCGGGACAAAAAGCGCCGCCTGGAAGAGTCGGAGAGAGAGGAGATGGAGATGCTATATCGTTCTCAGGATACACGGGCGTTCTACAGGAAGCTGAATGACTCTCGCAACGGCTTCATGCCGCGAGCCGAAATGTGTAGAGACAAGGAAGGTGGCATCCTGACGGACGAACGTGAGGTGATCGAAAGGTGGAAGCAGCACTACGATGAACATCTGAATAGTGCACAGGCGGACAATCAGGCGTTGGAGGAGGAAGATTATGTCAGTGTTGCAGCCGACGGAGATGTACCAGTGCCCACTATGAACGAGGTCAAGGAGGCTATCCAACAGCTCAAGAATAACAAAGCAGCTGGTAAGGATGGTCTAGGAGCAGAACTCTTCAAAAGGGGACCGGAGAAACTGACGGAATGCATGCACCGAATAATCGAAGAGATCTGGGACAGAGAACAGCTACCGGAGGAGTGGAAGGAAGGGGTCATCACCCCGATATACAAGAAAGGTGACAAATTGGACTGTGCAAACTACAGGGCAATCACAGTGTCAAATGCCGCCTACAAAGTGTTATCCCAGATCCTGTTCCGGCGCCTATCACCACTGGTAAATGGATTTGTCGGGAGTTATCAGGCCGGGTTCATCAACGGCAGATCAACAAACGACCAAATCTTCACTATACGGCAAATCCTTCAAAAATGCCGTGAATACCGGGTCCCGACGCATCATCTGTTCATCGACTTCAAAGCCGCATACGACACGGTTGACCGTGTAGAGCTATGGAAAATTATGGACGAGAACGGCTTCCCTGGGAAGCTGACAAGACTGATTAAGGCTACGATGGATGGTGTACAGTGTTGTGTCAAGATTGCGGGCGGTTTCTCTGAACCGTTCGAATCACGTAGGGGATTAAGACAAGGTGATGGGTTGTCCTGCCTGCTGTTCAACATCGCACTTGAAGGAGTTATGCGAAGAGCGCGGTTCAACATGCGGGGCACGATTTTCACGAGGTCCGGACAATTCGTGTGCTTCGCTGATGACGTGGATATAATCGGTAGAAACAAGGAGACGGTAGCAGATCTGTATACCCGACTAAAGCGCGAAGCGGCACGAGTAGGACTGAGGATAAATGTGTCTAAGACAAAGTACATGCTGGCTGGCGGAACTGAACGCGATAGGCAACGTCTGGGCAGCAGTATTACGATCGACGGCGACGAGTTCGAGGTGGTTGACGAGTTCATCTATCTTGGCTCAATGGTGACTGCGGACAACGACACCAGCCGGGAGATCAGGAGGCGCATTATATCCGGAAGTCGTGCCTACTATGGACTCCACAAAACATTGAGATCCAGGAAACTTCACCCCCGCACGAAGTGCACCATGTACAAATCACTGGTAAGACCGGTGGTTCTCTACGGGCACGAAACGTGGACAATGCTCGAGGAGGACCTGCAAGCACTCGAAGTCTTCGAAAGGAGGGTGCTGAGAACGATCTTCGGTGGTGTGCAGGAGAATGGAGTGTGGAGGAGAAGAATGAACCACGAACTAGCGCAACTCTACGGTGAGCCAAGTATCCGGAAAGTAGCCCAGGCTGGAAGGGTACGGTGGGCGGGGCATGTCGTGAGAATGCCGGACAACAGCCCCACCAAGTTGGTGTTCACCTCTAATCCGGCAGGTACAAGACAAAGAGGAGCGCAGCGTTCACGGTGGCTGGACCAAGTGGAGCGAAACCTGGATAGTATCGGGCGCCGACGTGGTTGGAGGCAAGCAGCCATGGATCGAGTTACATGGAGAAGAATTGTTGATCAGATAAAATCTTAAAAGATGTAATATCAGAAATATATATATATATCCAGTTATATCTCTGACATTACCCACCCGCCTTTTTTTCGTTTCGACTCTTTAAGTGACGGTACACAATTTTAACACACTTTGCAACCTATCATTCCGGAACCGAAAGTCGGATCCGGATGAAATTCAAGAATTCCGTGTAGAACCATGAGACCTTTCATTTGAATCTAAGTTAGTCAACATCGATTAAGTCATTTTTGAGAAACACACACACACACACTCACACACACAGAGAGATAGATTGCTCAGCTCGACGAACTGAGTGGAATGGCCATGGACACTTGGCCAATTTTTGCTAGTCGATTTTCAAGTGATTGTATAACCTTTCTATATGAGAAAGGCAAAACAGTTTAGCGTTTCAATAAAGTGATTATTTGTTGTTAGCTGCGTGACTCGAACGTTCAATATACGTCAAACTGGTTACTCGTGAGATTAAACTGGCTACACGTGAGTCAAACTGGTTACACGTGAGCATTTTTACGATTACAATTTATTTTCTTCCTCCATTCTAAGAGTATGGACCATCCTGCGAATTATTTGAACTTTTAGTTAAAATTTGACAGTCGGGCAGTTATTTTTTATCGAGTAGTTAAATTTATCTACAACTGTGGCCCATTTCAAAGTTTGACGGATGGAAAGTTATTTATGTTCATTTTGCTATGAAAATAAAGTAATAGCAAGTGGTGTAATAATTACAATTCAGCGAAAGTAAGAATAACTTCGAGATAAAATTACTTCATTTAAAAAATATCAAAACTTTTTATTGAGGTATTTTCTTTGAGTGAAAGTATAAAAAGAAATTACACAGAAGCAATTTTTACTTAAAGTCTGAAATTGGAATGTTTTAGCAAGATATTTTTCAGTGTTTCCGGTCAAGTCGATTAAAAAATCATTTAATGTTCTGAGAATATCGTTTGAGTTTGAGTGAATATGACAAATATTATACACAAATCAAACTGCAATGACAGAAAATGACGTGGCCGTATTTAGATACAGAATGAATAATTCGATTCAAAATTTAATAGTCGCACACGCGAATAGTTCCTGGGTTCGGAAAAAAAATCCGCAGAGAAAATGCGCTAGAAAGTATTTTAAAACTTAGTTTACAAGTCTCGCTATGGTAGCATTATTTTTTCCACTCGCCGCCTCGTGCGCTGTCGTCGCCGGGCCACTAAACCACGCCCTCGTGCACGGTCTCTATAGAATTCGTTGAAAGCAATCGGTCGCTCATAAATTTCACCTTCAATAGCACATCGTTTGGCAAAACTATCAGCTCTTTCATTGCCTGGAATGGAGCAATGAGCCGGGACCCAAACTATTGTGATTTGATAATTATTATTCAATATGACGTTCAGGCACTGTTTTATTCTGCCCAAGTAAAAAGGGTTCATTTTGGCAAGCAGCGTTTGAGCGAATAGCTTCAATTGCACTCAGACTATCTGTGAAAAGAAAATAATGGTTTGGAGATAATGTGACGATTACACTCAAACTATAATGAACTGCTGCTAGCTCTGCTATATGAACAGATGCAGGTTCTTGAAGCTTAAATGAGACCGAAACATTATTGTTGAATATACCAAACCCAGTAGCCTCTTCAATTCGTGATCCGTCCGTGAAAAACATTTTCTCAGAGTCAATATGCCTGAACTTACTTGAAAATATTTTTGGGATTTCCATCGAGCGTAGGTGTTCCGGGATGTCACGGATAGGAATATATCTTGAAGGGTTGATTTCCTGTGACATATGGTGAAAATATACTTTTTACTTTTTTATTTATGACTTCTGGTCAGCCAGTAATTTTTACTTTTTTCGGTTTTTTAACGATATCAAACTAACTAGAGATTATAAGAGGAGAAATATCTTATAATCTCTAGTTAGTTTGATATCGTTAAAAACCGAAAAAAGTAAAAATTACTGACTGACCAGAAGTCATAAATAAAAAAGTAAAAAGTAAAAATTTGATGGGATTCCATCATACACAGCGATGAGTGGAGCGCTGTCCGTACGCCGCTTGCACCCTGGGACGCATAGCCATACGCTACAACTCCAGGCACTCAAGCAATAGTTTCGGACAAATCTTCTATTCCGGTGTTATAACTAACTGTATGAGAAAATATCAACACAATGAAACACATTGTGTGAGAAACCGTCGTGGGCAGAATGTGACAACTTCTCGTAACTTTACTTTTGCCGGTTCGGACAGTAAATGGCAAACGACCTTTGCTGTTTCTTTCTGACATATCAGAGATTCGGATGACTCGTATCGCTAAGATGCCTAAGTTCGACTCGTCTGGTAGAAGGTAAAAGTTTAGATACGAGAAGCCTTCTGCTTACTTAAATGGCCCTTGTCACGTCTCACTTTTCCGCACTTTATTCTTCACATCCTTGCTCTTCCTTGAGTACTATGGCTCTATGATTTCATATTCTTTCTCCTCTTATAATCTCTAGTTAGTTTGATATCGTTAAAAACCGAAAAAAATTAAAATATACTATCATAAATCTTGTTTGAAAGACAATGATATGACTTATCTTTACATGCTTTGTATTGTGAATGTAAGTGAATCGCGCGCTCCTTTTATGTGCATCTATGAAGATATAACTTTTTCTAAGTGTGTACACACTTCAAAAAAAATCCTGTAATTTTACATCTTATTAAATGCACATAAATGGAGCGTCGCAGTTCACGCAAATCTACGTGGAAGTACATTTAATATTATGTCTAAAATAACATGACATGCAATAAAAAAAATGAATACTGATTGCGACCAGCGCGACTTAAACCGAGAATCATTGGATCACAAAGTATGTCTGTTAATCGACTGAGCCACAGAAGCACACATTTGCTTGGCTGGTAAAAGGTGCAGAATGCAAGTTACAGTCGAAGGCAGTAAAATTCAAGCTAATCTAACATGAAGTTATTACAAAAGATATTTCCCATTATTTGACAATTTAGGTCTTTATAAATTGCATCGTATGAGTGGTTATGTCCCCTGCAAAATTCAATTTTTTTGCTGTGTAGCTTTTGTCATCAACAAACTGTTGAATAAGTTTTTGTTTTCGAATACTGCCAAAGGCCTTCGACAAAAAAAACATCAGAACGAAAAACATAAGCCATTTTGGTTACATCAACAACGCTTATGTGCAGTATTTCAACATAAGCTGCTCATACACTATTGAGTCCAAGACGAAACCGAAAACGTATGAAAATATTCAAAATACTCTATGCTTATCAAAAACCGGTTTTTCTTGAGGTACTGAAACAATAACAACTGCTGAGTACGTTTTACCTCCATTTATTTATCATGAACTGGAACAGAAGTAACAAACTAATAAACTGGGAAACGATATATTTCTGAATTCTAAAGTTCGATATGAAAATATTCTGACAATAAAAACATACCGAACAGCACAACACGGTTGAAGTATTATTATAATCGAAAACTGTCATTGAAAAAGAATTTAGGTGAAATTGCGCGAATTGCGAATTTCACCAAACAATCAAAAACTTGATCGATTTTCGAAAAACAAAAAACACTTGTCGTAATTAAACTCACTATCAGCTATCTTTTTCTGTACCCGAACCCGACCAATACCCGTCGCTAGGCACGTACCTAGAATTTTTTTTCGGAGAGGGTTTCAGAACATGTTCTTTAATTTTCATATGCATGAAAATTGTTCATTTGATAATTAATTTTATGATTACGCGCTAAATCATATTCACAGTTGACCAAATTTTTTCAAATTTGAATGAAATTTTTCTGGACATGCAGACTTTGTCTTGAAATGTCAAATTGCATCTGTTGTTTTTTTTTTTTTCCAAAATTGATCTAGACATTCTAGACTGTCTTTTGAAGAGAACTAGAGATTCTTACCAATTTTTTGCAAATCATTAGGGTAGAAAAATGACACATCCTACAAAAAACTGTTGTGCTGGTGGTGTTTTCAAAGTAGTCTAATTTTCGAAAGAAAATATCGAATTCTATACCGAAAAATCGATCTGAAAAATTACAAAATCAAAAAGTCAAATTACAAAAAAATACGTCATTCCTTATTTAAATTTTTCTTATCCTGCACTGATACTTTCTGCAAATATCGGGCAACTAGCAACACGGTAATCAGTAAAATTTTCTCAAAAATTTCATTTCATTGGAATCTTTGATGATTATGGCTTTAAGTTTAGTTTAGTTTTTTACCCTTTTTTATAAATATAAAAAATAGGTATAGAATTCGCTCAAACTTTAGAAAAATTTTCCGATGCCCGGAGGGCCGAATCAGGCTTATTGGGTTTGCAGATTTGGAAAGTCGATAACCAAATAAACTTATTTCAGTTTTAGCGGTATTCAGTTTTCGATTCGGAAGGTACCCAAAAATTTAATTCGCACTACGATTTCTCAAAGATGACTATACTGATTTTCAAACAGTTTGAATCAAATGTAAACTATACTGCTCCTTTGGTGGATTTAACTGACTTCGGCTACACCGATCTTTGAATTCCGGTTCCGTTTGGTACCATACAAAATTGGTGAGTTTTATTCGAATCCAGCTTCCGATTCTGGAGTTACAGGGTAATGAGTTTTTAAATTTCAAACTGATATAGAAGATGACAATACCAAAAAGCTTCAAATTCGAAGCTCTTGCAATTTATTAGTCATATTAATTTATTGACATACGAATCGTTTTCGTTTATGTTGGTTCCTGAATACCGGTTCTGGAAGTAAATAATAATGGCGAAAAACTCTAAAGTGGACCTTACTTCGACATATCATGGAATGTTCAATGGATTATTATACTTTTAGATTCAAATTCGATACGATTTGCAGTTTCGACATTACAGGGTAATGAGTGAATAGAACTTTAAATTGCCGCTTGAAACGACGACGATCATTAAATTAATGTCATGAGAACTAAAACACCGAAAAATATTCATACAAAAAACACATGCGGATGATAAAAAAGGTATCATCTCACTGCTAGGTGAACGTTTTTATTAAAAAGACACTGGACAAAAAACTCATTTTGGTAGGTAGGAACTTATCTTGGGACAAAATTTTATTAAAATCAATAATGGTTTTGTTTTTTAAATCGATTTTATATTTTTATAGTCCATTTTTTCAGTGTAGGAATCGATAAGGATTTTTTCAGTGTTTACTGAAAAATTTGACTGATTTGTTGAAAATTACTGGTCACTGCACAGCAGATCATCAGACTCGATGTAGTATGGCTTCAGTATGGCAAACCATAAGTTTTGAACCGATGGAGAGGTCAATCCGACTCACGACAGATTTTTGAAAAGGGCGTATGTATTTTTGCATTTCACAGAAATTACCTTTTTCAAATCGTTGTAACTCGGAAACCGTTAATTGTGCAAAGTTGACGTCCAGGAAAAAAGTAGTAGGGAATCAATAGGGCATTCTAAAAAATATGCACTGAAAAAAAATTAATTTTTTTCTCAATAATTTCAAATGAACCAAAAAAATTAAATTAAAAAAAAAATCAGGGTTTTGATTTTTTTGTGATAATTTTTATTTTAATGCTTTTATTAAAACCTACAGATTGATGGCTATCCCATCCGTGCCTTATGAAAAATGAAGAAGTTACAGCTAAAACAGTTGTAAAGAGTTTTGAGGAATATCAATAAACCGGAAGTCGCCATCTTGGAATTCAGAACCACCTCAAACATCGTTTTTTTGACATCTAGACATCAAACCCGATCCAAAAATACCTATATTGTAAGGGTTTTCAACAAATGTCAATAAACCGGAAGTCGCCATCTTGGAATTCAGAACCTCCTCAAACATCGTTTTCCAACATGTACTCATCAAACCCGTTCCGAAAATACCCATATTGTAGTAATTTCCATGGTATGTAAATGAGTCGAAAATGATTTTCCATGTATGCAAAAACCTCTTTTTACGAAGTAGGTTCGAAAAAAAGAGATTGCGTTATTTGGGATTTGGTTCGTAAAAAAATATTACGTTATTTGGGATTTTGTTCGTGAAAACAGTTACCTTTTTACGTAAAACGTAAAAAAAAAGTTAATGTAAATGGAGGTTTGGGTGTACATCGAACGTGGTCTACATCTTGGGCTGACATTATGCATCTCGAATCGAGTAGCTCGAAACGATTATTTTTGAAGTCGATTCGACTGAACTGAGGCATTACGTATCGCTTTCGACCTCGTGATCGAGATCCTAACAATGTGGTACTAGATTTCGACTGACGCTGCTCGAACTGTCATAACCAGAGATGCCATTTTTACAGATTTATCTGTATTATACAGATTTTTACATGCGCATAGAGACTTAATACAGAGTACAAATTTCTTACAGATTTCTTAAATTTAATACAGATTTATACAGATTTCACCAAAAGTATTAAGGAAAAAATTAAACTATCTATTAGTATTTGATTGCAATGACGAGATAAACGTTTAGGAATCAACGTACAAATCACTTTTTAAAATATATATTTTTGTGCAGATATTTAATGAAGAACACTGAAATCCATTTATATTAAAAATTGTAACTAAATTGAACTTAAAAGTTAGACAAGTCTTGGCATCATGAAAAATTATTGCCAGACTGACAGTTGTATTACCTGACTCGACGTTGCATATTGGGTTTTGAAAATCCATCTCAACTTATGAAGTGAACATTTTCAAATTAGACAAATATATGGCACCATAATTCAATTGTTGTTGATAGGAAAAAACTATAAAATTTCGTCGATGAATATAATATAAGATATGAAATTTTATCTACCACTCTATAACCATAATCTATTGGAATAACACCTTTTAACATAATTGTATTGTAGAAATTTCATTTTATTAGTGAATACAGATAAATACAGATATTTTATACGAATCAACACAGATTTTCTATGAAAATATCTGGCATCTCTGGTCATAACATACATAGGTAAACAAACCCATATACATTGCAATCATGAAAAAAATTAAACTGAATTATTGTTCGAGTATTTTCGATTACATTTATTCAGTTCAAGTACTGAAAAGAAGCCAACTGTTTGTAATACTGCGGTTTTAAGTTGCCGCACGAAATTAACATGAACACATTTCTGAAATTTAAATCAAGAAGCAGATTCGTTTCCACTCCATTTGAAAACGTAAAGATTTTTTTCAAGCGTGTTCTTGTACACAATTTATCGATGAACTTTTGAAATTATAATAAAAAAAATTCTGTATTTTTCATGTATTGTTTCAAGTCTAATACAATTTACGTCATCCATATGTGTAGTATTAATCAAAGGCTTTTAGGTTTTGCAGCTTTCTTTGTAGTATTTTATCATATATATTAGGAGATATTGCTTTAGCTAATATACCAGAAGCAACCCATTCTTTGTAGTTTTCATAATCTATTCAGGTACTATTGAAGAGTCAAATACACGCTAATAGAACGAGATTGTGATGCTTTTGGCATATTCTAAATACTTTCAAGGTGTTTGGACAAATTTTTCAATTTACTTGAGTTAGATATATGGGTGAAAACATTATTTGCTTCTTGTTATCGAGCGAATAAGCTTTTTCCTACAATCCGTTTGAGCGACGTTTTCTGTCCACAGGATTCAGAAATTTTATTACAAACTACAGTTACTGGGCATAGGTTAGTTTCGACTTACTTTTGTTATTTTAAGTAAACACCACGCAGCTTTCAATTAATATGCTTTCTAAACAGTTCGACTTGTACATAATATGCCAAACACACAAAATATATATAACGATATACAAAACAATGCATTAAAATAAAGATTATCAATACTAATATGTTTATGAAAATCTAAGATGTTATCGATAACTACCTAAATAAAAAAGAAATGTATTCGAAAACTCATAGTCGATAGTTACAAGGCTGTCGACCATTTCTTATCGAGTTCAGTCGTTTACGAGCTCGATTGTTTTGGTTCCATAATGCCAAAACTTCTCGATAATCTAATACTTCTTCGAGTGAAGTCGAACGAAGCTCGAAGATCGACTTCGAATCAAGAACCATAATACGAAACGTGGTCGATTCGATAAAATTTCAGTCGAATCGAGATACATAATGCCACCCCTGGTCGTCTCCTGGCCGATACCATACATCCAAACATCTTCTCTGTTCATCAAACACTAGTCTTCTCGCTCTATACCCATTTTCCGCACAAGCACTGAGTAGGAGAGTGTATTTATAATTGCTTTTCAACTTCTCTACTAGTGCCCGTCACCAGTGAATTTTATAAATATTTATGGTTATCTCACACTGATGAAATTTTAGTCCAATTTAGCTGATCATATTTCTGATGACACGTAGAAAGAATTATGTTGTTGCGTTCAGTACAATTCGAGATTGTACTGTTTTACCCATTCTTCCACAGGCACCCAATAGTAAAGTAATTCGTATTCACGACAAAAAATGTTTGCTAAGTGGGTTTACCATATTGGCCAGATTGACCCCCAATTTATTTCTCTATTCTCGGATTTAATACGATCCTAACTGGAAATAAATTTGCATCGAGTTCATCTGAAGCGTTTTTTAGGCTATAGAGAAATCAGCTATAAAAGAGGTGTAAACAATGCCGTTTGAATAATTGTATTGCTCTTCAAGGACAATAAATTGAAAAATAAAATCCAAGTTTGTTCCATTTAGCTGCAAGCACATGTCAATAACGTCCAAGGGTTTACCAGTTTTTTCTTCAGATCTCATCCGTTGAGTGTGCAAAATGATTTGACATCAAAAGGTCTTTTTCAGGACCACAATTAATTCTAGATGGAACCACTAACGGGTTTTATCTCATATACGAAAACCAATAGTTAGAGTGAGATCTGATGTCTCTGTTTTAAAGATTGACCTTAAGGGTGATACGAAATTGGGTGCATTCAATTCGAATTTTCGCGTTGCTATAATAGAAGTATTCCACAATTCTTGGAAGTACTTTTCTTGCGGTATTACTTCTTCAAACCCTAGGAAAGATATTGTATCAAATTTTAATACAATTTGTTGATTGAAAGTCGACAAATACCCAAAATAACATGGCGGCTCTACTAATTGGTTGACTGTTGGTACGTTAGCCTTACCAATTTGTCCATATTTTTAATGCAAGTAAAGGCAGTTGTGAATTTCGATTATTGAATTGTCTTTTTTCTATTCATCCTACAATTGTTCTAGTTTTGTGGTCATTCACCTCACTAGTAAAACAATACAATCTGACTAAATGTGAAAAGTTGTGTTCCGGATTATGTTTTGAACACGACGGAAAACTCACGATTGAAACATGTAGAATTTTTTCAAGTTGACTTGAACCAATCGAATCGTTCTTTTGCATGCAACTGAATCCGTTCTTCTCAAAACCTAGCCACTATCGTTACACTTCCAATCGACCTTCTCTGGTAGCAGAAACATCAACAACAGCAACAGCCAAACTGATAAATTATTACTAAGTTCTTGGTAGTCACGTGCTGCGGTGATTATTGCCTGATATTTATAAAGACAATCTCATCTGCTGATGGTGTTTCAGCTGGTGCTGTTGCCACCGATGCTGATGCTGATGCTGATGATTACGACAATGGTGGTAGCAGGGGCAATCGGATGATTCCAAATGGATTTGCTGTTCGGAGTAAATGTTACTAGCACATGGCTGAAAATCGAGCGGCGCGAGAATAAAAACAAGCTTCACCACGGAATTAATTGGCTGGTGGCCTTGGATAAATTTTGATCCACAGTTCCGTGAGAGCAGTGTTTAACCGGAATGTAACAGGATTTGCGCCCTGAACTTGGTGAATGTGAAGGTCACACAGTCGTCGGATGCAATCGGCAGTGCGATTGCAGCGGGTGGTTTGATTTTTCTTGTGGCGGAGCACCCCGTGATTTCCCAAGGCATGAATCGTGGTTTCATTGAACAGATATTCCTCCAAATCCCATAACTATAAAGCCTTTGGCATTGACACGTTCATGCTTTAATTTGTGCTACCCATTCGCGTTTAGCTAATAGCAATATCGATAAATTTGCACGCAATATGCGGAAAAACCACTCGCGTGCCCGCCAGGTTTGGAACTTGATGACTCCATTCAACAGAGCGTTTGGAAATCGGCGAGTATATTTCGTTTGAAGCTCGTGCAGTCTGTCAGCGGATGACGGCCGTATAATTGGGACCCCAAGCTTTATGGAGGATTCCCATCGGAACAACACCATTTAGTCGTGCCGATCTGGATCAAGTGGAGTGGAGTGAGCAAGTCAGTTACTTGAGGATGCGTTATTATTGCCGCTCACCGCACGACGTCAATTATTTTAACAGCGTTTTTTAAGTATGCTAATTAGCTGGTATTTTCTTGTCCCCCTGACGGACCCTTCGGGCTCGGGGCATTTTTCGGTAGAATCGTAAAGTTTCATTGTCACTGATGAAAATATTTGATTCATCATCTCAGCAGGTTAACCCAAAGGTGTGGCGCATTTGTATAGTAATATGAAAATCTGTTTATTGGAGTAACTTAACATACGTTAGCTGTGCTGATATGACATTCGACTAAAGGTTAAGAGACTGTATAATCCCAAAGAATCTATTAATTGACAATATTCTTCAAATACCAGTTCCTCAAAGTTATAACGGACTGTATTGGTTCCCACAGGATTTGTTATATGTGAAATGAAATTGTATAACCCGAGCGCCGATTCTGATAAAATTCCTTAAAAAATTAAACCTAAAATAACGCAAGATGAGTTGTAGTGCAAATATACATAGGCATTGCTCTTTTTCAGTGAAAAAATGTTAGCATTTGTAAATCTTCAAATCTTAAGGCTGAACTTGGATCCGAATGATTTCCCTTCGTTTGAAGGAATGTATTTTCAATTTTAATTTGAACTTAGCCAGCAACCAGCTTAGCCATTTCTTAGAACGAGATATACATGACATCGCCATACCGGAGAGATGAAACAGGAAAAAAATGAATTGCTCAATTCTATTCATTTGAAGATGATCAACCATACAAATTAGAGACTCAGGTGTGGGCTTTCGTCGTGATGTTAGGCTAATTCGAGTCAACAATAACTTGTCCTAGGTGAGGTCGCAAACTGTTGTTTGCTATCGTTTGTATTTTTTTAAAGTATCGATACCCACTCATCACTTCTATCACTGTCAAAAGGAGTCAGAATCGTGAAATTTTCGTACCTCAAGTGGCTGATTGGCTCTGCATTTAGGGCGGAATTAGATCGACACGTCCTGCATCAGTTTCGGCATCAATTGAAAAGTTTGCGATCTGTCAGCGCTGATCGGCTTGGATCGGCCCAGAGCGATTAGTCGTGGTTTGTATGAAATTTCACGTAAACGTTTGATGATCCGATTTCAATAGTTTCGGTTCGTTGCTGGCTGGTGTACAGGATCAATTTCAGGCTGCTATTGTTAGGTTGGTACGAATCTTAGCAATAGACTTGGAATATGTGAACATTGAAGATGAATGAAATACAGCAAGTAATGCTACGTATGTGATCAATAACATATAATATTCAAAGGCTTTCCATGAGGTAGGGTGATAAGTTTTTGAGCACGAATATTTTTACCAAAAATACTATATCATTTTTCCACGCCATCTGAAATGTGACCATTTATAAATAATTTTTCAGCAGTGTTATATTATCATAACTAAGTTAGAAATTAATTAATTTATTCTTATATTTTCAAAAACATCACTAGAAGTTTCTGTCGAGTTTTTTTTTCAAACTTGAGTGAATGTCATGTTATGTCATGTTAATAAAGACTACCCTGCACACTATACGAAATTGAACGAAGCACGTTGTGTGCTAGGCGTTGGTGTTTTCTTCTTCCGTACCAGTACGTACCGACGCGTACCGGGTTTGCAAAATTTTCTATGACAGTTTGGAAGTGTTGATACTCATCGCCCTAAAATTTTGGAACCGAAAGTCGGATCTGGATGAAATTGCACAGTATCTTTAAGACACTGAGAGCTTTAATTTGAATCATGATCTGTGATAATTGGTTCAAACGTTACTGTGAAATCGAAGTGAGTTTTTTTTATTTTTGGAGCTTTTCTTCAATACTAGCGGTGCGTTCGGGAGCGGAAACTGGGAGACCCGAAGTAGATTTATATATCCACTAACTAATGAGCTCAACCAATTAGATGAATTTACCAGCAAGTTTAAAATAAATTTGCACCTCGTTTCGGATGACCTTTGGAAAAAATACTAATGATATGGAAAATACTTCACTTAACGCGCTGTAATACCGGAACCGAAAGTCGGATCTGGATCAACTTCTCGGGGACTTTTTGTATAATTCCAAGACCTTTTATTTGCATCTTAGTTTGTAAAAACCGTTTAAATTTGTAACCAATTTTGAGCCAAATTAAAGAGATTTTTGTCGCGTTTGCATTGCCTTTCTAAATGACGGTCTGAGCTTTTAATCACACATCACTGGAACCAGAATTTAGATCTCGATAAATTCAGTAATAGCCTATGGAACCTTAAGTCCATTCATTTTAGTTTGAGTTTCTGAGAATCGACTAAGCCGCCTCTAAGAAAATGGGCTGAGTTTGACGTTTGAGGTTTCGAAATCGGTTTGTTTGACCAACTACTAATATATGCATTATCGCTCTGAATAACTGGTTGTATTTTTAAACACAATTCACCCTGTAAATCTCAAAACGGAAACCGGATTCTGACAAATTCTATACTTACTTATGGGAATTCAATACCGTTCATTTGAGTTTAATTTTGTGAAATTCGGAGTAATCTCTGGGATCCGAAATAGCCGAAATCAATGTATTTAGACATCAAACAATCAGACCTATCCAACTGAAGAATTAAAAGGCTAGTTGAAAGTATTTCGTTCAATTTTTCTGTGTCACTCATGTCACTCTTGAAATGGAAATTTTCCTACTCATCAGCCTTAGAGATGGTCGTGTAAGCAGTTTTTCAAACCCGACTCGTATCCGAGATTATTTTTTCTTCCAAACTCGAAATGGACCCGTACCCGACTCGTGATCGAAAAAAATCCTGAAACCCGAAAAAAAACCGAAACCTGACCAAATTTTTCAATCTGGTACCCGTACCGGAGCCGAATCCGATAAACATATATTTTCTGTAGCCGAACGCGACCAATACCCGTCGAATTCGTGATTACGGATCCGGAAATTGCATCCGAGTGAAATTCAAGAAGGATTGTGGGATTGTAAAACCTTTTTTTTTATTTAAAAGATATTTTATTCAGGCCTATTTGCGTACAAGCTTTACGTGGCCGATTGAGTTGAGTTTTTAGATAATTTTTTTTTGTATTGGATCTCGTTGTCACCCTTTTTCTAGGGGGAGAGGAGCTTCCATTTCCCTCCTGCGAGGATTGAGAGGCACTTCGTTCGTGGTTCGTCTCGTCATCCATTGCCGCATCGTTGGTATTGTTGTCGATTTCCGTCTTCTTTTCGTTGCTAGTTGCTGTAGATGCACCTTGTTGTACATTGGTTGCAATTGCTGGTTGGTTGGAGGGTAAGTTGTTAACTGCAGCTGGTGTACTTTATTCTATAAGGGATGATGATGGATTCGTTGAAGGGTTGGTGGCTGTCACAGGTGTACTGGGGTTGCTTGGGGTTGGTGTGAAGGAAGCACCGTTGTCCTTTGGTGTAGTTGTCTCCTTGTCCAGTTTATCACATGGCTTACCGTAGTGAACAGCTTTTTGGCATTATTGACATGTGGTCATCTGATTGTCATAGGTAACAAGTGATTTGCACGGGATTCTTGTATCCTGACCGAATGTCACATAAGAAGGTGTAGGCCTCCTCAAGCGCATGCGTAACAAACGTACGCCATTTAGAATACCGGGGAAAAAGTTCTTCCACTTTTCTTTTTCGATAGAGGGAATCTCTCCGTATTGGGACATAGTTTTGCGAATATAAGGATCGATGACACTTGAAAGAAGAACATGCACACGCACTTCTATAGCACTATCTTCCATATATACCGGAATGTTGTATTTAATGTTCTCGTGCTCCACATAGTGCACATTATTATTGTCTTTAGCGAATTGAATTGCATCCAACTCTTTATAAAACTGGATATAAACAACATTATTGGTCTTATTGCATTGAAGTAAAAGCACATGTTTAATGTCAAGATGCATTTTCTCCTTAAGCAAACCTTCAAGTTCTCGTATCGAAGGTCGAATTTCGCACTGCCTGAAGTCAACAACAATTGTATTCTTTCGTGTCGGCGGTAGCTTTTGTTCGTTTGGTTCACTCATTTCGAGGTCGTTCTATTGTTCACTACACAATACTGTACTTGGTTTCTTCTGTCCCGAATGTAAGCGGTTTTGTTTTATGGACTGACTTGGATGAGATGTGAATGCGAACTCGATTGTAAAACCTTGTACTTGAATATAAGTTAGTGGAATTTTTTTTTTTTTTTTTTCAATAGTATAATATATATTTTCAGGCACACTGCTTAAGCTCTAAGATGCCAAGGGTATTTCCTAATCTTAATTAACGACTAACTTAAAACTAGAATAGTATCATTAGATTATGTCGTCTAGAATTTTTGGAAAAAGCTTTTAGCTGGCGTTCGGCAGTGGTCGGTGAATTGAATATTGCATGACTTCCAGTTGGTGCTATCTATGGCCGCTTCCTTTCAGTTCGTGTGGGTCCGCGGGAAACACCCCCAGGCTACGAAGGCCCGGCGGGTGGCCCGCATGCTGGTCATCGACTGGAGCGTAGGACCGTAGGCGGTGATGGTGATGTTACGAAGAGATGAAAAAATAAAAAAAGTAAATATTGTGGAAACCGAGGTAAATAGGGGGTATGGAAACAAAATGTCTGATAACTACAGAGATCTAATTAGTTGCCATCGAGATGGTGAAGAGACGGGGGAAGGGGGAACGAAAAGTTAGTGACAAAAAAAGATCTTGTTAGTTCCAATGAAGATGGTGGACAGGGACGGTGATCGAGAGAATCGGGCGGATGTTAGTGTCGAACCTGTAGGTGGAGATTATACTTTCTGAGCGAGGTATAACAGATTACACTTGGATATTAATGTGTTTGAGGTACTGGTATATAAGAAGCATATAAGAGATATCCCGACTAGCCAACACATCTCGGACCGGAACTTCAGGTGGTCTACCTCGGGCCCTTAGGGAGTCCTTTAATAAAGACCTGGCGTCACGATACTCCGTACACGTCCATACGACATGCTCGATGTCCTGATAACCGTCACCACAAGCGCAGAGACCGCTCTCCACGACTCCAATACGCCGGAGGTGCGCGTTGAAGGTGTAATGGTTTGACATGAGCCGAGACATCACACGAATGAAGTCACGACTCACGTTCATCCCCCTGAACCAAGGTTTCGTCGATACCCTAGGGATAATGGAATGCAGCCATCGTCCCAGTTCGCCATTGCTCCATGAAGTTTGCCAACTTTCGAGAGTTTTCTGACGAGAGATACTGAAAAATTCATTGAAGCAGATTGGTCTTTCATAAATATCACCTTCTAATGCGCCCACCTTAGCCAATGAGTCTGCCTTTTCATTGCCCGGAATGGAACAATGCGAAGGGACCCAGACTAACGATATTAAATAAGACCGTTCAGATAAAGTTCTCAAATGTTCCCGTATTTTCCCCAGGAAATATGGGGGATACTTTCCTGACTTCATTGCCCGGAGAGCTTCTATTGAGCTTAGACTGTCCGTGACAATGAAGTAATGGTCTTTGGGCAAGGTTTCAATGATCTCGAGGGTGTACTGAATAGCAGCTAATTCTGCGACGTAGACTGAAGCCGGATCACTGAGTTTGTACGAAGCGGTGATGTTCTGATTGAAGATTCCGAAGCCTGTGGACCTGTTGATGTTTGATCCGTCAGTGTAAAACATCTTTTCACAGTTGACTGTTCTAAATTTATTATAAAAAATATTTGGGGCCACTTGAGGGCGCACGTGGTCCGGAATTCCACGAATTTCTTCTCTCATGGATGTGTCGAAAAACACAGTAGAATTAGTAGTATCCAAGAAATGAGCACGGTTGGAAACAAACGAAGAAGGATTAATATTCTGAGCCATGTAATCAAAATACAAGGACATAAAACGGGTCTGAGAATTGAGCTCGACAAGCCTTTCGAAGTTTTCAATCACCATCGGATTTAAGATATCGCATCGGATTAGCAATCGATATGAGAGATCCCAGAATCGGTTTTTCAACGGTAAGACGCCCGCGAGCACTTCGAGACTCATCGTATGAGTCGACTGCATGCAACCTAAGGCAATACGCAAACAACGATACTGAATTCTTTCCAGTTTAATGAAATGGGTGTTCGCGGCAGATCGGAAGCAGAAGCATCCATATTCCATTACGGACAATATCGTTGTTTGGTACAGCCTGATCAGGTCTCCTGGGTTTGCACCCCACCAAGTTCCGGTTATTGTGCGAAGAAAATTGATTCTCTGCTGGCATTTTTGTTTCAGATATCTAATGTGACATCCCCAGGTGCCTTTGGAGTCGAACCAGACCCCGAGATATTTAAATGTGAAGACCTGAGCTATGGTTCCACCCCCTAGTTGAAGCTGTAGTTGTGCTGGTTCTCGCTTTCTTGAAAATACGACCAGCTCAGTTTTCTCCGTAGAGAACTCGATACCCATTTGAAGAGCCCATGTCGACAAGTTGTCGAGGGTATCTTGTAATGGTCCTTGGAGATCGGCAGCTTTGGGTCCTATAATGGACACAACGCTGTCGTCGGCAAGTTGTCTTAGCGTGCAAGATGTGTTGATACATTCATCAATGTTGTTTACGTAAAAGTTATATAAAAGGGGGCTTAAGCATGAGCCCTGAGGAAGACCCATGTAACTGAATCGTATTGTCGACAAATCACCATGTGCAAAATACATGTGTTTCTCGGACAATAGATTATGTAAAAAGGTATTCAAAACCGGCGAAAGACCATGCTGGTGCAGCTTCTTAGATAGGATATTTATAGAAACTGAATCAAAAGCCCCCTTGATATCTAGGAATACTGATGCCATTTGTTCTTTACGAGCAAATGCCATTTGAATTTCGGTTGAGAGCAACGCAAGACAATCGTTCGTTCCTTTACCCCTGCGGAAGCCGAATTGTGTATCTGAAAGTAAACCATTAGTCTCGACCCAATTGTCTAGACGGAAGAGAATCATTTTTTCGAACAACTTCCGGATACAGGAAAGCATAGCAATCGGCCGATACGAATTGTGATCGGAGGCTGGTTTCCCAGGTTTTTGAATGGCGATAACTCTCACTTGTCTCCAGTCGTGTGGAACAATATTACCCTCGAGGAACTTGTTAAACAAATTCAGCAAGCGCCTTTTGGCAGAGTCAGGAAGCTTTTTCAACAAGTTGAATTTAATTCTGTCTAACCCCGGGGCCTTATTGTTACACGACAAGAGCGCAAGTGAGAACTCTACCATCGAAAACGGTGTTTCGTTTGTATTCGAAGTCGCGGCGCGGGATATCTTCTGTTCCGGAACAGAATCAGGACATACTTTTTTAGCGAAATCGAATATCCAGCGGTTAGAATATTCCTCGCTTTCGTTCGTTGTGTTTTGGTTGCGCATTCGTCGGGCTGTGTTCCAAAGAGTGCTCATCGATGTTTCTTTTGTTAATCCGTCAACAAACCGTCGCCAGTAACCTAGTTTCTTTGCTTTAACTAAGTTCTTCATTTGCTTATCTAGCGCTGCGTAATTTCTATAATTATCAGGTGTTCCATATTTTCTGAACTTTTTGAATGCTAAAGATCTTTCCGCGTTCAGTGATGAGCACTCTTTGTCCCACCACGGGTTGGGAGGACGAATGTTAGTATTCGCGCCGGGTATACGTTTCGTCTGAGCTTGAATCGCAGTGTCGAGAATCAAGCCAGCCATAAACGTATACTCTTCCTCCGGAGGAAGTTCTTGTGTTGTTTCTAGTTTCTCAGATATCGATATTGCGTAGCATTTCCAACCAATATTTCGTGTGAGGTCATACAAAACATTGATTGTTTCCGATGGTCTTAATCCGCTGGCGATTGAAATTACGATAGGCAGATGATCGCTACCGTGGGGATCAGGGATTACCTTCCACGTGCAATCCAACCGTAGCGATGTCGAGCAGAGGGATAAGTCCAGCGCACTTGGTCTTGCTGGTGGTGCGGGAATTCGTGTCATTTCTCCCGTATTCAAGATTGTCATATTGAAGTTGTCGCAAATATCATGGATCATAGCTGATCTGTTATCATCATGAAGACAACCCCATCCCGTACCGTGAGAGTTAAAGTCTCCTAAAACTAACGTCGGTGCGGGAAGAAGTTGCATGATACTGCTGAGCCAGTGGTACCCAACTGAGGCTCTAGGGGGAATATAGATGGAAGCAATACAAAGGTCCTTGCCTTTAATTGTGACATGACATGCGGCAACTTCAATACCTGATATCGAGGGGAGGTTAATTCGAAAGAAGGAATAGCACTTTTTGATCCCCAAAAGTACTCCTCCGTAGGGATTATCTCGATCCAGGCGAATAATGTTAAAATCGTGGAAGTTTAGTGATACATCAGAAGTTAACCAAGTTTCGCACAATGCAAATGCGTCACATTTCAGATTATTTACTAAGTATTTAAAAGGATCTATTTTCGGGATGATACTTCTACAGTTCCACTGTAAAACAGTGATCGAATCCTTGACCTCGTTCGAAAAATTAGCCATCGAAGGAAACGATTGCTGAGAGGAGGGGCCATTTTGCAGTCAGCTGCATCAAAAACATTTTAACTTTTGGCAGGAAAGTCATCAAAATACCTTTTAGGGGGTCAGAAATGTTGAAGACGGAAAATATAAAGTCCACAATGTCACTGAATTTTACAAGTCCAGCACTTGATGTGTTTTCTGGTTCCTTGGGGACTTTCGGGGTTTTGGGTGTCCCCGGAAGTGTTGGATATTCTTTCTCCGATTTCAAGTCTCCGGAACTAGGAGCTTTTGGCTTCTTCTTTTCGTTTTTTTTACCAACACTTCCTTCTGCTGTTACTTTTGGAGGGCCTTCAAGAGATATCTTCGAACCCTTTCTAGGGAGTTTAGGAGATGATATATTTTTCCTCTTCCTAAAACTACGAGGGACAGTTGAAGATGTACCTTCTTGAGGATCGTCAGAGTCGCAATCGTCCGCAGACAAACAGGTGTATGGGTTCTGTTCAGGTGGTGTGGCGATTTTCAGCATTTCTGCGAACGAGCGGTTTGATCGTTGCTTGAGAGATCGTTTCAAATGATCTCCACGCAATTTATACGCAGAACATGCTGTGAGGTCATGCGGGGCCGCCCCACAGTAAAGACACTTTTCAATGTCTCTGTCGCAAACGCCATCCGCATGACTCTCTCCACACTTCGAGCAGCGGGGCCGATTTCCACAATGGGAAGCTGTGTGTCCTAGTTGTTGACAACTAGTGCAATTCATTACCCGTGGTACGAAAAGTCGTACAGGTAGACGAACCCTGGCCAGGAGAACGAATTTCGGCAAAGCCGAGCCGGAGAAGGTCACCCGATACGAGTCCGAGTGGGGATAAGACTTTGTCCCATCCGCGGCGATCGATACTGAATGCAAACGTTTGCAGTCCAGTATCTTGACATTCTTAAGCAAGGGATCTTTAAAACATCCGACCCCATGTTTGAGAATGTCCTCGCATGTCAGACTTGGATCCGTGATCACTCCGTCTATCTCGACTTCGCGAGCTGGTATATAAACGCGGTAGTCCCGCGTAAAGTGATCGTTTCGAGCGATCTCATTAGCATGTTTCAGACTGGTCAACGAGACCCTGAGCTTATCGGGACGAATTTTTGAAATAAATTTCAATGTTGTATATTTCGACTCCAAGTCTTTAGATATTTTCAAAATATTAAGCGGTTTATTCTTCTCTTTGGTCCGAAAATAAACCACATAAAGGCCGGCCGAGGGTGACGGCTCTTCGGGATACTGTTTAACCCGGTGAGTCTTACTATTTGGGGCAGATTTAAAATCTGTTTCCATTTTATCTTCGGGGGGCAGGGGAGAATTTAATGGACTTGCCATAGCGCGGTTGAGGTTCCGCGCAAATTATAGGGGGAGTCAAAATATAAGACGATAAAGGGACACGAAGGGAAAAAATATTATACTTAGCTAATGATCCGTAGCAACTCGGCCGCTGAGGCCAAGCGTTAGTTACAACGACCTCCGAGAATAAATATGCACACAGCACCGGTTCACGGCACCACACTAAACGTCGGTTCACTGTTCTTATTGTTTTAACACAATAGCACCCGGCACTGTCTAACGGTATTTATTGTTTATACTGTATTGATCTACTGCACAAGCTCACGAACAAAAGATCTGATATTAAATGACCTTGAAACGGATTAGAATGGATTAACGCACAGCTGCTCTAATGCAAACTACCATCCGATCGATACGACGGTCACGAAAGGAATGAAGTTAGTGGAAATTGGTCGAGCGTTCTCTGACGAAAATCAGTGCATATTTCTTCTTATTTTGCACCTACTGTCCCGCTACTCTGGAATCGGGAGTTGGTTCCGGATGAAGTTGATTTGCAGACTATGAGACTGTAAGGCCTTTTATTTTAATTCAAGATGAAAAAAAAAACCGGTTCAGCGGTCTTGCATCAATATAAGTGCCCTTTCTAAAAATTAGTCTTGAGCCAAATTGGTTGCACTTTTCTGTACAAAACAACTGGTTTGCTATACTAAAAAGGTGCAAACTTTCATCCAAATCGAAACAAGTCGCCCGAGGCGAACTCAAAAATGATCGCCCTGAATTCTGAAAATAAATTAAGAGCCTGAGCCCTAATATTGAACCCTCGACTTACTCCTGCATTCTGGACTGGGATTCCATACTTGAATTTTAGATTCTGCACTAGAATTATAGAATTTGATTCCATATCTGAATTATAAATTTGTATGCTAGACCTGTATTCTGGTTCTGGGAATGAATTCTGGACCTTAGATCTGAACTTTTATTCAGGACCTGAATTCTGCATTCGATTTCTGGGCTTGAATTATGGACCTGAATTCGGAGTCTGGGTTCTGGACCAGAATTCTAGGACTGTATTCCGTATCTGAATTCTGGACATGAGTTTTAGTTCTGTATTCTGGAGTAGGATTCTGTAAATGAATTCTGGATCAGGAACTGAATTTTAGACCTGAATTCTGGTTCTAGCGCCTGGGAATGAATTCTGGACCTGGATTCTGCATCTGATTTCTAGACCTGTAATTGAGACTAGCGTTCTGGAAAGGTATTATAGAACTGGATTCTGGACATGAACTCAGGAGCTGAATCTTAAATTCTGCAACAGTACTTGGATTCTGGAAACGTAAAGACTGTCCCAGAAAGTATCGCACTCTGATTTCGGTGTAAATAATTCACAAGTGTTGAAAATTCAAGTTTTATTCGATATACTGATAATGTTAGATTACAACAACAGAATATTATTCTCAACATTTGCTACTTAGCCATTGAAGACTAGCTGGCGTACCTTCTTGCGAACGTTTCTCAATAAATTCCGTACAGACTTCTTGGCGACAAGTTTTGACACTTTTTTCCAATCTTATCCGAGCTATTGAATGGTTTCGGCTGCCGAGGCATGTTTCCTGAGATGTGCCTTCGTTAATGCCCAAAATTCCTCAATTGGCCAAAGTTGTGGGCAATTTGATGAATTCATGACTTTTGGGACGAAAGTGACATTTTTGGTAGTATACCATTCTACCGTTGATTTCGAGTAGTGGTAAGAAGCAAGATCTGGCCAGAAGACAACAGGATCCTTGTGGCTTCGAATCATGGGTAGAAATCGTTTTTGTAAACATTCTTAGATGTATATTTCGCTGTTCGTTGAAGCAGTGGTGATGAGGGGTTTCGAAATCTTACCGCAGCTACAAATTGTTAGCCAGACCATAGCTTTCTGATCAAATTTTTCGACTTCAATCGATGTCTCGGAATGTTTTACCACTTGCCCTTTTCGCACCGTATAATATTGTGGTCCCGGCAAGGATTTGTAATCGAGTTTCACGTAGGTTTCGGTGTCCTTGATTATGCAGTTCAAATTTCCAGCAAGAATCGTGTTGTACAGCTTTCGAACCCTCGGCCTGATTGATGCTTCTTGTTTCGGACTACGTTTTGGTTGTTTCTGCTTCTTATAGGTTCGAAGATCCGAAGTGCCCACTTTTTTGGCCACATCCAGAACTGAAACCACCTTCTTTTGTTCGAACGCCTTCAGTATACGTTTATCCAACTGAGGGTTAGCAGGACCCGACCCATTTTCGGCTTATACTCAAAGGTGTTATCCTCGCCGAACTTACTGATTGCATTTCGCATGGTTTTTTCACTTACTGTTTCTATTTTTGCTAACTTTCTCAGTGACAGTCCGCGTTCTGTGCACCATTTGTACACAATTTTTCGACGTTGTTCTGCTGAAAGTCCACGCATTTCGAAACAAACTAATGAAAACGAATAAACAACTGCACAAGTGGTTAGAGAAGAGTGTAAACAACAGGACGCAGCCATAAAAATTGACAGACTCTGAACCATTGCGAAATGGCAGCGGTTTTTGGTTGCGTCCATACTTTCTGGAACATCCTTTCATTAATTTCATGCCATAAAACATCGAGATCTAGTGTCATCTCGAAAATAATTTGAAGAAATTAACAATAAAAAAATTTCAGAAATCTAAATATTATTTTATAATGTCATATAAAACAAAATTAGTTTTAAAATTGATTTTCTGGAACTTTGATTTTTTTTTTGTTTTTAAAATATATTAAACTTCGAGATCTAGTGTTACCTTAAAAAATGTTGTTGGAAAAAAATCGACTGCGGAGCTCCGGAATAGAATTTTTTTTGTCGAATGTCTTAGAATTGTATAAAATGTCTAGATCTGGTGTTACCTCGACGTTTGAGGCAATTTCAATATATTTTGCTTCAGAAATATGTTTACGATCTCGGAGATCTCAAAATACCCAGCGTTCAGCATCTCGAATGAAAAAAATCAGCAGAACTCCTACAAAAATCATTGCCTCTCATGAACGACAAAAAGCGCATCAAAACCCCACAGAAACCTGATGAGCATAGAATCCTTTTCCACGGCACAAACGAATCGCACAGAATGCAAGTCGATTCAATACTAATTTCGATTGTGGGAAGAGGCTCAGTTGTCAACTTATTTAGTGGAAGCTATGACTACGGCTTGGTAAAGATTGAAAATTATACATTGTTCGTTATTTATTGAAGTTTCGTGAACCAATTATTTCAAATATATAGTTTCATCTCTTCGATTCGATGCAACCTGATCATTGTTTCGCTTTCCTATATAGAATTCAAAGAGTAGTCCTACGTCAAAACGTGCGATATCAGTTCAATGAACAGTAGTAGTATGGATATTTAAGCACTTGCACAAATGCTTAATAGTCAATTTTCGGGAATGTTAATCCCTTTCAGGGAACCTTTCAGAAAATCTAATTTTTGCTTTTCGCAGATTTGCACTCTGAGAATTAGATCTTTGGTAGGTCCAATTTCACAACCACAATCAAGAAGAGAGCGTCTCTTGCTCATGAAAAATAATTGTTACGGTCGTCGCTGAATGGCGGTTCTGTATTCTAAATGACTGTAGAATTGCAATTTCATGTTTATGAATTATAATGATCATGGATAATCTGTAACTTATTCTAGTTTAAAAAGTTCCCCCAAAAAACCTCATAGAATTAATTTTTCATAAAATATTTGTACGATTTTTTCGCAATTCCATCAAGATTTAGCGCCCCCCGGCTGTTGACGCTCGAGGCGGCCGCCTCACTCGCCTCACCCTCACTACAGTACTGTTTTCAATTATCGGGATATTCGTACAGTTTGTGGATGAAATTTAACTCTTCAAGATATTGGAAATATAAAATGAACTGATTTTTTACCTAAAATGATAATCTTTAATGAGTTACCTAAAGTTTTTTTTACCTAAAATGATAATCTTTTAATGAGTTTTGTGAAATACCTGTACCATTTTTCCACAGTATAAGAAATTATGATCCTTTGCTTGATGATATCAATGCTCATCTCTCGATTTCTATTTAGAACTATACCCAATTTACGCATCTGTCGGTGAGCCGGACTATTCTCATAGCACAAAAGTTTGTAGTGAGAATATTGATGATGGTAATCATGATGAAGATGGTGATGATGCAAGTGGATGCAAAAAAAAACCATCTCCTGCAGTTTCTTTGTACCGTTGATGACCGTTCCCACCGCGTTACAGAATTGAGTTATTTCACAGCATCGCAATCAGGCTACTGTCGGTAACTTCTTCTCACCCAAATGTCTATATTACTTGGGCAGTTGTTCTGCGTCTTGTTGATGGGACTACTGGTACGCGGTGCGCTCTGAATTCAGTTTATTATCCATCAACGATCTAATGAAAAGTGCTGTTCCATACGGCTAGCGTGAAGGTAACCAGTTGTGAACATCGTGTGAAGATTATAACAGAACCCGTATACAACAGAACCGACCGGGCACGCTCAGATGTCCAATCAAATTTCATTGTTTTCGAAGTAATATTCTCGAAAAATGTTCTTAAATGTCCTCCGATACCAATCAGGAATATTCTATCAAATCATTTACTTCTTCGGTATTTGCGTAAAATGAGTTATATCAACAACCACGTCACGTTTGCTAAAGTGATATTCTAGAGCTCCGCAATCGTAATAAGGTCGTTCATTTTTTTTCAAAGAACCTGTCATAAGTTTGCAACTGACAAGATGATATTACTCGAATGCACCCGTAATTGATCACTGTGGTAAACCGGCTTAAAACCAATCGTGATTTGATACCATCGCTGCTCGAAACTGTCGACAGTTCTGTCAAAGTCTCTCACGGATCCATTAGGGTTAATGATTACTTTCAAGAGCATCGCAAAACAGTGGAGATTTTTCCATAGTAGCTCGAACGATATGAGCTCGCCTAACCATCGCTACACGCTCATCAACATAAGCATAGACACATTAAAAACACCTCGGTTCGGAATGGCTCGGACTGATGAATGAAACTTATTCAGAACTCATGTGAACTGCACAGGTCTTTCTATCGATCGCGTTGGGCAATCATTTTTTTTTTGCTATCAAAATAATTGTAAAAAGCCAGATGAATGTGGGAAGATACAGGCAATACCTACAAAATCGTGAACGTATTGCTGGTTAGTGCTATAAAAAATCGCACTAAACCAAAACATAAACAGGAATCAAGCGATGAGTAAATACAATTTTGTGGATCATGGCCTTTCAGGTGCCATTGGTTTCAAAGGTATATTAAAAGGAGCGAGTGGTTCAACACACCAAAAAAATCTGAATAATACAGGAGACTTAATTCCTCATACGATGTAATTCATAAAGACCTAATTCGTCAAATGACAGAAAATTTCATTTGTATTGACTTAATATTAGATTAGCTTTAATTTTACTGGTTTCGACTGTAACTTGAATTTTGCTAGCAGGTGCGACTGTATGAATTTAAATGCACCTTTTACCAACCAAGCAGAAGTATGCTTCTGTGGCTCAGTCGATTAAAAGACGTTCATGCGATCCAATGATTCTCGGTTCAAGTCGCGGCGGTTGCTCTATCAGTATTCTTTTTTTATTTCAACGAATTTCATGTCATGGAATTTTAGACACAATATTAAATGTTCTTCCACGTGAATTTGCGTGAATGGCGACGCTCCATTTATCTGTATCTAATAAGATTTTTTAGTGTGAAGTTTTTAGCACACTACAGCAAAAATTAACTTTGACAATAGGTTTTGTTCAGCAGTGTAAATCCAAGTTTTAGAATTACATTGCTTCTGTTGAACCATTGCATGACTATAACACAATAATGTTATTGGCGCTAAGCATTCCTCTACAAAACATAAACAAAATACAAAACAAAACAAACGGAAATCTTGTGATAAACAATATAATTATGTTGTTATTCTATGGCACTTTTACTGTACGTTCCATGGTATTTGTTTTGTCTAACGAAGACGATTTTAATTAAAAACCAGTGAACTTGTAAGTCAATATTTCATTTCAATAGAAATCGCTTAAAAAAATTCCTAGGACGGAGGGCCGACCAATTGATTCAGCTCGATGAAGTAAACAAATATCCGCGCGTGTATGTGTGTGTCTATACGTGTGTTGTTAACACTGGACTGACTGGACTGATTTTGATCAAACTAGTCACAAATGAAAGCCTGAACGCTATTGAGATCGAATGTTTTACTTTTCGAGTGTTACGAAGTTTGATCACAGATAAATCACAAACATGACAGTGAAGATCTTTTTTGTCGCACAATGTTTGTAAACTGGCTGCACTGCTGAGCTACCATCCTCAAATTTACAATGCAAATGTCAAACCGTGAGAACCCTTTCGAATCGTTAGCTTATTTGTATATATACAGATTTAAAAATTACATTTATTTCTTATCTCTTGCATATTTCAAATAATTGCAAGAGGACAGTTTACAGTAGCTGTGCATTAAAGCAATTAAAGGTGGGTTAAAATATTTCCTTTTCGCGTTGGAAAAAGTCAGCGTATGTGAAAATATCATAATCCATAGGTGACAAATATTTCTGTATCAAATATTCACGACGAATGTAACAATGAGAGATTCTCTTTGTTTACTTTCTCTTTCGATTATTACGATACTTTTAGCAATCCTTCACTAGAATTATTTACCGATAATAATCACTAAAGTTATCATCTTTGAATCTGCACTGAAGAAATTACCGAAAAAAGCAGGAATATTCCGCAATAATCGAAAGAGATAGTAAACAAAGAGAATCTATCATTGTCTCATTCGTTGTTTTGAACATTTTATACAAATTTGGAAGATATGAACTTTGTTGTCCGCATGATTGAAGCACGGCGTTTGTGGATTACGACGCATATGAGGTAAAAGTTTTAGTTCCTCGCCCGTCAAACATTTTGGCTCAATTTTTCTAACCAGGCCCCTTCTTAAAATAAAATAATTGATTCTAATAGAAATTAAATAAAGAAACGGATGGAGATTTTCTCCGGTCATTTTCTATAGAACACAGTTTTTCCATTATAAACAATAACGTTGAACGGTAGCGAAACGAGTGACAATGTTGACATTGAATTTTGTTTCACTCATGGCACACTTCAGTAGAAATTTTAACAATGCAATGAATCTCGCGCTCCACCAAGCGGTGACTGCGACCATTTGAGAAAGTACCGAGTACGAACCAGATTTTTTTAATTATGAAAGGGACATGCATGTCTTTATTATTTATCTTTGGTTTGGTGTCATAAAGCTTTTGTCTATCACAATTGTCCTTGTAAACAAAATACACTGAAGTCTTTTTTTATGCGAGTTTACGTACCGCATAAAAACCGCATAAATCTGAAACTTCGCATTAAAAAAACGCATAACTCTGAAACTTCGCATAAAAAAAACCGCATAAAAAAAGACCTTAGTGTATGTTTCAAACGTTAGATTTCACACGATAATAGCTGTCCAAAAAGCCCTGAATTGTTAAAATCCGTCCATTTTTAACGAAAATATCGATATTTTTTCTCCATCTATCGATATCCGTATTGGGAAAAAATCAAAATTTCGAAATTCGCAACTGAAATTTTTCAGAAGTGATTTTCGGACAAAAAAATCATCGATCAGAAAGCTCACTGCAGAAAAGCTCAGTACTGATTTTCTGCAAATGTCCATCTCACAATTATTAAGATGGAAGTAAATAATAATTTGAATCAAAAAACATATTTTTTGTTTTTTTTTACGGAGAAACAGCTTAAGCAAATTTATTCAAACTTTTTTTACATTATATAGCATCATTTGAGTTAAATTTTCGTTTATTAATATTGAAAAATAAGGCCGTAACAGAACATTCCCCAAAACCTCTTTTGAGAATCACGGTGTTTTTAAGTTACTATTTTGATTTTTTGAACAGTTCGTAGCATATGAGCAATTCCAGAAATGCTTAGCAGATCATCAGACGCGATCTTCTCCGATTTGGATGAAACGTACCGCATAACTCTGAAAATTCGCATAAAAAACCGCATAATAAAGACCTTAGTGTATATTTCAAACGTTAGATTTCACAAGATAATAGCTGTCCTACAAGCCCTGGATTGTTAAAATCCGTCCATTTTTAACGAAAATATCGATATTTTTTTCTCTCCATCTATCGATATCCGTATTGGGAAAAAATCAAAATTTCGAAAATCGCAACTGAAATTTTTCAGAAGTGATTTTCGGACAAAAAATCATCGATTAGAAAACTCACTGCAGAAAAGCTCAGCACTAATTTTTTGCAAACGCGATTCTCACTGAAACTGATTCTAGACAGCAAAAAATCAGTTGTGAAAAGTTCACTAGCGAACATTCTGCTCGATGATATTTGAGAAAAAAAATCGCACATTGAATATATCTGGAAGGATTCTCGAACAGAAGATTTTTGGGAAATGAGTTTAGTCATAGTCGGTAAATCTCAACCCATTGCAGAATACACGATGAATAAAATCGCTGATGGACAAAAAATGAACCTTTCTGAAAATGTTCAGTGCGCGTAGGGTGGTTGATAAGTGGATCCAATAGTGGTGATGTATTCGAGATTTACTCAGCAATACTGTGGCAGTGAAGAAACATCATCCCAAAAAGCAACAAGTACTGTGATTAATCATAGTTATAATGATAGTAAAAACAATCACAGAGCATTGTTATGCTGCAGATTAAAAATATTAGCCAATTTAACTTGAATATCGTGCGCAGAAGTAACAGAAGCGCAGGTTATCGCTTCACTTAATTAAACGCGCCAGGCGTAGGCGCAGTGTTTGAGTCGTTCAGTCATGGTGACAATGCTGCGCTCCTGTTACTTATATGAATCAAATTCATGCTAAGTAGCGCATGCATCTTAATCTCTCTCTCTCTCTCTCTTCCGGCGCTCAGTAGTCCGAAACGAGAAATTAGTGTGACAAAAATATTTTCACTATTAAATATTAGTTTTTTGTAGTTGGTGTCTTCATAAAAGTTGTTTGTAATCAAATGTTACTAGGGTGGTCATCATTTAGATTGAAATCTGAAATCTAACTTTCTTAATTTAACTCAAAAATAATTTTGTTTTACAACAAAGTTTATTTTTTTATTTTGAGCAACTTTGCTGAAAAACGCACCTCTCTGGCTTTTCATTTGATCGAGTTACATCAATTTTCCCGAATAAAAGTAGGGTAGGGAAAATTCACTTTTTTTGTTCTAACTTTTTTGTGAAACGTTCTACGGAAAAGTTATCTTCAGAAGAGTTGTTGTACTAATTATTGCGCACAATTTTGCTCAACTGAGCATTTTCATATGAGCTAGCAGTAAAAAGTTATGATTATTTATTCATCAAAAACTAGTCAAGCTTCAAATATAAATATTAATTAGATGCCAGATCGATGAAAATGTATCCTATGCGGTTCCTGAAGGGTTATAATATAAGTAAAAGTTTAAGAGAAAATTGGAAGGGTGTTATTTATTTAATTTATATAAATTAGTTTCAAAAATACCTTCAAGAAACTCAAAAACATTGCAGAACTCTTAAACGCCTTAACGTATCAACATACTTCCTTCGGCAAAACGATAGTATCAAATTAGTTCTACAAGTGTTCTATACATTGTCCATTCGAGAAATGAGACACACAAAAACTACAGCCGTTAGATTTTAGATTTCAATCTAAATGAGGATCACCCTAGTAACATTTTCCATCAAAAGGAGCGCCATTTGATTACAAACAACTTTTGTGAAGACACCAACTACAAAAAAAAAACTAATATTTAATAGTTTTGTCACGCTAATTTCCCGTTTCGGACCATAGTGCGGTGCTGGAAGTAAGGAATAATTTGAATAAAAAAACACATTTTGTTTTTTCGGCAAAACAGCTTAAACAAATTTATTCAAACTTTTTTTGCATTATATACCATCATTTAAAGAATATTTTGTTAAATTTATTGAAAAATAAGGCGGTAACAGAACATTCCCCAAAACCTCATTTGAGAATCCTGTTGCGCGGTGTTTTTAAGTTACTATTTTGATTTTTTTTACAATTCGTGGCATATTTAAACAAAAAAAAAACGCAATCTTACGCTAAATTTTCCGCCTATTTTGAGGTGAAAAACTAGCATAATATCAAAATTAAAAAGTTTCAGACACGTTGCGGCATTAATACCATTTACTTTTTTTATGCCAAGGCATTTTATACCAAGAGAGTTAGTTCCAAGTTTGAAAAAATTGGTTTAGTAGATTTTGCAGAATCATGTTCGCGGACTTCGAAAAATTGGTTTTCAGAAAAACGCCTTTTAGTTTTTTTTTCAAAAAGTGAGCAAAAAATATTTATGGTAACTTACACTGAATCGATCGATCACAGGTCCATAAATTTTTGAAATGTGAAACTACAAGAAAATACAAAAAAAAAAACGATTTTCCGAAACTGTGTATCCATATCACCCCCGCCCCCTAATCAGGTTCGTTAACAAACTTAGATTCAAATGAAAGGTTTTATAGCCTCATACAATTTTCTTGAATTTCCTTTGGAATCGACCGACCGAAATTTTTTACCCGGTTTTCACAAACTAAGAAAAAACTAAAAGGTCTTAAAATTCTTCCAAAAATCCCCAAATAATTTATCCAGATCTAACTTTCGGTTACGGTCTTACTGTGCGATTAGTGAAAATTTTCAATTTTATGAGTATTTTTTCACAAGCGATAGCGAAACGAGGTGCACATTAAAAATAAATAAATACTGCTAAAATCATCTAGTTGGTAGATCTTGTTAGTAAGTGAATATATAAAACTGCTTTGGGACTACTAGTCCTCGGTTTCCGCTTCCGAAAGCACCGATAATAGTGAAGAAAATCTCCAAAAACGGAACTCACTTCGATTTCTCAGCAACGGTTAAGCCGATTTTTACAAATCATGATTCAAATTAAAGCTCTCATTGTCTTTAAATATACTGTGTAATTTCATTCAGATCCGACTTCTGGTTCTGAAATTATTGAGTGTCAAAACATTCAAATCGTCATTCAAAATGACGATGCAAAACTAGCACGTGCGGTTTTGCTCCGTTCGCAGCGTGCTTCGTTCAATTTCGTATAGCGTGCAGGGTTGCCACATTGAAATTTATAATTTTCAAGTGAAAAAATGTAAATTTCTAATTCTTTTATTCAATTTTTACCTACTCGTTAGTGTTATTATAAGATCTTGATAACGATGCTTTACTATACAAGTACACTTTTTGCCTTTCTCAGATAGAAAGTTTATGCAATCACTAGACTAATGAAAATTGGCTCAAGGGGCAAAGTGTTCATCGAACTGACCAATGTATGTGTCTGTGCGTGTATGTGTGTGCGTATGTGTCAAATAATGTCACTCATAAAATAAAAAATTTCGTAGTCCCATAGATTGCTATTGAATTTCACATATTGAAAAATTGAAATAATATGATAAAGAGCTAAAATTCAAGCTCAATATAATCATTGGATACAAAACAACATCCGATACACAATCACATGTGTCCGTGAATAAGTAAATGAGTGTTTTGACGGATCATCGTTATTGTTTGGGTTATTATTCGCATTACCAATCGAATCCTTTGTTGGTGGCAAGTAAACAGTGGTTTGGTAAATTTCGTAATTCAATGTAAAATGTAGCACAATCTTGCCATAGTTCGATTGTTGACCAGACACTGCGTAAAACACAAGCACCGGTAATTGTCGTGTCGAACAATTGAAACGAACAACACAAATTTCTACAGTTCTATAGAATCTCATTTACCTCATTCCCGATGCGGTGAATAACACTTGCCAACGATGCTGTCACGTCACTCCGTGCGGTGACCTCGTTATTGAGACATCTTCGGAAATTTCACGCTGCTCATCTGGAACAAAGCGTTCAATTTCCGTCCATCCCATATGCAGGTACGGTAATTGACTTGTAGAACTGGTTTCACCCCGAAATTGGCAGACACTCCTTGGAGCGTTATTTTTTTTCTTTTTTTCGCCGGCCTCGGTGAAGCTCATCTCTCAACTTGCATTTATGAATAAGCATTAAATTGTGCGACATTACTCTCGATACGTGCCCGTCCAAAGTCGGGCCTTCAAGTACAAAGAAACTGTCCTAACTTTCTTCTTCTTCTTTTTATCTTTGCAGTCGTTCTTTGGCCGCACGTACAACAATTTGTCATCGATTTCGGAATGCAAAAACAACGGAGAATGTGTCATCAACAAGAAGAATCGTACCGCTTGCAAGGCGTGCCGGCTGCGTAAGTGTCTGGTGGTCGGAATGTCCAAAAGCGGTTCACGATATGGCCGCCGATCGAATTGGTTCAAAATTCATTGTTTGCTGCAGGAACAGCAGGCCCATAAAAACAACAACAACAACATTCTTGCTAGCAATAATAACGACACCAGCAGTAGCAATAATAACAATAACAGCAGTAATCATAATAACAGTGGAAGTCGAAATAATAGCTCTCCTGGGATGCTTCCGAATGGCTTCATTCCTGCCAACTTTCTATCGAATCTCTGTAACAATAACAACAACAACAATAACAACAATGTAACTATTAAGAAGGAGTTGAAGAGACCTTGTTCGCCCAGCGACTCGGGTGCATCCTCCGCCGATCCGGAAGAAAACATCGGCTTCAGAGATCACTTCACGAAAAGTAACCACGCAAAGTCACCCAAGATAGAAATACCCGAAGTGACCCTGACCAAGATTAGCCCGAAGATCAACCGAACACCGTCTTCATCTTCGTCGTCGACGGTAGCCATCACAGCTGACAGTTTTCGGCCTCTTTTGGATCGAATATCTCCCTACTCTGCACCGCCTGCCATCTTTCGACCAGAAACGACACCATATTTTCCGATGCCTTTCGCAATCCCACCTGTTTCGCTGACACTGACGGCATCCAGCAATCATGTCCTCGAACAGCACGAGCCAATCGATCTGTCGATGAAGTGCAAATCGTCCAGTTCATCCGGATCTCCTCAGCGGTTGGATTCCGCGTCGCCATCGCTCGGCGAGGTGTCCGATTCGCAAGTGTTGTCATCTGTAGAAACAAGCCCACCGCGACCCGTTCCGCTGGATCTCACCTTCGTGCGGACGAAAGCACTCTCCGGGTGATAGTTTTCCGGCGCCCGTTTCTCTCCTGTATTTATACTACTCTTTTCAAAATGTGATTGATCATAACACTTGTTCTAGAATAGTGTAGTGTTTGTAGTTAGTGTAGGACAGGGTATTGAATATTTATACTTACAACGCAAGAAGTGCCAAAATCAACTCTCGACAATTTATAAAAACAACGAAAAAGTTAAGAAATCCTCGCATTTAGAAAACTGAAAGTAGAGAATATTCGTGACACCAATTAAATGTAATACAACAATATATTTTCGGAAGATTTTTCATATAATTGTAAGGCCAGTTATATATCATGAATATGAATCGAAAGTTGAAAATAAGTTGTTGTCCTCGAGACGAGGAAATCCTCTAAGGCACTAAGCGTTACCCGCTTGGCAACCGAGTACAGTGTTAGTTAGTAAGGGACAAATTTGCCAGTATGCGAAATTAATTCAATGCATTTCCCAAATTCGTTGATTTCCGATGTTTACGACAGACGGGGCAGTACTATTTCATGAACAACCACCTCACAGCCAGTATCAACCGATGGTGCCAGATGATAGTGTACAAATAGACTACTAAAATACCATTTACACATACTCAAGCAACACTCAAATCGAAATCCGAAGTCTGATTGAGAAGCGCTATCAGTTAGCAGAGATTTCCCGTGAGGTTTCATAAACGATTGATTGATTATTGATTGATTGCGAAAAAAGCATTTGTTTCTAGCTTTTTCCTTTTAGTACGCATGGGATCAACGCTGGATTCAATTTTGAATGATTTTATCAGAGTGTTGTTTTAAAGCTATTATTATTTATTGATTATATGTAAGGAACTCCTGGTTTTCAATCTGTACTACTTTTGCACTCTCTTCTGTATAAACATTATGTACTTCTTTTTTGCTCTTCAATGCAGAGTGTTGTTTTAGAAGAATTTTAACTGCGTGGACACGTACCTATTTATAAAGAGCTATTATTATTTTAAAGAAAATAAAAGTTTTTGTTTCAGTTTTATGAAAATTTTCTACAAAGTTATTCGGAAAGAAATAGTGAAAGGGGAGGAGTCGGAAATAGTGCAACCACGAACAAGATGACAGTTCCCTTACGGCATATTCACTGGTATACTGGTTGAAAATGTTGTCATTATTTTTCTCATTTCTTGGGTTCAAATTAAAGTCAACACACTGTAGCATTATTCCGAAATCCAATTTTCCAATTAGAGAAAAGATAAATCGAAGTGAAAGAAAAGCATTATGTTCTCCCTTGGCGTTCAGAAAATGATGCAGGTGCTTTGACATGCTTTCCATCAGAATCTAAGGGTGCTGTGAATCAAACTTATCCCAGACGCACTCCAGAGCTTCACAGTAGTTATTTTCATAACTGGCATCAGTTTAATCGATCCTGGCATCGAGATTCATTCACAAATTTCCGATGGGCATACGGTCTGGGCTTTGAGAAAGCCATTTCGGCAGTTTCGACAGGACTGGAAGAGCGACTCGATCTTTCTCGCAATAAGCTTGCTAAAATGTAAGCTTCTTTTGAAGGCCCGCCTGGATCAACAAAACACCTAGTTTTTCTCGCAAAATGTTGATGTAATATTTTTACATGGCTTTTCAATCTACTCGAAGATATGTTTTTATATAAATCCACTTCTTTTCAAATATCCGTTCGCGTAATTCACTCACTAGTCTCTCCTTTATTATTCCGTACTTGTCTATACGTAGGCTGAAAAGTCCCGGATCTAACAAAGAGAACACGATTTTAATGGTTCAAAATCAACTTCATTTATCAACGTAATCTCCATCAAGCGCAACGCTCTAACATTTCAATACCACTTTTGTAGAACGATTTATCTATTACCTCTAAATAGGCTTCAGTTTCAGCGATAACCTCTTCATTCGTGCGAAATTTCTTACCGGCGAACATTTTTCAGGTCTGCGAACAGCCAGTAGTCGCTGGGAGTCAAATCTGGCGGGTACAGTGAATGTGGAAATAATTCAAAGTTCAATTCATTTGTTTTGCCATTGTTTTGATTGACTTGTGACACGATGCGTTGTCATAATGAAACAAATTTTTTTTCTTCGCCGTATAAGGTTATTTCTTTGCAATTTCATGCTTCAAACGCTCCAATAACCCTATATAATATTCACTGTTAATGGTATTCTACACCACGCCTATCCTAAAATACCGAGGCCAAAACCTTTCCAGTCGTTTGTTGTGCTTTCGAGCTCTTTGAACGAAGTTCACCAGTTGATGTCCACTAAGATGACGATCGTTTTTATTCCGCAGTGTAGTGATGAATCCATGTTTCATCCATTGTCGCATATCGACGCAAAAAATCTGGTTTGTTACGTTTAAATATGGCTAAACACAGCTCAAAATCATCAAACACGATCTTGATTCTGGTCAACAGTGAGGAATACGACACCCACTTTGAACAGAGCTTTCTTATCGTCAAATGCCTCATGCAATATAAAGCCAAAACTTTCTTTTGATATTTTTACGGTGTCAGTTAACTCACGCAACTTCACTTATCGATCATTCAAAACAATTTTGTGGATTTTGATATAGAACACATCTTTGTTTTCTATATAGGGGTGCGAATTATAATTTCAAGGGTAAATACAAATAGAAATGCGGTCAGCTTTTGTACACTTACAGCTCAGTCAGTTTAGTTACAATCTGTAATATTATTCCTTAAATTGATTGGAAATATTTTTACGTATTAATTGCAAAGTTCATATTTAAGGGAGAGTGGGGCTACTTGAACCACTTTTTTTGTTATTTAAAATATCTTTTAAACTATTTGGGGTAAAACATGTTTTTCCTACGGTTAATCAAAACAAACCTTTCTTTTCGATATTCAATGTAATCAATAAATGTAAATTCGATTTTTGACATAAATAGCAGCTTTTTACAATATTATGTCAGATGGTTCAAGTATCCCCATGCATTTTTGAACATGTCTCTTTTTTTAAAAAAATATAAAATAAATATCAGATTTATTTAGCGTAACGGATGAAATGACTTTGTCTGCCTTTGTTTGAGAATCTGTAGCGGTAGCCTTTGGGAACACTCGTATGTTTTCTGGAGATTGTCCTTGTAGAAATCCACATTTATTTAGAATTCTTTTGCCTTTTTTGGCACTATCGATGTCAACGGAATATTGTCAATGTTAGAGAGCATGTCAGACTGAATTGTCTTTTGAAATCCAGATTTTATATTCGTTGGGGTAATTGCAGTGTCATGCGCAGTATTCACGCATTCTGCAACCTCGTAAATTGTAAATGGTTGCTGCAAAGATCTGCATGCAGAGAATGGTAGTAAGCTGTTTTAAATGAACTGTAAATGAAGTTCTGTCTAATGGTTGCATCTTATTGTGTGGTGGTAAAGTTAAAATTATAATGCCATTTTTCTTTGCTAAGTCCAAAAATCCCAATGTACAGGTGGCCTTCGTGGTTTTCGAAATTTAATAATTTCAGATTTGTTTTCAACGCGTTCGAAAATTTAATAAAAAGCTTCAACACCTCTGAAAACTATTCTGCATTCATGCATCCCGGTGGATGTTGTCGACCCGCATTGGCCCGATCATCGGGCCGATTATCGGACCGATTGAGCACGATATAGGGCCGATTGTAGCGCTTCGATCGGCCCGTCATCGGACAATTCTGCACCATTTGCATCAATCGCGTCGACCTAAAAAAGCTTTATGTTTACATTATGTATCGCTAGAGAAACAGAGCGAAGGAATATCAAACAAGGCATTTTCGAGCCGACGTCTCCCCGAGAGGGTGTGCAAGAGTGTTAAACATTCTTTTGTCTCGATCATGGAGGATTTAACCTTTAGGTCATTCGCCTCTTAGGGCCAGAAAAATTCTGGTTGGAAATTCAACCCCGATATATCTCATCACCTGAGTATTGGATATCCGCTCTCTGCTTTGGTATATCTTCACTCTTTTGTTCTACCGATACACTATGTATGCTCGAAACGCAATCAAAAGCTTTCGTGCACGATGCGTCCGATGTTCGAATTTACTGGTATCCTGTTCTTTTTGCAAGGCACACTGTTTTTCAACATTTTAGGAATGAAGTTATCCCGTGGAAATACCATCACATGTGGTAGAAAACCTCCAGCAGCATTGACGAAAGTGGTTCATGTAACCCCACAAAAAGTGGTTCAAGTATCCCCACAAATCATTAACAGATTGGAAGTGTTTTCAAGACGGCAAGAAATTTTTTATGTTTTCAAACTTTTTGTGAAAATGAATGAATTTGTATGTATTTACGATAACAATTAGCTCAATTATAGCTAACGTACCAGTTCTACGCGTAGCATGCCAGAGGTAGGTTGTTGCTAGACAGCAAGACACAAAGCGCTATAAAACGATTTGAAGCTTGTGTCATGCGAGTTTGGATACCATCCCATGTTATGTAAATTGAGGGTGTTGAAGTAAATTTGGAGTGCTTAATATTCATTTATATAAGATGAACTCGATTAATAATGAGAAAAAATTTATCGCTTCAACCGAAATCGCAGAATGGTAGTAATTTTAGAGAAAACGCTATAAAACAACTGCGTGCGTACAACACTCGTGTGTGTGTGTGTGGGTGTATGTGTGTGTCAAATAATATCACTAGGTTTTCTTGGAGATGGCTGAAACGATTTTGACAAACTTAGATTCAAATAAAAGGTCTCACAGTCCCATACGGAATTCCTGAATTTCATCAGGATCCGACTTCCGGTTCCGGAGTTATAGGGTAAAGTGTGTTCAATATTGTACACCGTCACTTGAACTGGCGAAACAAAAACCGTAAAAAACGATGTAAACTGGTCTCAAAACTGTCATTCATAAGGTCAAATGAAAGGTCTTATGGTTCTACCAAAAATTACTGCATATTTTCGGATATAACATTTAAATCGTCATTTAGAGTGCGATGGCAAAATTGTATAAAATCTTCAAAATTTGAATAAAAATTAATAGTACGTCATGTTAGTTGGTGGCCGTACGAACCTACTTCGATTATACCGGTTCTCAGGCTCCGGTGCCGGAAGTGCATATAATAGTAATCCCAGTTCGTTTTTATAAGGATGGCCTAACCGATCAGAGAACTGTTTCATTCTCTATGTTATACTAGGTAATGCACAAACAATCTCTTGGTTTCTTTCAAAAATCTAAAAGAAACATTTTGAATAGAATACCACAATATTATACACGAGAAAGGCATCATTACACCACTAGGTGGATTAAAACAGGTTTTTTTTATGTTTTCTGGTGTTACCGCCTCATTTGCTTCGCTTGAACGGCAGTTTTTTTCTCATCAAGAAGCAGTGTAAAATTGAAATATGTACTTGCTTTTGATCTATTGTTTAGAAAATAAACAAAATATTCGTCACTCTCAGCACAATAACTCACAAACTATTGAATAGAATATCATGAAATTTAAACAGCTCTTTTAAAGGTGAGTATTACCTAAAACAAGGTAACTGTAATAAAACTAGCGCTATCTATGTGTTCGGCCTGAAATTTTTCATTGTATTATTTCAAAGTTTTTTCACCTTTATCATGTAGAAGGACACTACAATCACCGGGAAAACCGACTTTTTAATCGAGGGCCAAATGTCGTATACTATTCAATTCAGCTCGACGAACTGAGCAAATATCTGTGTGTGAATGTGTGTGTGTGTGTAACAAATACTGTTACTCATTTGGATCCGCATTTATTGCATTTTTTTCAGAGACGACTGAACCGATTGTCGAAAACTTAGATTTAAATGAAACGACTTGTTATCTCATAAAAAGTTCGCAAATTTCCTTTTTGCACCGATTTCCGATTCTGGAATTACAGGGTGATATGGACAAAAAATGAAAATAATCACGGCAGGTTACAGATCAAGATAGTCTAAGACCTAATAAACTCATACAAGATTTCCAAAGAATCAAACTCAAATTGACAAATTGACTGGTCTGATGATCTCATAAAAATATACAGATCCAACTTCCGGTTCTAACATTACAAGGTGACAAGTTTTCAAAATTTCAAACAGCCATAGAAAATCGTAAAATATATTTTAAGTTGTGCTCGAAACTGTTCAAATTTGTTGGTCATGTTAGTTTATGGCCATACGAACTGTTTTTATTTTACTATTGAATTTTATCTCGATCCGACTTACGGTTCCAGAGTTACAGTGTGATATGCACCTAAAAAATGGTAGAAACCGTAACACACTTTACTCAGAGATGGTTGAACCGATTTGCACAAACTTAGATTGGAATGAAAATTTCTGTGGTCCTATAGATTGCAGTTGAATTTTACCCTGATCCGATTTTTGGTTCCGGAATTACATTACATGTTCAAATTTGTGAGAAAATGCACACTCTATTTCCTCATAAATTTCTCAACCGATTTTCACAAGCTAAGATGCAAATAAAACGTCTTGAAAATCTTTTAAAAGTGTCCGAAAAGTTGATCCATATCCGACTCCCGGTTCCGGTATTACAGTGCGAAAAAGTGATGGCGAATCGAGGTACAATCTTTATAAAACTTACTGGTACATTCATCTAGTTGGCAGATCTTGTTAGTTAGTGGATATTTAAACCTACCTTGGGATTACTAGTTATGTTCGAGCCCCGACCTGGAAGGATTCGTAGTGTCAGTAAAATCGTAGCACCAGCCATGCAATGGTTCTGTACACTCTGAATCGGCTGCGAAGTCGGTTGAAACAGAAGGTCAAATTCCACTACAGGAATGTAATACCCAGGCTTTGCTTTGGGATTACTAGCTACCGTTTTCCGGTTGCGACGCACCGGCAATAGTGAAGAAAAGCTCCAATAATGGAACTCACTTCGATTTCTCAGTAACGGTTAAACCCACAAATCATGATTCAAATTAAAGTTCACGTTGTCTTAAAAGTTACTGCACAATTTAATCCAGTGTCTAAACCTTCAAACCGTCATGCAAAATGACGATTCAAAACCGCTAAGTGCTGGTATAGAAGAAGAAAACACCTTTCGAGTAAAGCTTACAACGTCATATTAAAATCTATATTTTTCAGGATAAAAATCTGTATATTTGTATCGGGAAATCATAGTTCTGTATTGAACATCTGTATATGGAAATGTAATCGAGTCTGAATCTGAAAATGATAACCACTTTTTGTTTAGAGGTAACGTTTATTGTAATGTAAGTGGCAATCACTTCTTTCTACTATCCTGCATTATGGAAAAGAACAACATCTTTCCAGCTTATTAGATTTTTTTCAGAAAATATAGAGAACTATGCAATAATAATTGCAAGAAAATATAATATAGATAAACTCCCATTAACAGATGGGACCATTTGTAGTTTTTACCGTCTTTGATATTCTCTTTTATTTAATTTGTACCTACTTGTTAATGTTACCACAAAATCATGATAACGATTCTATTCTATTAATTATACAAAAAGTGTCAGCTATCACTTGAAAAAATGAACTTGTAAAAATTGGACCGGAGGGCCAAGTGTTCTACACAATTTAACACAGTTCATCGAGTAGAGCAATGTATGTATGAGTGGTTATAAGTCACCCATTTAAAATAAAATTCAGTTAAATTCGGGCACGTTTTGACCAGAACATGATTTGTGCCAAACTGAATTGACTTAACGTCACCCAGATAACTGACGTCTGCCAGTCACACCAAAGCGCGTTTATAGTGCTAATCCGGGGATAGAAATACTTGTCAGTTCATAAGATATTTAAATTGTCCGGTTTGAACTTGACATCTCAGAACTAAAACAGTGTGCCTTATTAACACTCCTAATACCAAGCCTAAAAAAGTTACGCGGAGCACCAAGCCTCAAAAAAAGTTGGAACGGCGACTTTGAGCTATCATAGCTCAGTTGTTACTCGACCAATTTCAATAAATTTTACATCCTCGAATTTTTTTTAATTTGCAGATTATTTTAAGTATATCATTATTGACGATCGTTTGGGAACAACTACTGAAAATCTGATTTTTCCCGTTCCAAGTTTTTTTTCAAGCTCAAAATGTGCCCTATCTGCATTCATGCGGCACCTGCATTGCGAATCGGATATTGAGAACCTCAACTTTACCGAGTCATAACTTTGTTGTTAGTCAACCGATCTTCAAAATATGTTCACCATTGGAAAGGTACTACTTCCACAAATAAAATGCACTGAAAAAAAACTAAAAATAGGGTTCTCTACCCAAAGTTATAATGAAAACTATAGATAGTTGACCTAAGAAAAGATGAGACTTTTTACAATGATCGTAAATATCTCGAAATTCAAAGCGATGACCTATATATTTTTACACATCATTCGATTGCTAGTGATACCAGCTTTAATTTTTTTTCACATGTTTGTATATAACTCAAAAATTAAAGCGATGACATGTACATTTTTTTTTGATTCAAAATATTGGAATCATTACCAGAAACAATGTATTGATGACCAAAATTTATATATCCGTTCAAAGAAGCTCACGAAATTTGGAACAAATACAGAGAATTTTTATTATTGGGAAAATTTTGCCAAATAAAATCAAATCAAAACTTTTAAATTTTATGACATATATTTTTTTATTATTTTAGTTGGAAATTTACTATGAACAAAATTTACAAAAAAAAACTGCAACTTGGATTTCACTGAAAATTTTAAAAAATTTGAGAACTAACCTAAAACTCTAAAAATATTTATATTTTTGTATTGGACAAACGATCTAAACAATTTTTATGCACAACCCAAACGCGATTGATAACTACTAAAATTCTGATTTTGTTGTAGGTTTGCCGTAGAATCTCAAAAAATAGGTAAAAGATCGGAAATTTTTAAATTTCCGAGTTGAATTGCATTGCACAGTGGTCCGGATCAGAGCTGCTAAATGTCACTATCAACGAGCAACTTTGAACGACGAAGATTGGAAAGTTTATGTCACTGGACTGCTGCCAACCAGGCTCTACCAATCATCATATATTGAGTGTCTGAGAGCCGATCTGTCATAACTTAAATTCTCTTGATATTATACTCACCAGGACGCTCATTGATTGCCGATGCGATTGATATTATCTTCATTTCTCCTGTCACTACTTGATTACAATTAATATTTATCAAGCAGCATAAACATTGAATTAAATTCATGTACACCAATAAACTCCGAAATCCAATGACTTTTTACAAATAACAATGAACTTTATCATGTTTATGTTTATGTTAGTACTCTCAAGGAATTTTTTTACTTCAACAGGGAATGAGAGAGAACAAAATGCGTCACCTGTCTTTGACTGAGTATAGTTCTACTTGGTCATTGAACTATCGAGTATCTCATTTGACAGACACTTTGATCGTGCCGATTACAGTTGACGATGATTTAAGTCAGTCTGTCAAGGTCATTTGACATGACTGACAATTTGCAGCTCTGGTCCGGATTCACAATTTAGGGGGACAAAACATTTGTGGCTTAACCTTATATTTTAGAGCTATGATGTCTTCAAAACAAATGATCAGTAAAGGTAAGCCATATGTTGATGTACATGGTATTAGGGTGGCTCTTGTTATTAAGGTGATCCAAAACTTATTTTCCGGATATATTGAGATAGATAGATAGATAGAGATAGAAGCTTTACTGAGGACACCACAGTAGTATCTGCAACGGTTTTAGTGTTACAGCTATTTTTAAAGAGCAACTTAGGGTGTTCCTCAAAAAATCAGATTTTTTGCACTAGCATTTATATTTTTCTCTTTTAGTATAGGTATCTATGAACATCTTTTAAAGTTTGTTAAACCAATTTTTTAATGACTGGCGTATTCAGGTAGCGTTTTCTGAACCGAAGTTATGAGCAAAACAAGTTCAAAATCAGTTTTTTTTTATAAACATGATCGAAAATATTTTCTGTCAAATACAAGAAACGGATTTTTTTTTCGTTTGTCTCAATGTAGATATAGCAGTTTATTTAAACGAAGAGGTTATTTTTCGAGGCGAAAACAACTGTAAGCTGCAAATAGATTGGTTGGTTGGTGCTAATCGCAAAAGCTGCTGCAAAGCGAATATTCGTGGCGATTCCAGTTTCATAAGTACCTGAAATAGTGGAACTCACTTCACTGAGAAAGATGGCCTAACCGATTTGAGAACTGTTTCATTTTGTAGGTTACACTAGTTCGTGCACTAGCTTTCATGTTTTTCAAAAATCAAACAAAACTGTTTGAAGAATACATTTTTTATGTGAGAATAAGAGAGAAGTGAGAAAAGCATCATTACACAACTAGGTGGATAAAAACAAGTTTTACTTAATTTCGTGTGATTTTTTGTGCTAAATTCAGAATTCTACTTTTTCTGAATTATTTTCTAATAGAAAATTCAAAAAAATTTCGAATTCTATGCATTCCGAAATAATTCTATGTTTGTGATATTTAAATTTTAATATTCTATCGATTATAACTGATGTCGTTTAGGATAGCAGAAAATTTAAGATATATGTGTTTGTTCTTAAATGCTTGTAAAACAAAAATCAAGCAATAATTTTTTATTTTAATTGTAGTTGGTTTCTTTTGCCATGGGTTAGTATATGAAATTCTTATAATTTTATGTTCTATTTCTTATTGTACAAAGCCATTGAAATAATTTAAAATGTAATCTACGTCTCTTTGAAACAGATGAAATCAAAACAGATTCTAATATTTTCACTTTGATTTGCAGAAACGTTGGAACACAATATATATCAGAAATTTTGAAATTTGCGATCTTCTATCGATTTTTTGAGATTTTACGGAAAACCTAATCTTAGTAGTTATCAATTCCGTTTGGGTTGTGCATAAAAATTGGTTAGATGTTTTGTCCAATACAAAAACATAATTATTTTTAGAGTTTAGGTATATTTAACAACATTTTTAAGATTTTCAGTGAAATCCAAGTTTCAGTTTTTTTGTAAATTTTGTTCATAATAAATTTCCAACTAAAATAATAAAAAAATATATGCCATAAAATTAAAAAGTTTTGATTTGATTTTGTTTGGCAAAATTTTCCCAATAATAGAAATTCTCTGTATTTGTAAAAAAATTTCTTGAGCTTCTTTGAACGGATATATAAATTTTGGTCATCAATACATTGTTTCTGGTAATGATTCCAATATTTTGAATCAAAAAAAAAAGGTACATGTCATCGCTTTGATTTTTGAGTTATATACAAACATGTGAAAAAAACAAAATGAAAAATTCATATATATTTATAAATTCATCGATTTCTTAATGTTTTCTTTTGATTGTGCAGGAATGATAGTTGAGCGAAAATTGTAGCTGGTGTCCCTAGCAATCGAATGATATATAGGTCATCGCTTTGAATTTCTAGATATTTACGATCATTGTAAAAAGTCTCATCTTTTCTTAGGTCATCTATCTACAGTTTTCATTATTACTTTGGGTAGACAGCCCTATTTCTCGTTTTTTTCAGTGCATTTTATTTCTGGAAGTATTACTTTTCCAATGGTGAACAAATTTTGAAGATCGGTTGACTAACAACAAAGGTATGACTCGGTAAAGTTGAAGTATTCAATATTTTCTATGCGATGTTTATGCCAAAGGAATGAAAATTGGAATGCAGATAGGGCATATGGGGCGCGTGAAAAAAACTTGGAACGGTAAAAATCAAATATTCAATTTGAGACTTGGTATTTGGATTGTTAAATAGATTGTTAAATAGTACACTCTTAGAAAAAATGAAATTTACGCTTGACGTAAATTCAAGTATGCCGTAATTTCTTCGATGATGACACAATATTAAATCTACTAGCATGTAAACTTAAATTTTGCGTCTGTATCGATGTGAGTTCCAACAAAAACAACTCTGAAGTTAATGATATGACTTATCTTTAAATGCTTTGTATTGTGAATGTAAGTGAATCGCGACGCTCCTTTTATGTGCATCTAGAAAGATGTAACATTTTTTTAGTGTGTATAAAAGCTGTCCGGCTTAGCCCCGGTCTAACCTACAAAGAAACAATAATGATAAAAATGAAAATAATGAAATTTACCGGTGACGTAAATCCGCATATGACTCAAATCATAAGGACGTAACTCGTAAAATGACTGAATTTTACAAGAATGATTTTCATGTGTGTCAGTCGAACATACACTATTTTTACAGTAGACGAGTAAATTTACATGCTTTAATATTTAAAAATATGTCAGAATGCATTAAGTATGTGTTAGACATACTGAGAAATGCCAGAAATGCTTAGCAGATCATCACACTCGACATTCTCCGATTTGGATGAAACTTTGCACATGGCTTCAGTATGGCAAACCATATGTTTTGGACTGATGGAGAGGTCAGTCCGACTCACGACTGATTTTTACAAAGGGCTTATGTATTTTTGCATTTCACAAATATTACCTCAAAGTGTTGTAAATCTTTTCCTGGTTTTGTGTGTTCCAGAAAATTTTTGCAATTAACAGAAACCATAATTGGAAAATTAGAAGCTCAAAAGTGCAAGGTTAAATTGAATACCACGTTAAGCATTTGTGATCGCTGTCGTAGGCGAGCTTATAAGGAAAGTCATACGATCGTAATGTAATAATTGTAGATATAGCAAACAAATAAGCATTTCATGGAAAAATAAAAAAAACGGTGTTATAATTAAATATCCAAGTATCTCAAGAGCAGCAACTTTTAGAAGAAAGGGTATCATGAACAAATTTATTGCCTTTAACCTGTAGAATAATATTCTACTATTTAAATGATTATCTTTCAACGAGAACTTGAAATTTCGAATATATCTGTAAATTGTTTTAGCTGTAACTTCTTCATTTTTCAAAAGGCACGGATGGGATAGCCATCAATCTATAGGTTTTAATAACAGCTAAAAGTTATCAAAAAATAATTAAAACCCTGATTTTTTTCAGTGTATATTTTTTTAGAGTGCCCAATCGATTCCCTACAACTTCTTCCTGAACGCCTTTTTGGTACAATTAACGGTTTCAGAGTTACAACGATTTGAAAGGGGTAATTTTTGTGAAATGCAAAAATACATACGCCCTTTTTAAAAATCAGTCGTGAGTCGGATTGACCTCTCCATCGGTTCAAAACTTATGGTTTACCATACTGAAGCCATGTGCAAAGTTTCATCCAAATCGGAGAAGGCCGATTCTGATTTTGTCACTTTTTCGTCTGCTCATATCTGGAATTGCTCTACTGTAAAAATTAGTCGTTTTTGACGCTCGTATATGTCGGTCTTAGAAGACGTAAATTTACACGATATTTTCTAGGTGTGTACTGGATTACTCTTTTTTGTACTTTTAGAGGAATATGAAGTAAACTGCAAAACATATATAATCTTTGAAATAGAAGTAGTTGCAATTGAAAAGAGACATAGCGAACTACTGTCATATTATAAGTTATAATTATGGAATTTACTGGTGACGTAAATCTACATATGACACAATTCATAAGAACGTAACTCGCAAAATGACTGGATTTTACTAACATTTTTTTTCAAATAAGTGTCAAGCATAACCCATTTTTGAAGCAGGCATGTGAACTTGCATGTTTCAACACTTAAAAATGTGTCAGAGAGCATTTAACATGTGTTAGATGTACGTTAGATGTTTCCGTACGCTAAGAATCAACAGCGAAGTCTGTTGAAACAGAATAGTCAAATTTCACAGAAAGAATGTAATACCAAGATATTGCTTTGGTTGTATAATTTGAGATAATGGTTTATTCAACCGGTCGATCTAATTTAACAAATATGCGTGAATTATAAACAAAGCCAATTAAAAAATTTCAGGTTTTGAAAAAGTATACGTGGGTATTGTTATAACATATATAATGAATATAAAAATAAATAAATTTTCTTAAAATTCATTTTTGAGCTAGTCAAAATCATAACCCGAACAAACCCGTATCGTTCAATTCGAAAAGTCCAAGGCAATCACCGTCATAACTCGAAAGCTCGATGTGATGAAGCTAACCGTACTTGTTTCGCGTGTTTCTAATGCTCAACGAACTGCTTATCAAAATAGAGCTATTAGAGAGCATAAACGGGAAATTTATCGCTCTTTAAATCTTACAAACAGTATCTATCCATTGGGGACTACTGGCGGGAAAGAAAACATAACCAGAAACCTTTCAACATTTATACGACGACAATAAATAACAATATGTTATAAATGTCACATTTACAATATTATTAATATTTCTGCCCGTGCTGCACCGAACCATCCTTCACTGGTCCGATGGAGGAGTTATGCGATAAAGACCGGAATAATTGCTGTTTAATCCATTATCTGTGTGTACCCAACATAGGTACAAGTAACGATGAGAACCGCATGCAGGCCCGGCGTATGTTAGGGCAAGTTATGCGTCTCAACGAGCCTAGGAAAAGCACCCGCGTGGAAAAGGTTGGGAAAAGGAACCCGTCGAGGGTATGAGGTCTGTTTCATATTCATAACCTACTCGGCGAGCGGGATATCAACGCATTTGCAATCAAGAGACTTTCATCTGACTTCGTCCGGGAGATTGTGCGAAAAACCGCAGCCCTCGGGTCGATTGCAAGTTGAAGGCGCCGGAGGAACCACAAGCCGTGTAAAATCACATTACTATTCAAATTCTTCGCTTTCTGACTGAAACAAATGGCTCGTGTGACATATGTTGTTACCTTCAATAGCAATACGGATCCGAGTGGTGATTTATCGCACCCGGTCGGACCGGACCGGTTTAATTCAAGTATCGGTGCATTGTGGAAGATAAACTGGGGGTGGCCTCTGAAGAACTTTGCTTTATCATCGGTGCAAGCACAAATTAAAATCGTTAAAAGCAGTAGCGATTAGTAACTTACAATAAGACAAACAACTTATTCGAAGTCCTACATTATCAGAGATTTAATACTTCATTGGCATCGCGATTCATGTTGGAATTATTAAACTATCGTCAATTTCAAGCTTAAAAACGGAAACAGAGCTCGGGTGTGGACATAATTCAATGGCTGCCAATAAATATAAACAATATAAACACTAGGATGACTTTTTTTGACAGTTGTGTTTTCTAGGAGTTGTTTAATTACTTTCCTTGGCGTACGGCACAATTGTTAATAATTAGGTTTTCGAAAGCGGGGAAAAGTATCGGTAACTATTCAATCATTCCAAAGTTTTTTGTCTTGATTCCGAAAATTATTTTAATAGATCAATTTCAATTCGTAACGATAAAAATATATAATAAATTATATACAATTAGATTAAAATGAAAGGTTCGTCTTCGATATCCAGTATTCAAAAATATGTTAGATCTCAAAAAACTTGTAGCCCCGGTCTCCCCTATTATCTACACTAAATATGTTATATGAAAAGATAATACTGACTATTTGTGTTTAAGGTGAATCAAAAAAATTGCTTATTTCCACCCCTGCAATGAAGAAAAGTGCTCATGTTTGCCTTTTTCGTGTTAAATCGATTCCGTGCACCACTCTCTCTAGTTAACTTGAAGTCCCTGCCTAAAGGTATTTGAAATTTTCATCTGGCATCTCTGCTTGGTGATCATCACTTTGCCAAATAACAGTAAAATACTCACAGATCACAACTTGGATGCCTGTTCTGTAGTTGCGTTCTCAAGCGCTTCTCGGATGTCGTGGCGAGCAGTTGCCTTCAACCAGCACCAATTTTGGAACTGAATTCTTAAACTGAATAAGTTCCAGAATACAGGTTCAAAAGTTAATACTAAGACTCCGAGGCTGAGTCCTAATTCTAGTTTCTGGAACGAGATTTTTGGACTTGTATTATTGACTAGATTTTGAAACTGAATTTGTAGCTAGAATTTTGATTCAGGAAGTAAACTTCAGATTTCTGGAACAAAACTGAAGATATGAATTCTAAATCGCGAAACTGAAACAAAATTTTAGATCTGACCTCCTAGCCAGAATGTGGGAACTGACTTCTGAACCAGAATTTAATGACTAAAATCAGTTTCAGATTTCGTTTCTAGAATTCCGATTCAGAGTCTTGGGGTATATTCTTATATTCTTGCGGTAAACGAGTTACGATGCGTTACTTTTAAGGAAGTTATAGGTGTTACGAAGTGTTATATACATCGCTCTTTTGTAAGTTAAAGGCATTACGAAGCGTTACATGAGTTACTTTTTTCTATGTTATAGATGTTACGAAGCGTTACGTGCGTTACTTTTCTGTAAGTTATAGGCGTTGCAAAACGTTACATGCGCTTCTTTTTTGCATTCTAGTGGCATTACGAAGCGTAAGAAGCGTTACTTTTCAGTAAGTTATAAACATTACGAGGCGTTATATGCATGTGGGAATTAAATTCGGAACCTGAGTTCTAGAACAAGATTTTGGAGCACTGAATTCCGTTCTTCAATCCTGATTCGAAATTCAAGGTTATAATTCAGTTCTAGAATTTAGAAAAAAGCTTCCGAAGATGAAATCAGTTCCAGAATCCTAAAACTCTAAATTCGTGAATTGAATTCGATTCATGTATTTTGCAACCGAGCTCGAAACCGATTCCGAATTCAGTTCTTTGATTTAGAGTCCGGATTTGGTTCTTTAATTTAGTTCCCCTGAATGTCCAGATTGTAAGGTTTTGCTGTAGATAAAGGAATGGTACAAAAAGTTCTCAGCAGTTGTGAATATCGGATAAATTTCACAAATCAATTATTTACACAGCCATTAAAATATTCCCAAAAAATTAACGGGTTGTATGCAAGACACAATCGAGAAACAATGTTCCATTTGACGAAGCTTTTCACTCGATATTATCGTGAGATGGAAGCGTTACGTTAAATTAAAAAAGCTAGAAAGCGTTGCATACGATAATTTCTTAAATTGAGGGTTACAAATCATATGAGTTATTTTGTGGAATTATGAATGTTAAAAACCGTTATAAGGGTTATATTCTTGCGGTAAACGAGTAATGATGCGTTTCTTTTAAGGAAGTTATAGGCGTTACGAAGTGTTATATACATAGCTCTTTTGTAAGTTAAAGGCATTACGAAGCGTTACATGCGTTACTTTTTTCTATGTTATAGATGATACGAAGCGTTACGTGAGTTATAGGCGAGTTATAGATGATACGAAGCGTTATGTAAGTTATAGGCGTTGCAAAGCGTTACATGCGCTACTTTTTTGCATGCTAGTGGCATAACGAAGCGTAAGATGCGTTACCTTTTAGTAAGTTATAAACGTTACGAGGCGTTATATGCGTTACTTTCTTGTAAGCTATAGACGTTACGAAGCGTTTTTTTGTTTGTATGTAATAGGCGTTAAGAAGCGTTACATGCGTTACTTTTTTGTAAGTTATAGGCATTATATGTGTTAATTTTTTGTAAGTTATAGGCGTTACAAAACCTTGTAAGTTATACATGTTACGAAGCGTCACATGCGTTACTTTTTTTAAGTTAGTGGCATTACGAAACGTTACATGCGTTACTTTTAATTAAGTTATAAATGTTACGAAGCTTTATTTTTTGTAAGTTATGTGGACTACAAAGCGCTACATGCGTTACTTTCTGTAAGTTGTAGGCGTTACGAAGCGATACCTACGTTATATTTTAGTTATACCGTTTTCGTTTTTAAACCTACACGCGGGCGACTCTGGGTCCAAGTAAAACAAACACGTGGCACGCGTACTAAACAATAACTCATAGAAAAAAGAAAAAATAAACAAACTCGCATGGATGCCGTGGTGCGATCCGAGAACATTTTTAGAGAAAAACTACTACATTGGAGTCCGATCAAGAGCGATCCCAGGTTGCTAAAACAAGTATCTGAGCAATTGTTTGGGCGACTCTGGGTCAGCTTTCGAGTTGCTCTGATCAATAAACGAAAACGGTATTAGTTACACGCATTACGAAGCGTTATAAACGTTATTGTTTTGTAAGTTATAGGCGTTACGGAGCGTTACATGCGTTAGTTTTTTTTGTAATTTATAGACGCTACGAAGCGTTACATGCGTTGCTTTCTTGTAAGTTATAGGCGTTAGGAAACGCTACATGTGTTACATTTTTTTAAGTTAAAGGCGTTACGAAACGACACTTGCGTTACTTTTTAGTCAGTTGGAGGTGTTACGGGGTGTTCCATGTGTAACTTTTTTGTGAGAAATAGGTGTTATGAAGCATTACTTTTTAGTAAGTTATAGGCGTTACGAAGCGTAACATGTGTTACTTGTTTGTGAGTTACAAGCGTTACGAAACGTTACTTTCTTTACTTTTTTTGTACGCTCTAGGCGTTACGTAGTGTTACATGGATTACTTTTTTGTGAATCAGGCGAGATTTTGAGATTTTTTTCAGGTCCCAGTAAGTAAATTTTTTCAAAAAAAATTACATCACTTTTTAAACAATTTTAAGACTTTTGGCATCAAAAAAATTATTTCTATTTTGGAAATTTTATGGTGATTTTGTAATATCGAAAAATTTTCAAAACTTAACCGCCGGGCAGCTCCCCTAACCCATATCATATTTAGCTCAAATTTCGCACCACTTTACGAAATTAGAGGTGATCCCATATTATTGGCACCATTATGTATATAACACATGGGCAGAAAAGTCCCGCTAAGTATTCGTCACTCTTAGCACAATAACTCACAAACTAATGAATAGAATATCATGAAGTTTAAACAGCTGTCTTTTAAAGTTTAGTATTAAACGAAAAAAAAACCTTTTTTAATCCACCTAGTGGTGTAATGATGCCTTTCTCATATCAATTATACTATCATTTATAATACTGTGGTATTCTTCAAAATAATTTTCTTCGATTCTCAAAAGAATAACCGAAATCGGTTTGTTTGACCGTCTACTGATAAAACTATCAATTTGAGAAGATTTGAGGTCGATATAGAAAACTTTTCACGGTTTTTCTCCCTGTTCAGTGATGGTATAATATTTTTAACACCTTTTACCCTATATTTCCGAAACCGGAAGTCGGATCCAGATGAAATTCAGGAATTTCGTATGGGACTACAGGACCTTCCATTTGAACCTAAGTTTGTGAAAATCGGTCGCTCCATCTATGAGAAAAGTTAGAAAATATATTTTCATTTTTTTGCAAATTTTATCCTATAACTCCGGAACCGGAAGTCGGATCCAAATAATATTCAGGAACTTTGTATATGACCAATAGATCTTTCATTTAAATCTAAGTTTGTGAAAATCAGTTCAGCCATCTCCGAGAAAAGTTAATGCAAATGAACGGTACATACACACACATACACACACACACACACACTCACACACACATACACACACAGACATTTTGCGTATATTGGAAAGTGCGTGGTGTAATATTTATCGACTATCTTGAGAAAGAAAATACCATTAACAGTGAATATTATATAAAGTTATTGGAGTGTTTGAAGGCTGAAATTGCAAAGAAATGACCGCATACGGCAACGAAAAAAAATTCGTTTCATAATGACAACGCATCGTGTCACAAGTCAATCAAACCAAAGGCAAAACTAATGAATTGAACTTTGAACTATTTCCACATCCACCATACTCGGCTCCCAGCGACTACTGGCTGTAAGCAGACCTGAAAAAAATGTTCACCGGTAAGAAATTTTGCACGAATGGTTATCGCTGAAACTGAAGCCTATTTTGAGGTAATAGATAAATCGTTCTACAAAAGTGGTATTGAAATGGTACAGTAGCACTGGAATGGTTGCGTTGCTCTTGATGAAGATTACGTTGATGAATAAAGTTAATTTTGAATAAAAAAATACTTTTCAGCCCATGTGTTAAGAGCGGTAAAAACTAACGTGTTTTTTCGGTAAAGTCACTTATACGATCTTATTTCCGGGAGCAGCAAGTCATAGCCTTTTGATATTTGAACTTGATCAATGATCCTGAAGTAACTTTCGAATGAGCCTAAGCTTGTTAAAATCAGCGGTAATAAAATCTTGGAAATGTGTACATACATACATACACACAGAGACATTTTCCGATCCCGTCGCACTGAGTCGAATGGCATATAACACCATGAGTTCCCGAGGCTCCATTCGAAAGATGGGTTTTCCAGCAACTCCAAAACCTTTCTATAGAGAAAGACAAAAACCGCCAAAAAGCATTTTTTTTCTTCGCTCAATTTTTTCGGATATTTCTGAACCGTTTCCAACAAGTTTAGGTTAGTTCGTTTTGTTTGGAATGAATATTTTGAGTTATCTATGAATTTGTTTAATGATGCTGTTGTAATGAATGTGTGAATGACATGTGAAGTTCATATTTTTTTATGCATAAACATTTGAACTACTTAATTTACCCAACTTAAATGATTTCTGATATCAACTGATCAAAACAGTTTTATTCCGTCGCTATCGGCTGCAACATCCAAATGTCAACTTTAGAAGGCCGGTTATTGTACCAAAACGATGGACAAGAGTGGCTAAATGATGACAAACGCAAGACCCCGGTCCAGGCGATTGGCAAAGATTTACACTTTTTTTTTACCTTCCTACTATAATCAACAGTAACTCGACACCTTCACGTCAACTCAACCACTGGCTCATTAATTATCAATTTTCCCCCATCAACATACCCAACCTGATTCCTTCGCGCCCGGACGGGCAAAGGAAGGTACAACGTATATGACACGGGTGCTTAATCAGACATTCCAAACGATTCCAACCACGGGGCGATCACCATAAAAAAATCCTGCCCAGTGTCGAATCGATGTGACAGTTGAGACGGTTGATGAGTATCATTAATATCGTTTTGGCCAACACTTTTCAACTCCACTTTCTCTCCGATTGTAAACGCATTTTAGGCCTGACCGACAGTCAAGACGATCAGAAGCCGGTCGATCGTTTCTGTTCAGATCGTTTGAATCGTATCTCCTTCGGGGCGGCAGAGTGTGGAACGGATGAGACGCAGGTGCTGAAATAAATTTCCATATCCCATTTCTGTATTAATTTCAATTAACGAGAAAAGAATTGCCCTCCGATATGCCAACAAATTGTGGGTGAAAAGGAATACCGTAATGGGCAGTTCCTGCAGTGCGGAAGCAACGCAAACTGGGCAAACCCCAGTGCGATTCAGAATATCTCGGGCATGAAAAATATTCGGAGCATAAATTTTCAATTTTGGCCAAATGAATAAAACCGTACAATATATAGTAGTACGGACGCAGAGGTCAAACCTGACGTAATTTATATTTGCTTTTCCGTGCCGGTTTCGGGGGTCCCAGGGCAGTACGGATCGCCGTGATCCCGGTGTAATCTTCCAGAGGGAGTCTCATTTTTTTCGCCACGATCCGGTGAACGTTCCGCTGGGTCGTGTTGCACCGGCCACGTTTTGGGGTGCGTTACAAATTTTAATTTGTGCGGTACATTATTGTTTATTGAAATGTTTATTGATAAGATACACGCACTGCAGCAGGAACCTGGCGGGGGCCTACATTCGGGACGCCATTCGGGGGTCGTCGGTCGTGCAAATCGAACTTATTACGATTATATCGTTGACTGGGACTGCTACGGGTCCGAGCCAGATTGCGGCGTTTGACCAGTCGGCTACGGAGAATAACGTTGGTCAGATAGCTTTTTTGGGCATGTTTGCTGTGTATTAAACGCATTTTATCAGATTGGTAAGTTATGAGATGATGAGGAATATTTTCAAGAAGTATAACTTATTTTCAATACAAACTCAATACTACGAGAGAGGCGTGCTTAATTTGTATACGTTTTTAATAGTTTCTGTGATCCAAATATTATAAGCTTTGCACCGTTCGGACAGTAAAATAACCCACGCAACAAAAGTGTAGCAATTTTTTTTCTCGCCACTCAATCGGAACATTTTATCGAATCTATAAAAATGTCTGAAATGAGAAGATATGGACATGATTGTTATTCCTAGCGTTGATTTTATTGCCTGTATGGCGTTATAAATGTTTGTCACAGCGGTGGTTGTGATTGGATCATAAAGTAGTAAACTTTGTTTCCCATCTCTATGTGAAGCAAAACAAAAATGTGGGTTCAGATTTTGTGCGTGGAAGATGCTCAAAAGCGTCGAAAAGTTGTCGTATGTTTTGATTTACATAATTGATTTTCTTTCGTTTTAACGAAGCTGATTAGATCGATGACTGTCGGATAGGAAATCGACTCGACTTGATTGATGGTGGGTTATCAGATGAGCGGTTGTTTTTATTTATCGTATATTAGTAGGTATCGTGATTAAAACCAAATGCATTGAGAGAAGACGCGTTTCGCGCGAACACGTTTCCGAAGTTTGCAGCACTCTCTCATATTTCAATTTCACTTACTGGACATGTAGATTTGGTCACAAAAAATACTTAGTACACCTATTTTTTTTTTCAAAAAATTGCTCTGTTTTTTTAAAAGGGCCAAACTTCCATTCAAATGATAAAAAACGTGTTTAATCCACCTCGCAGTGAGATGATACCATTTTTATCAATCCGCATATGTTTTTTTTTATGAATACTCTTCGGTGTTTTAATTCTCATGACATTATTTAAATGACCGTCATTTTAAGCGTCAATTTGAAATTTTAATCACTCATTACCCTGTAATGTCGAAACTGAAAATCGAATTTGAATCTTAACGTATTATATTCGCTTGAACATTCCATGATATGTCGAAATAAGTTCCCCTTTAGAGTTTGCGGTTATTTAAGGTACTTCCAGAGCCGGTATTCAGGCACCGGTTATTCTGGTAACCGATTCGTATGGCCATATGACGAATAAATTGCAATAGTTTTGAGTTAACCTTTAAAGTTCTTCAGGATTGTCATCTTCTATATCGGTTTAAATTTTAAAAATTCATCATCCTGTAATTCCAGAATCGGATGAAATTCGTTAACTTTGTTTTAGTCGATTTAGATTTTTTGAGAAAACGATTAGGCTGTGAGAAACGATTGTAACTGAATTTTCTCTCGGCAATAGAGGTTTACCTTAGTGCACGGATTAGACCGTAGATCCTCTCCCGTTAGTCGCAGCTCGATGTGTCGGTAGAGCTATGAGGTTAGGGCGGGTCTGCAACAAAAGTAAGGGAGAGAAACCGGTGAATCTACGTTCACCCAACAAACGCACGGCGTGGTGCACCCAAACACTCTTCACGCCTAGGGTGAAGACGCTGATTTGGGTTATGACAGGTATCAGACTCACCTCCTTCGACTGCTCTCGTCGGTACAGGACTCATCGTGATGGATACTGCTTTTAGCACGTGGTTGAGGGCCGACACTTTTGCGAAAATATGCGCTATTTTCGCCTCACTAATACTTCTTAGTAACTGGTACGAACTTCGCGATCAACGGGCGGTTTACGACCGTCCTCCGTTGCTATTAAAACACTTCCGGAAAACTAAATCAATAAAGAAAAGACTTTAGACGCGGAATGCGTTTTCTCGATGTTCACTCTCTCACAGTTCACTCTAGAAGATCCGAAGATTCCCAATTGCGGCTTGTATCTACCTGAACCGTATCGCGCGCGATCGATCTGTCAACTGACAGCGGTTGACGTTTATGTCATCGTATAATCTGATACTCAAACCACTAACGGCAGCTGATGATGGGATAGGGATGTATAAGATCGATTGGGATTAGCGGTTGGATGGGAATAGGATCGTGAGTTTACGGTTTTGGCTTGTCCTCGCCTGCCAGTCACCTCCTCGTTGAATTCACCGATAGGAGATTCAAGTGCCTGAATGCACCAGACAGCACCGAGAGTTGAGCTAATGATAAACTCATCGATCTACTCACTCAGAACAGCTACACGATTCGATACTGGAACCGGAATTATAAAATCGGTGTAGCTGAAGTTACATAAATTTACCTGCTGTATAGTTTACATTTGTTTCAAAATGTTTGAAAATCAGTGTAGAAATCTTTGAAAAATCGTAGTGCGAATTAAATCAGAATCGAAACTGAATACCACTAAAACTGAAATAAGTTTATTTGGTTATCGACTATCCAAATCTGCAAACCCGATAAACCTTTTTTTTATCAATCCGCATGTGTTTTTGCATGAATATTCTTCGGTGTTTCAGTTCTCATGATATTATTTTAAGGGGCGGATAGGGTCTAACACTTTTGAAAGATCATTTATTTTTTTCTTTGTATTTTCTTATAGTAAAACATATCAAGAATATTCTGCGAAATTTTCATGCCTATCGGGACAAAACTCAGCAATATTATCTTCGTTTATCTCATACTGCGAAGAAATAAGAACTCGGCGCATAGGCCCAAAATTTCTGCTTTGATTGACTCAAAAACCTGACAAAACATTCTTCAAATGTTTCGTTATAACAAATTATAAAAGAACAAATATGATTTTTTGAAAATGTTAGAGCCTACGTGCTCTCTTGAGTAATAAATTGTTTCCATTGATTTTATAGACAAAAAACTTTAAACGCGCTTTTCTCGAAAGCAGGTTTTGATAGTCCGTGTCCATCGTCATTCAAAAACTACTGCACAAATTTTATTCAAATTTTGCACACACTTTCTACATGTAAAAAACCAGACCCCAACGTTTTCCATTTCGTTGTTTGTTACTTTGGGGAGATTTTACATCTACAAAATGGCGGTTTTTTCGTGAAAATCGTAGTTTTCACTTTGAAAATCCACCAAAAATTCAAAAAACTGAAAAAAATCAAACAAAAACGTTGGAGTCTAGAAAACTTCTACTCTAACTATGCTGCTTTGATTTGTTCACTTTTGATTAGTCTGCACTGAGATACAGTGCGCACCGCAAATCATGATTTTTGAGAAGTGTCCTCAAAAATACCTCTTGACCGACTTATTTCTCAATATTTTTCCACGAAAAAAATCACAAAATGTTGTTCAATTGATGGTTTTTAACAAGCAAAACATTTGAATTTATTTTGTTGAACGATAATTCAGTGAAAAAACCGCAAAAATGATGATTTTTTTTATCATTTAGACCCTACCCCTCCCTTAATGAAGGTTGTTTTAAGTGGCAATTTGAGATTTTAATCTCTCATTACTCTGTAATGTCGAAACTGAAAATCGGATCGAATTTCAATCTAAACGTATTATAATCGTTTGAACATTCCGTGAGATGTCGCAGTAAGCTCCAATTTAGAGTTTACGGTAATTAAAGGTATTTCTAAATAGAGATGGTCGGGTATAGAAATTCTTATACCCAAACCCGACCCGTACCCGAGCGATCAGCAAAAAAATTTACCCGTACCCGATAAAAAATTTAAAAAATTACCCGTACCCGACCCGTACCCGATCAATAATAAAAAAAAATTACCCGTACCCGACCTGTACCCGAAAAAAAAAATAAAAAATTTTACCCGTACCCGATTAAAAATTACCCGTACCCGTACTCGACCCGAATGAGTAGTAAAAATTTTACCAAAATTCAGTATGGAAAAAATAAAGTGTTTTAGATATCGAGCCGTATCAGGCTCTAGTTGGTAAGTAAAATACATTAAAATGCTTGTTTACATTTAAACATATAAATACACTGTGAAGCATGAATACAGGGTCCGCCATGTAACTTTTTTTTAAAACATGCAATAAAACACAAACGGTTCATCCGAATTCAAAATTTATTTTTTCATATTAAAGTACAATTTATCCGGGTAATTGTGGAATATAATTTTATTCAAATGGCTGCCTCGGCTGGCCTCGCAGTACGCCATACGGTCGGTCCGAAAACGAAAATTAACTGGCAGTATAGCCCAACTTGCTGTGCCATCAATCGATGTCATTTCAAGTGAGGTGACACCACCCAGAAATGAAGAATAGGAAGAACTTCTATGCAGATTTTCTAAAATAAATGTTCATGTTTTTATGGTAAGAATCTTAATGATTTATATGAAAATTTTGAAAATCTCCAACCAATATTTAATATAAAAGTTTTCTGGTATCTGAATGTGATATGAGTACTACACTACATTTTATATATGTATCAAATAATTTTTACTGGATTGTGCATTAAACAGCTTTAATATGGCAGTCCATTAAAACCTACGTGAAAAGTAGGGTATGACCGCAACATCTTAGAGCTAAGGAAGTTTCTTATTAAATATGTTATAAACAATGTAGGGCGGGAAATATTCACATAACTTTTCACGTAACTATGATTGATTGTTTTTTTTTAAATGAAGAGAAGAAATGTTTTTTTTTCTGGAAAAAGATGCCAGTTGTCAGGTCTGGTCCTAGGCGCGAGTGTCAAAACCCCTTGAATCAAATTGATTATTTTTCGGAAGAGAATTGTTTTGCAATGAAAAATTCTCGTCTACGTGTAAACATATTTATGTGAAGTATAAATGGTCGGGTAATCGATCCAAAAAAAAAATTTACTCGTACCCGACCCGTACCCGAGTGAGCAGTAAATTTTTTTACCCGTACCCGACCCGAGTGAGCAGTAAAACTTTTTACCCGTACCCGACCCGTACCCGATAGAAAATAAAAATTTTTACCCGTACCCGACCAAAAACCCGTCGGGTACGGGTCGGGTTTCGGGTAAAATACCCGACACCCGACCATCTTTACTTCTAAAGCCGGTATTCAGGAACCAGTATAACCCAAACCGATTCGTATGGCGATATGACGAATAAATTGCAATAGTTTTGAGTTTAACTTTAAAGTTTTTCGGGATTGTCATCTTCTATATCGGTATGACTTTTAAAAATTCATCATCCTGTAATTCCAGAATCGGAAGTCAGAATTGGACGAAGTTCATCAATTTTGTTATTGTCGATTTGATCTTTTTGAGAAAACTATTGAGCTGTGAGTATCGATTCGATGCTGGAACCGGAATTATAAAATCGGTGCAGCTGAAGTCAGATAAATTGTCCTGCTGTACAGGGTCCGGCACTCGAAGTGTAACCAATTAAAAAGGCCATAAATTCAGTTTGGAAAATTACTTTTACTTAATTCAAAGTACAAAATGTGTAAAAATAATACAAAATTCAGAATCAATTCACTTTTGCTTGATATGACCACTTCTTGCCTTGACTTGATGACTTGAGAGAGCGAAGGAGTTGCTTCGTTTGGCCGAATGTGACTTGCAGGTATTTTGGCCCACTCGCGGACAATAACTTTTTTCAGCGCCTCGAGACTCGTGTATCTTTTAGTTCGGACTTTGCTCTCCAAAATGGCCCAAAGAGAATAATCCATTGGATTCGCATCTGGTGAATTCGAGAGCCATTGTGTAGGCGTGATGAAGTTCGGAACGTTGTTTTTCAGCCATTCTTGGTTCACTCGAGCTTTGTGAGACGGTGCCGAGTCCTGCTGAAACGTCCATGGTCTGCCACCGAAATGGTTGTCTGCCCACGGTTTCAAAGCAACCTCCAGAATGCTTTCCCGATAATATGTCGCATTTACCTTGACGCCAGGCTCGATGAAAACGATTGGAGAGCGCCCATCTGCGGTTACAGCGGCCCAAACCATTATCTGTTGCGGGTGCTGCCTCCTGGTGGCCAATCGATGACTCAAATTCTCGTATGAACGGTCGGTCAAGTAAACCCTATCGTTTTGAGAGTTTACGAATTGCTCAATTGGAAAAATTTTCCCGTCAGAAAATACAATTTTCGGAAATTGACCGCTTTCGGCCAAACGAAGCAACTCCTTCGCTCTCTCAAGTCATCAAGTCAAGGCAAAAGGTGGTCATATCGAGCAAAAGTGAATTGATTCTGAATTTTGTATTATTTTTACACATTTTGTACTTTGAATTAAGTAAAAGTAGTTTTCCAAACTGAATTTATGGCCTTTTTAATTGGTTACACTTCGAGTGCCGGACCCTGTATAATTTACATTTGTTTCAAAATGTTTGAAAATCAGTGTAGACATCTTTGAGAAATCGTAATGCGAGTTAAATTCGAATCGAAAACTGAATACCACTAAAACTGAAATAAGTTTATTTGGTTATCGACTATCCAAATCTGCTAACCCGATAAACCTGATTAATTTATGTGAAATAGACATTTTTATACTAATCACCCAGTATCTCCGAAACCGGAAGTTGGATCTGACAGAAAAGCAAGACGTTTTACAGAATCTTAAATCTTTTCATTTGAATCTTAGATGATTCTTAGACTTTATTTGAATCTCAGATCGGTTCAGCCGGAATGAAAATGAGTTACATAGTTTTAATTTCGTTTCACATATCATCCTGTGGTTCCGGAACCAGAAGTCGGATCCAAACATAATTCAGGAAACTTGTTTAGGAGCATGCGACTTTTCATATGAATCTGAGTTTGTAGAAAACGGTTCAGTCATCTCCGAGAAAATTGAGTGAAATTATTTGTAACACCCGCATTTGCTGATCTCGACGAACTGATTAGAATGTTATATGGGTGTCCTGTTCTTCCAGCATTTATTACTGTAAGTAGTTTAAATCAATATAATTATGGAATTGCTTCCAACTCGAAAATGTTGCCATCATTAGGTTTACATATGTCATATTCGAACGATTATGTTGCCAAAAACGAACCGTGCTAAAATCGATCCGAGGCAAAATGTCATAAAAAAGAATGCAGCACACAGTCGTTTTGGTACTTAAAAAACAATTGTATGTAACAGTATTAAAAATCGTGTGTCATGTTGCTCCCAAGCATTGCTTCATCCTACAGCACTCGAAACTCCTACTGCTAGAATAGGGGGAAAAGTCGTTTACACAAAAATGTCAATATCTCCGTTAAAAATGGACGGATTATAACAATCTCTGGCTTGTTGGATAGTTATCAAAGTTCGAAATGTAAGTTTGGAAACATATTCTGTTTTCAAGGTCAAGTTTGACAGATACTGTAAAAAATTTTTTTTTGATAAACTGCTTTTAACTCCAAAAGTAAACATCCGATCTCAAAACCATTCAATAGCGTTCAAGGTGACGGGGAGACCTTTCATTTGCGACTAGTCTAATCAAAATCGGTCCAGCCATCTCTGAGATCTCGACTTCTTTGTTGTCAACACACATACAGACACACACATACACACACGGATATTTGCTCAGTTCGTCGAGCCTCCGGGCCTCGGAAAATTTTTCAAAAGTTTAAGTGAATTCTATACCTATTGATATATATAAAAACAGGTAAAAACGTGTTTAATCCACCTAGCAGTGAGATGATACCTTTTTTTCATTAATCAGCATGTGTTTTTCGCTTGGATATTCTTCGTTGTGTTTCGTTTTCATGAAATTATAAAGGGTGATTTTTTAAGAGCTTGAGAACTTTTTTAAACAATAAAACGCATAAAATTTGCAAAATCTCATCGGTTTTTTATTTTAAACGTTAGATTGGTACATGACATTTACTTTTTGAAGATAATTTCATTTAAATGTTGACCGCGGCTGCGTCTTAGGTGGTCCATTCGGAAAGTCCAATTTTGGGCAACTTTTTCGAGCATTTCGGCCGGAATAGCCCGAATTTCTTCGGAAATGTTGTCTTCCAAAGCTGGAATAGTTACTGGCTTATTTCTGTAGACTTTAGACTTGACGTAGCCCCACAAAAAATAGTCTAAAGGCGTCAAATCGCATGATCTTGGTGGCCAACTTACCGGTCCATTTCTTGAGATGAATTGTTCTCCGAAGTTTTCCCTCAAAATGGCCATAGAATCGCGAGCTGTGTGGCATGTAGCGCCATCTTGTTGAAACCACATGTCAACCAAGTTCAGTTCTTCCATTTTTGGCAACAAAAAGTTTGTTAGCATCGAACGATAGCGATCGCCATTCACTGTAACGTTGCGTCCAACAGCATCTTTGAAAAAATACGGTCCAATGATTCCACCAGCGTACAAACCACACCAAACAGTGCATTTTTCGGGATGCATGGGCAGTTCTTGAACGGCTTCTGGTTGCTCTTCACTCCAAATGCGGCAATTTTGCTTATTTACGTAGCCATTCAACCAGAAATGAGCCTCATCGCTGAACAAAATTTGTCGATAAAAAAGCGGATTTTCCGAATGGACCACCTAAGACGCAGCCGCGGTCAACATTTAAATGAAATTATCTTCAAAAAGTAAATGTCATGTACCAATCTAACGTTTAAAATAAAGAACCGATGAGATTTTGCAAATTTTATGCGTTTTATTGTTTAAAAAAGTTCTCAAGCTCTTAAAAAATCACCCTTTATTAATGACCGTCGTTTTAAATGAATTGTATTTAAAATTTTGGAACTGTAAGACGAGTCGAAGATAGAAATTGTATGAAAACTTAAAATTATCTCTTTAAATCTAAGCGTGTGACAATCGATTAAGCATTCCATGAGATGTAGGAATGAATTCCTTATTAAAGTTTCTGTTACTATTTATGGTACTTTTAGAAATGGTGTTCAGAGTAGCATAACCAAATACAGCTCGTATATCCATGAATTAGTGAGACGATTGAATTGAAATAATTTTAAGCCCAACTTTGATGATTTTTTAGTATCGTCATCTTCTACGACAGTTTGAATTATAAAAACTCTTAACGCTGTATTTCAAAATTAGAAGTCGGAATCGGATCAAATTCACCAATTTTGTATGGGACTATAAGTTTATTTTAATTTGAATTATTGTTTAATTAATTCGTTTTGGCCTTGTTTTAACTTCTCTATTCCCGATACTTTCGGAAACGGATTTCGGAAATCGGTATAACCGAAGTCAGTTAAATTCCACTAATGGGTTTTTAACCATTTCATTAGATTCGAAATTTTTGAAAATTATTGTAGTCATCTTAGAGAAATCGTAGTGCGTTCCACATAAAATTTTTGGGTACCTGGATCGAAAACCGAATACCGTTAAAACTGAAATAAGTTCATTCAGTCATCGACTCTCAAAAGCAGTAAACCCGATAAATTTATGTGAAATTTATCATTAATCACCCTGTATCTCCTAAACTGGAATCTGATAGAAAAACAAGCAGTTTGTCCTGTAAAGATCTTTTATTTGAATGTTAGATGGACGAAATCGGTTCAGCCATCTACTAGCAACATGAGTGATATTGTTTTAACTTTAATACCTATATCATCCTATAATTCCGGAACCAGAAGTTGGCTCCAAATGAAATTCAGAAACCTCGTAGTGGAAGAATAGGACTGTTCATATGAGTCAATGTTAATAGAAAGCCATTTCTGAGAAAAATTATTGAAATTATTTTTCACACACAAATTAGCTTCTCTCGACGAACTTCTTCGAAAGGTATAAGGGTGTAAGAAGTTGTGTTCTTCCAGCAATTATTGTTGCAAGCAGTATAAATCAAAAAAAATATTGAATATTGTTTTGAATTTGAAAATACTGCCATCTTTCTAATACATATGTCATATTCGAACGATTATGTTGCCAAAAACGAACCGTGCTAAAATTGAAACGTCGTGAAAAAGGGTGCTGTGCATAGTCTTTTAGGTACCAAAAAACAATTGCATAAAACAGTATTGAAATTTTTTTTCACTTTGCTACATAAACCGCCGCGCATTTTATACATAGATACGGCATACCATTCCTTCCATCCATCCCTGCAGTAGGTCTCCTTCTTTCAAATATTAGAAATCATCCAGTGCAGCGATCTAGCCAGTACCTCTCCTCCATGTTTCAGCAGGTCGCCTTGTGATTGGTCCTTCCCAGCGGTATTATTATTCCTCAGCTTACCGATTGCATCACTTATCTCCGATTGATTAGTTGCTGGAAATTTATTGTTTGCTAGGCATGCACCCAGATTGATTCCTCTGTCGTTTTCTGTATCTTGTGTTTTGCCATTCATATGCTTGTCGTTGTATTTCTCCAGTTTGTCATTCAAATCACATTCGTTCGTGAAGAAGATAACACATGTCAGATGATGATGGTCCCACCTCATACCCCTACAAAGGTGTGAGCAGAACGAGTTATCTAAATGATAATTAATATTTTTGCACACAGTTCGCATTCACATCTCATCCAAGTCAGTCGATAAAACAAACCCGCTTACGTCCGGGACAGAAGAAACCAAGTACAGTATTGTTTAGTGAACAATGGAACGATCTCGAAATGAGTGAACCAAACGAACAAAAGCTACCGCCGACACGAAAGAATACAATCGTTGTTGACTTCAGGCAGTGCAAAATTCGACCTTCGATACGAGAACTTTAAGGTTTGCTTAAGGAGCAAATGCATCTTGACATTAAACGTGTGCATTTACTTCAATGCAATAAGACAAATAATGTTGTTTACATCCAGTTTTATAAAGAGTTGGATGCAATTCAATTTGCAAAAGACAATAACAATGTGCACTATGTGGAGCAGGAGAACATTAAGTACAACATTCCAGTATATATGAAAGATAGTGCTATAGAAGTGCGTGTGCATGATCTTCCCTCAAGCGTCACGGATTCATATATTCGCAAAACTATGTCCCAATATGGAGAGATTCTCTCTATCGAAAAAGAAAAGTGGAAGAATTTTTCCCCGGTATTCTAAATGGCGTACGTTTATTACGCATACACTTGAAGAAGCCTATACCTTCTTATGTGATTTTCGGTCAAGATACAAGAATTCCCTGCAAATCACTTGTTACCTATGACAATCAGATGGCCACATGCCAAAAAGCTGTTCACTACGGTAAGCCATGTGATAAACTGGACAAGGAGACAACTACACCAAAGGACAACGGCGCTTCCTTCACACAAACCCCAAGCAACCGCAGTACACCTGTGACAGCCACCAACCCTTCAACGAATCCATCATCATCCCCTATAGAACAAAGTACACCAGCTGCAGTTAACAACTTACCCTCCAACCAACCAGCAATTGCAACCAATGTACAAGAAGACGGAAATCGACAACAATACCATCGATGCGGCAATGGATGACGAGACGAACCACGAACGAAGTGCCCCTCAATTCTCGCAGGAGGGAAATGGAAGCTCCTTTCCTTCTAGAAAAAGGGTGACAACGAGATCCAACTCAAAAAAAAAATTATTTGAAAAATCGGCTCAATCGGCCACGTAAAGCTTGTACGCAAATAGGCCTGAATAAATATGTCTTTTAAATAGAAATAAAAGACCAGCTTTCCGGGAGAAAGACCAAATTACTCGAACCATTTTACAGCACCGTCATTTTTCAGCTCTTCTATGACGTGGCAGGTATCCTCCCAGCACGGCTCGGGATGCAATGGTCATGTCTACGATCATTTTCACCCGGGTGGCCCGTCAACAGTCCCCCTATAAAACAACCTGTCAAAATATGACATTTTAACTACTGCCGCTGTTCGAATCTCGGAGGCAACAATAAAAACGTTCCCGTAATCAATGACCAGAATTGGCTAGTATTGGAGCAGCACTCAAAAAAAAAGACACGTCTGCACGTTAATAATGAATTCTATATGTGCTAGGATGCAGCCTTGCATGCATTGCTCCGTCGATTTCAGACGCATGAATGCGAGCGGTCAGATAAACCATAGCTAATTGATTTTATCGTCGCAATAAATTCTGATACGCGTATGATCAGAGCCACTCGGTTTCAGCTTCCTCTTAGTGTGGGATGCATTAATAGCTGGGATTGCATTCACGGGTCAATCCTGCACAAACTCGGCTTGTTCACTTGATGATCGGCTGATGACGGCTGCTATCCCGAGTCCATAGAATCATCGTCTAGTGTCGAACGTGATTCGCATAGGCAATCAGATCTGCACACTCACGTAGTTGCAAACGGGAAAAGAGGGGGGATATTCAGGCGTTTGTGGTTTGCTGCCGGACACAGACTGACCTCGGTTACTAAAAACGCCTCAATTGTAGCCGGTAAGCGCTTCTCGTAATCAGGAGATTGATCGCATCGACTGGAATGTGTGATCCGACATCTTCTGCCTTTGCGATGGTCCGTGTAAATCGTATATTTGATCAGTGTCACTGATTAGAAATCAATTAAGTACTGAGGTGAATATTAAAGTGAAATTGCATGTACATAAATGGTTGGTATGCATGTATAGCCGACGATAGCAAAAGCACCATTTTTTGTGACATTCCATTGTGAGAAAGTGAGTTGTAGGTACATTATTCCGGTTAGAACCGTGCAATAAATAAAATATTTATTTCATTCAATCTTTTGCCATTATAACCCTTGTACAAAATTGTACAAATTTATTGTTTACAAATCGATCTCAGCATTTTTCCAAAATAAGTACCGCGTACGCTTCGTGCTTCGAAGCAGTTTTTTCCCAAAGTGACCCAAGCTGCCGTCGTCGACATTTTTCACCTTACAAACTGGTTTCGATTTTGGCATGTATTTCGCCGCCGCAGCTTGGGTTATTTTGGGACCTTAGCACAAATCAATCTCCAGCATAAACGTACAGCAACTATGAATCTATCCAGACTTCTGCAAGAAGGTAAAGTTTCTATAACTTTGGTTCAAGAACCATATTTCCAAAAGGGAAACTTTTACGTTGGAAAATTGTTAAACCCAGTCTTTGTTGCCTTCAACAAGAACGGTATGACTAATCCACGTGAAATTCCTCGAGCATGCATACTTGCAAATATTGCTTTCGATGTTTCTCTCATATCGGAGATCACAACTCGGGCTATTTGTGCTGTCACAGTTGGTATGACTATTGATGTCATAGACAGGAAATATGTCTATTATTCGGCATATTTACCGCATTACCAACCTTCGCCAAGCGATGACTTCAAAAAGGTTGTAACATAATGCTGCAAAAGTGATTTACCGCTTATAATCGGCAGTGACATAAATGCTCACCATATCATTTGGGGCAGCACAGATATAAATTCGAGAGGATCTGATATGATGGAATTTGTGAGCAGTACAAACCAGCACATAGTCAATGCAGGAAACCGTCCAACTTTTGCGAGATCTGGAAGAGAGGAGATTTTGGACGTAACTCTCTGCTCTGATAGAATTGCGCATGAGTTGGTAAATTGGCTCGTCTCCGATGAGCTCGAACCTTCGTTATCTGATCATAGATACATCTTTTTTGATCATTCAAACGTTAAATTTGATATTGTTACATATCGTAATCCCAAATCTACAAACTGGGACCTCTATGAAGAGGGCTTGGCGACTAGATTTTACGGTTATCAACCAACAATTGAAACCCCAATTGATTTGGAAAATGTTGTCGACGAGACAAACTCACTCATAGATGCAGCATATGAAGAGGCTTGACCACTTCGGATTGTGCGAGCTACTAAAGGAACTCCTTGGTGGAATGCTGAACTTGATAGACTAAGGAAACTATGCAGAAGAGCTTGGAACCACATTCGGAGGCATTCGTGTCGGCTCGAAGGGCTTACAATACTCTTCGATCGTCTGAACGAAGTGGTTGGAAAAGCCTTTACACAAATGTCTCTAGTCTCAACGAGGCTAGCAGATTAAATAAGTTACTTTCGAAGTCTAAAGACTTCAATGTCAGTTTCTTAAGAACTTCAGATGGTGAACACTTGTCTGATGAAGGTGATGTACTTCACTATCTTTTTAACACTCACTTTCCAGAATGTATGGATCCATCACCGACAGCTCTTCCCGCGACTTTTTCAGGTAGTTACGATTCGTGGGCCCTTGCTCGAAGCGTCGTGACGATTGAATCGGTCAAATGGGCAGTTGAGAGTTTTGCTCCGTACAAGTCTCCTGGAAAGGATGGAGTTTTCCCAGTGTTACTGCAGAAAGGATATGAACATTTCAAACATGTTTTGAAGAAAATACTTACTTTTAGTCTTGCGACTGGATATATTCCAAAAGCCTGGCAGGAAATAATTGTCAAATTTATTCCCAAAGGCGGTCGCGACACTTATGAGGAAGCGAAGAGTTTCAGGTGACAAGCGATTATAAATACACTCTCCTACTCAATGCTTGATCAGAGAAATAGGTATAAAGCGAAAAGACTAGTGTTCGATGTACGCGCTATTGTGTCTGACTGGCGTTTTAGAGTGACTAAAACAAGATTCAGATTGGCGAAATGGTAGCGCGTATGCACGGAATGCATAAGAACGCAGGTTCGAGTCCTGTCTCTGAGCGTATCTTTTTCCAAAAATTCATCTTTTCTGTTTGTTTTTCATTCATTTGGCTTCTTAAATATATGTTTCCGCTCAGTCATTGCAAAAACTGAACCTATGGTTTTGCCGACGATTATCATATATTGCTGACCGGTATAAGCATTAACACTCTCTTTGATTTAATGCAGCAAGCCCTGCGATCTGTTGAACAATGGTGTTGTCAGGTTGGATTATCTGTAAATCCGGGCAAAACATCAATGGTGCTTTTCACTCATCGTAGGATAATCACAGGAGCTCGTCCGTTACAGTTCTTCGGTTCAGAACTCACTGTGGTCGATCAAGTTAAATACGTCGGAGTTATTCTTGATTCAAAACTGAATTGGTCTGCTCACATTGGCTTTAGGATTAAAAGAGCTTGCATGGCTTTCGGCCAATGCAGACGAACTTTTGGAAAATCATGGGGACTCAAACCCAGATACATTCATTGGATCTACACAACTATTGTTAGACCAATTTTAGCATATGGATGTCTTGTATGGTGGCAGAAAGGAGAAGTCGCCACAGTTCAGTCAAAGCTAAATCATCTCCATCTAGTGTGCATTAAACCACTACATGTGTTCCTAAAACAAGAAGCATTAGCTTGTGCATACCGTCTTAAGTTTACAGGGCTTTGGAACAGTAACCCTATAGACTATGCTACTAGCCACACTCGCTTGTGGTCTCAAATGGTTACGTGGGATGAGTATTTACTCGCTCCTAGTGACCTAACTCTCACATGCAGTTTTCCTTTCAAAATATTCAATGTGAGCTATCCTCTTCGTGAGGAATAGTTGTCTGGTTGTCTGGAACGACAACTTGATGAACACATAGTTTGTTATACGGACGGTTCTCTGTTGAATGGTCGTGCTGGTGCTGGTATCTACTGTCGTGAAATGAGGCTAGAGCAGTCTCATTCCTTCGGTAGATACTGTACTGTGTTCCAAGCAGAAATCTACGTGATTCTGTGTGGAGTAAAATCGGCACTTCAGCAGAGGATTTGTGGTAATCGATTTTAATTTTGTTCCGACAGTCAGGCAGCCTTAAAAGCACTCAGTTCAAATGAATCACGGTCGAATCTAGTGATCGCATGTCGAACTCAAATTGAAGACCTCAGCATTTCAAATGCTGTTTACTTCTTATGGGTACCCGGCCATTCTGGTATTACTGGAAATGAATGGGCTGATGAGTTGGCTAGAGCTGGTGCAACGAATGATTTCGTTGGTCCTGAACCAGGTTTACCACTTTCAACTAGTTGGATAAAGCACAAGATGCGTTCTTGGGCTGCATCCAAACATGCCAGCTACTGGCGCAGCTTGCAAACTTGCCCTCAGGCAAAAGCATTTTTACCAGATTTAAATCTGAAAATGTCAAAGTGTCTACTGCATTTCTCCAAGCATCATTGCAGTATTCTGGTCAGAGCTCTGACTGGACATTTCAAACTCAATTATCACATGGCTACTATTCAACGTGCTGAGTATTAGTCGTGTGATTTGTGTGAATGCGATTATGGTACTTCATATCATCTGATATGTAACTGTCCCGCATTGACGCAGCTACGTATCCGGGTTTTTGGTTCTCCATACATGGTTGAGTCTGAGTATACGGAGCTAAAATTAAAGGATATTCTATCGTTTCTCGCCCAATGTGGTAAGGAGCTATAGTCAGAAGAGTTCCTGGAGTGAATGAATCCTTTCTGTATTTACCTTAAATATGGTTTAACAGATTGTTTGGCATCCTTTATGGGGTGCCGAATTTACTTCTGCTCATACATACTGCGAATCGTTGTGCATTATTCCGGGAATGCAGAATGGTGTCGCTTTTGTTAAATCTCTAAATCCTCTCGAGGATTGGAGGTTTTATTAACCGTGCATTTTTGCACCTGCAGATCGTTCAGCATCCTTTCGTGGATGCAGAACGATTTATATCTTTATGTTTTGTACTGTTTTTCCCCCTCACCCTCTTCCCGATTCCCTTCCATGCTCCTTATATCCTTCCCTTTCCATCAGGAAGTTGATGAGAAGCTACGGCAAGGCACAAATTTCCAAATAACTAGGGGAACGTGCCACTTGAGCCAATTGGTTCTGATTCCTGATTTCCATAAAAGCTTCTTGTTTTCTAATAATATTCGACTCACGGTTCAGGAGGTACATGGTGATTAGTGTAAAAATTTCACATTAATTTATCGGGTTTATCGAGTTCACAGATTTTGAGACTCGACGACCAAATAAACTTATTTCAGTTTTACTGGTATTCGGTTTTCGATCCCGGAAGGTACCCAAAAAATTTTATGTGGAAAAGCACTACGATTTCTCTAAAATGGCTGCACTGATTTTCAAAAATTTCGAATCTAATGATCAATTAGGCGAATTTAGTTGATTTCGGCTACATCGATTTCTGAATTCTGTTTCCAAAAGTATCGGGAATAGAGAAGCAAAAGAAGGTCAAAACGATTTCAATAAACAAAAATTTAAATCAAAAATAAACTTATGGTTCCATACTAAAATTGTGAATTTCATTCGATTCCGATTTCGAACTTTGAAATTACAGGGTGATGAGTTTTCATAATTCAAACCGTCATGGAAAATGACGATACCAAAAACTCTTTAAAGTTGGGTTCAAACTATTTGAATTTATTCGTCATACCAATTCATAGACATACGATTTTGATTTAGGAATACCGTTTTTGGAAGTACCATAAGTAATGACCAAAACTTTAAAAAAGAACTCACTTCTACATCTCATGGAATTATTAATCGATTGTCACACGTTTATATTGAAATGAATAATTTTAAGGTTTCGTACAATTTCTATCTTAGATTCGTCTCACAGTTCCAAAATTTTAATTACAACTCCATAAAATAATTTCAAGAAAACTAAACAAAACGAAACATATTAACGCAAAAACCACATGCTGATTGATAAACAAAAAGGTATCATCTCACTGCTCACTGGATTATTCACTTTTCTTTTATTTTACATGCTGGCGTTTATACAATGACATCCACACCAATCGAGCAATGACATACCCTACAAACAAAAAATGAAACGTTTCATAGCAATGACACAATCTCTGCAGTTATTTTAACATAATGCATGAAAGCAAAAAGCGTCGCAGTTGTTTTTATAAATTCTTCAGTTATTTGAAATATTTATTTACTGTTACCCAGGTAGAAATATGTCGCGATGTAATGTAGTTGAATAGAATTTTCAATTGAGAAACTAAAAGTTAGGGTTGATGTTTTCTGGAGAAAAAATCATTGATTCAGGAAAATTTCCAATTGAAGAGGATAGTGAAACACTTCTTTTCAACATCGGAAATTTACGTAAATAGCTGCTTATAGTTTTAACACTAAACTCACTGATATATAAGTTCAACGATAGATTGTAGTTCACGGGATGGAATTAAACCGCAAAATGTTCACAGGGCATTAAGCAGTATTTACTTCAACTTCTAAATGGCATTTTTACTTCCATTTTTAAGAATGTTGCTAGTGAAATCAAGGCTAGGGATGCTTTAAGAAAATACCAACACTATCACTTCACTTCTGCAGTATTCGTACTTAATCACAGATAGTTGATTGAAAGTCGAGTAATCCGCTCAATAACATGGCGACTCTACTGATGAGATGACATTTGGTGCATGAACCAAAATTTTACGGATACAATCAGGACGTGAAAAAACAATGGCAATGTTACAATTTTGTGAGAAGTAGGTTCGTCGTGTGCTTGTATTTAATGTCTTCTGGTTGGGACAGAGGGAGAGAGCGAAAGAGAGCTGCAAAACCATAAAGTTTAAATGTCTATAATTATAAATGTATAATCCATTCCATATAAATTCTATTTAAAAAGCAAGTCGAAACTGTGCAAAAATAAAAAGAACATAGCATGTATAGAACACATCCCGGTTGGACTCCTGATCGCGGACTGCAAGTTTATTCACTTGAAACCTTTCGGTGCGTTTCGCAGCGAAAATGTTTCACCGAGCTGCCTGTCGCTGTGAGCATCGCCAGGAAAAACGGAACAAATTGAATTATCGACGACACCCAGGTCGCCGTTCAGATGCCCACTCTAGGAGCAATCGTGCAAGAAGAGCACGCAGTAGTTTATAACATAGCTTCGGTAGCGCTGACGAGACCGATATCCTGTTGTGAAACGAGACCAAAGGAAACCGCTCAAGTCAAACAGTTGAACACCAACGACCATAGAACGTGATTCGCAGGTAAACGCGACCCAGGAATCGTAGAGTTAGGAGTGCTAATTAGCATCTATGATAAATTACAAGCACACCGTTTACTGAACTAACATGGTAATTAGATATGAATATATTTCAATTACTAATGTGATGTTCCGATTCAACAAAGATAGTTTAGATGAACATCGGAAGATCTGAAACGAAATCGATTAAGAGGTGACTCCGATCGGTAATTTTCAAAAGCTGTTTCGTTTAACCTCGATCAGGAAACCGCTGATTGTCGTTAATTTTAAATTCAATTGTTTTATGCATCATAAAAAATTAAATTACTTTTTCCGTTTTCGTTTCAGAGCATTCGTTAATTTGTTTGCTCAACATTGTCCCAAATTGATATGGTATGCCGAATAATCACAACCGAAAAGTCCAGTCAGCGCCACCAGGAAGAAAGGTGACGTGTGTAAAACAGCTCACTAAAAGTGAAACAATAACACCCAGGATCGGGACGTAAGAAAACAAAAACCGAATCGACCATATCCAGAGGCCATCTGTGGGGAGAAGAAACATGAAGCCATACATAAAGTGAAACTCGAATTAACAAAAATAACATGCGTACGAACGAGGTATTATTTCATATATAATTAATTTTTCCCCTGACTAACAGGTTTATTTGACGTCGTAGATACAACGTCCGATAACGATAATGAAAGGGCACCCGGCAACGACGACAACGACGACGGCGACGATCAGGACCAAAGTCAAACTGCCACGGATGGTGACGACTAAACGGAGAAGACACCCATACTTTGGACCGAAAACGTACGCGTCGGTAAGACCCATAGCGTGCTCCGTACCGCTACCTGGCAAGCAACGACGTGGTCCTAAATTTGAAGATTTAAATTATTTTACTCGACCAATGACGATAATGCCCCGGGTGGCACTGGACTGGAATATCAGGAAGCGATTGGTTACTAGAAATTATTCGGAATTATTTAGAGTTCATAACTTCATATTTTTAAACTTATTTCATGTTCAATTTATTGTAAACTTTTCAAAATTGTTTATAAAACAAATATTTACATGAATAAATAATTTCAATCAACTAAATCAGAGATTCAATGTATGCTTCTTAAGGAGCGGGTAGGGTTTAACACTTTTAAAAAGTCATTTATTTTATTTAAATTTTCTTATAGTAAAACATTTCAAGAATATTCTGTGAAATTTTCAAGCCTATCGGTACAATACTCAGCAAGTTTTGGGCTTTTATATTTGCTTATCTCTTACTGCGAAGAAGTAAGAGCTCGGCACACAGACCCAAGATTTCTGTTTCGATCAACTTAAAAACTTAACAAAATATTTTTGAAATGTATCATTGCAACAAATTATAAAAGAAAAAATATGATTTTTTGAAAATATTAGATCCTATGGGCTCCCTAGAGTAATGAATTGTTTCTTTCGATTTTATAAACAAAAAGCTTTAAACGTGTTGTTCTCGAAAGCAGGTTTCGAAAGTCCGTGTCCAACGTCATTCAAAACTTACTGTCCCAATTTTTTTCAAATTTTCTACATGTAAAATACCAGACCCCAACGTTTTCCTTTTTGTTGTTTGTTACTTTTAGGAGGTTTTACAACTACAAAATGGATGGACAACCACCATAATTTAAAAAAAATTGAAAAATGAAACAGAAACGTTGTGGTCTAAAAAAACATACACTGATCAAATTTGTTTTGAATATTTATCTGAGTAGAAGTGATTTGCAAACCAATAACACATTTGATTATTAAAACCAAACATACCAATGGTAAAACTGAACATTATTTAGTTTGGAATAAGTGTAACAATATCAAATATCATAACAAAGTCTATACGAGAAAATTGCAACAAAATATAAAATTCTTTCATTGTAATAGAGCAATTCCACAGCAAATGAAAGTTTTTGTTTCGAGATTGTTTTTTTTTTCTTGTATTGACTTTTGTATTTTTGATTTGGCTCAAATTTAAGCCGCCTTCATGGCCAAATGAAACGATTTGCATAATCAGTTCAGCCATTTTCAATATAGCCTGACTTTTGGTAAGGAACTAAGAAAAAATCCCTCGAAATTTGTTAATAATATATATCCCAGAAACAATGTGTCCGATCCATATAGTATTTGAACTGATTTGCACTGACGAGTCTAAGACGAAACGTAACGAGAAGTTAAAATCGGTAATGGGCGCCTACAGCCCAAAAATGACTTATTTAGCCCGAAACCCATAAATTATCGTTGGCAAGTAAATTGGCTGGTAAACGACTGGACAATGCGCAATTCAGGCCCCATTGTGGTTCTTAGCCTCTTGTCCAGTAACTCCTATCCCTACCTCCCCGCGGTGCCGGCTGGGGTACGAGCAACCATAGGAAAGATCGGGTAACCAACCCCGGTGGGACCTTGGTCGTATGCTGACAGGGAAGGGGGTCCTCTTTAGAGGATGTCGGAGCGTCTGTACTCCATGTTAGGAGCGGCTTCAAACAGCGTCTGTTCTGGTATCCAGCGGCTGAGTATGAAATGCTGCATCCCGTCCAGCTAAATCCAAGGTGGCAACCCCACCAACGGGATCGTCCTAGTGCTAGTTGGGACGTTAAACAGAGCAAGCACGATGATCCTCCGGCGAGACAGGGGGTTGGCGTAGGCCTAATAAGCCGCCCATAAAACTTTAATTACAAACAATACAGGAGAGAATATGACCCGGAACAATCGGCATAGACCCACGCGACGAAATAAGGACTACGATTGGAAACTTGGAACATGGAACTGCAAGTCGCTAGGTTTCGCAGGCTGCGACAGGATAATATACGACGAACTAAATCCTCGCAGCTTCGACGTCGTAGCGCTGCAGGAGCTTTGTTGGATGGGACAGAAGGTGTGGAAAAGCGGACATCGAGCGGCTACCTTCTACCAAAGCTGTGGCACAACGAACGAGCTGGGAACTGGCTTTATAGTGCTGGGCAAGATGCGTCAGCGAGTGATTGGGTGGCAGCCGATCAACGCTAGGATGTGTAAGTTGAGAATTAAAGGCCGTTTTTTCAATTACAGCATCATCAACGTGCACTGCCCACATGAAGGGAGACCCGATGACGAGAAAGAAGCGTTCTACGTGCAGCTGGAACAAGTCTATGACGGCTGCCCACGCAGAGACGTAAAAATTGTCATCGGTGACATGAATGCCCAGGTAGGAAGGGAGGCAATGTACCGACCGGTAATCGGGCCGAACAGCCTGCATGCCGCATCGAATAACAACGGCCAACGGTGTGTCAACTTTGCGGCCTCCCGAGGAATGGTAGTCAGAAGCACCTTCTTTCCCCGCAAGGATATCCACAAAGCTACGTGGAGATCACCTGACCAACAGACCGAAAACCAAATCGACCACGTTTTGATCGACGGAAAATTTTTCTCGGACATCAACAATGTTCGCACCTACCGCAGTGCGAATATAGATTCGGACCACTACTTGGTTGCTGTATGCATGCGCTCAAAACTTTCGACGGTGGCTACCCGACGTCGAAACCGATCGTCGCGGTTTAACATTGCGCGGCTCCGGGATGCAGGAGTAGCCCAAGAATACGCGCAGCAGTTGGCAGTGGCACTACCAACGGAAGAGCAGCTTGGTGCAGCTACTCTTTAAGATGGCTGGAGACACATCCGATCTGCCATAGGTAGCACTGCATCAGCAACGCTAGGTACGGCGGCTCCGAACATAAGGAACGACTGGTTCGACGACGAATGTGAACAGTTAGTGGCCGAGAAGAATGCAGCTTGGGCAAGTAAGCTGCAACACCGGACGAGAGCAAACGAGGAGAGATACAGACAGGCGCGGAACAGACTAAACTCGGTATCCCGTAGAAAAAAGCGCCAACAGGAAGACCGAGATCGCGAAGCGATGGAACAGCTGTTCCGTGCTAATGACACAAGGAAGTTCTACGAGAAGGTGAACCGTTCGCGCAGAGGCCATGTGCCACAGGCCGATATGTGCAAGGACACCAACGGGGATCTTCTCACGAACCACTGTGAGGTGATCGAGAGGTGGCGGCAGTATTTCGACGAGCACCTCAATGGCGATGTGGCGGAATACGAAAGTGGCGGCGCAGTAACGAACTTGGGAACGCGTGCGGAGGACGATAGACTGCCGGTCCCAGACCTTCAAGAAGTGCAGGAGATGGTAAGCCGGTTGAAAAATAATAAGGCCGCTGGCGTTGACCAACTACCAAGCGAGCTACTAAAACACGGTGGTAATGCACTAGTGAAAGCATTGCACTGGGTCGTTACCAAGATCTGGGAGGACGAGATTTTACCGGAGGAATGGATGGAAGGAATCGTGTGTCCCATCTACAAAAAGGGCGATAAGCTGGATTGCTGCAATTACCGCGCGATAACTCTGCTGAACGCCGCCTACAAGGTACTCTCCCAAATCTTATGCCGTCGACTTTCACCGATTGCAAACGAATTCGTGGGAAAATATCAGGCAGGATTTATGGGCGAACGCGCTACCACGGACCAAGTGTTCGCCATCCGCCAGGTGTTGCAAAAGTGCCGCGAATACAATGTGCCCACACATCACTTATTCATCGATTTCAAATCAGCCTACGACACAATCGATCGAGAACAGCTATGGAAAATCATGCACGACTACGGATTCCCGGACAAACTGATACGATTGGTCAAGGCTACGATGGATCGAGTGATGTGCGTTGTTCGAGTATCGGGGATAAACTCGAGTCCCTTCGAAACTCGCAGAGGGCTACGGCAAGGTGATGGCCTTTCGTGTCTGCTATTCAACATTGCTTTGGAGGGTGTGATAAGAAGAGCGAGGATAGACACGAGTGGCACGATTTTCAGAAAGTCCGTCCAGCTACTTGGTTTCGCTGATGATATTGATATTATAGCACGCAACTTTGAGAAGATGGAAGATACGTACATCGGACTAAAAGCTGAGGCCAAGCGGATCGGACTAGACATCAATGTGTCAAAGACAAAGTACATGAAATGCAGGGGCTCGAGAGAAGATAACGTCAGCCACCCATTGCGAGTTCTGATTGGCGGTGATGAAATCGAAATGGTCGACGAGTTCGTGTACTTGGGCTCACTGGTGACTGCCGATAATGACACCAGCAGAGAAATTCAGAGACGCATATTGTCAGGAAATCGTGCTTACTTTGGACTGCGCAAGACGCTTCGATCGAGCAAAATTCGCCGTCGTACGAAGTTAAGTATCTACAAAACGCTGATTAGACCGGTTATCCTCTACGGGCATGAGTCCTGGACAATGCTTGCGGAGGACCAACGCGCACTAGCTGTTTTTGAACGGAAGGTGTTGCGAACCATCTTCGGTGGAGTGCGGATAGAAGACGGTACGTGGAGAAGGCGAATGAACCATGAACTGCACCAGTTGCTGGGAGGACCAACCCTCGTCCAAACGGCCAAGGTCGGGCGGTTACGGTGGGCCGGGCATGTTGTTAGAATGTCGGAGAACAACCCGGTTAAAATGATTCTCGATAATGATCCGACCGGTATAAGAAGAAGAGGCGCGCAGCGGGCAAGATGGATCGATCAAATTGAGGACGACCTGCGGACCCTTCGCAGCTACCGAGGCTGGCGGCGAACAGCCATGAACCGAGTTGAATGGAGACGCCTCCTGTATACAGCAGAGACCCGCGTGGTCTACGACTGATAGAGTAAGAGTAAGTAAGTAAATTCGCCTGTGCGTTTTACGTTCGGGACGTCAGATTAGACATTACGTCAGCTTGGCGGCTCACTACTTGAACTACTCTGCACTGACGAGTCTAAGACGAAACGTAAAGAAATGTTATCTTCGCAATGTTTTAGATAATAATAAGGACTATGTAAAAAAAAAGGATTGCTAAGAAAAACTTTTAGTTTCTTTTTTATTTTAAAAGTAATACTTGAAATCCAAATATTTAAAAAAAAACGTACTTCCGATTTTTTTATTTTTTCCTTTCTCATATAAAAAGACTGCAATCACTGTGGAAATTGTCTTTCGAGCGGAGGCCCAGAGAACCGGTCATATACCATTCGACTAAGTTCGTCGAGATCACAAAATGTCTGTGTGTGTATGAATGTATGCCTACGATATTTCAGCAACGGTCAAACCGATTTTCCCAAAGCATAATCCAAATTGTGTCTTAAAAGATACTGTGCCATTTAATCCATATCCGACTTCCGGTTCCGAAATTATAGGGCGATGAGTACCAAACTTTCAAACTGTCATACGAAATGATGCAAAACCGGTACGCACCGATACGAAGAAAACACCACCGCCTAGCACACAGCGTGCTTTGTTCAATTTCGTATAGCGTAGAGCGTTGCCACATTTAAATGGATATTACTTGGCATAACTCAGTCACGTACCCAGAGGGGGGGGGGGGGGGGCGAGGGGCCCTGGCCTTTCCCGAAATCATAAACAGATATATAATTATTTAGAAGGTCTCAGACATGTGTTACAGAAATAGCAAGACAGTAAACCTGAAGAAATGTAATACAATAACATTTCTTCTGATTTTATTCAAGTTTGAACCTTGATAGAATTTTCTTGTGATGTTTTTGAAAGTATAAGTAATATGAGAAAGGTATCATTACACAACTAGGTGAATTAAAATAGGTTTTTGATATGGGTTTGAGGAAGTCGCAAAAAAATACTGTCAAATTTTTAAAATGGAGATATAATATTTGAATAAGTTACATATTATCAAAATAAAAGTCAAAATAAATTTTTGAAAACCTTGGGATTTTGCCTTTCTCATATAGAAAGGTTACCGACCAGTGAAAAGTGTCATATACCATTCGACTCAGTTCATCGAGTGTGTGTGTGTGTGTGTGTGTGTGTGTGTGTGTGTGTGTGTGTGTGTGTGTGTGTGTGTGTGTGTGTGTGTGTGATTGTGTGTGATTGTGTGTGTGTGGCAAATAATCTCACTAGGTTTTCTCGGAGATGACTGAACCGATTTTGACAAACATAAATTCAAATGGCATGTCTCATGGTCCCATACGGCATTCCTGAATTTCATCCGAATCCAACTTCGGGTTCCGGAATTCTAGAGTAAAGTGTGTTCAATATTGTACACAGTCACTTAAACCGGCGAAACAATACACGTAACAAATTTTCTAAACTGGTCTCAAAACTACACAAATCGATAGTCATTACCAGTAGGCAACTAAACAAACCAATTTCGGCTATCCTGGTTCCCGATATCCGGTTCCGGAAGCACCGGAAATAGTGGTCATATATAGGAAAATGGATCTCACTCACTTTTCTCAGCGATGGTTTGACCGATTTCCACAAACTTAGATTCAAATGAAAGGTCTTTCGGTCCCATACGGAATTTCTAAATTTCATCTGGATCCGCCTTCTGGATCCGGAGTTGTAGGGTAAAGTGTGTTGAATATTGTACACCGTCACCGGTGAAACAAAAAAACCGTAAAAAATGTTGTAAACTGGCCTCAAAACCGTTATTCCCAATCTTAGGCTCAAATGAAAGGTATTATGGTCCTACCAGAAATTACTCCATATTTTCGGACATGCAAACATTAAAAACGTCATTTAGAGTGCGATGGTAAAATTGTATAAAATCCTCAAAAGTTGAATAAAAATTAGTAGAGTTTGTACGTCATGTTAGTTGGTGGCCGTACAAACCGACTTTGATTATACCGGTTCTCGGGCTCCGGTACCGGAAGTGCATATAATAGTGAACCCACTTCGTTTCCTTAAGGATGACCTTCGCGAGCAAAGCACTGTTTCATTCTGTATGTTATACTAGTAAATGCACAAGAAACTCCTTGGTTCCTTCAAAAAGCGAAGAGGAAAAATTTGAATAGAATACCACAATATTATGCATGAGAAAAACATAATTACACCTTAGGTGAATTAAAATAGTTTTTTTTTTATATTTATCATCAATATTTCATGCAAGAACATCTAGAGCTCTTTATGTTCTTTATGTTCTTTATGTTCTTTATGTTCTTTATGTTCTTTATGTTTTTTATGTTCTTTATGTTCTTTATGTTCTTTATGTTCTTTATGTTCTTTATGTTCTTTATGTTCTTTATGTTCTTTATGTTCTTTATGTTCTTTATGTTCTTTATGTTCTTTATGTTCTTTATGTTCTTTATGTTCTTTATGTTCTTTATGTTCTTTATGTTCTTTATGTTCTTTATGTTCTTTATGATCTTTATGTTTTTTATGGTCTTTATATTCTTTATTTTCTTATTTTCAAATTGAACGTCAATTTTTCACAAAGCCGAAACCGATTTTCACAAACGTATATTATGTTTTGCAAAGTTGGGTGAGCTTATTTTAATTGTATTCGAAATTTTCAACCAGTCTTGGATAGTAAAGACTGTCCCAGAAAGTGTTAGATATTCAAAATTCATTCGATTTACTGATAATATTAGACTTCAACAACAGAATATTATTCTCAGCATTTGCTACTTAGCCATTGTAGACTAGCTGGCGCACCTTCTTGCGAACGTTCCTCATTAAATTCCGTACAGACTTCTTGGCGACAAGTTTTGACACTTCTTTTCATTCTTTTTCGAATTGTTGAATGTTTTCGGCTGCCTAGGCATGTTTCCTAAGATGTGCCTTCGTTAATGCCCAAAATTCCTCAATTGGTCGAAGTTGTGAGCAATTTGGTGGATTCATGTCTTTTGGGACGAAAGTGACATTTTTGGTAGTATATCATTCTACCGTTGATTTCGAGTAGTGGCAAGAAGCAAGATCTAGCCAGAAGACAAAAGGATCCTTGTGGCTTCGAATTTATTTATTTATTTATTTGTCTTGATGATGATGATGATGGTCTCACCTCATACCCCAACAAAGGTTTGAGCAGAACGAGTTATCTACATATTCGAGTTAAAAAAATAATTTCGCACAGACTTAGACTTATACTAATTTAATCCTAATCTTATTCTTTGTTTGAAAGTCTCTTTGCTAATAATAAAATCAAATAAATTAAAATCGCTATTGAATTGTTGACAGCAAACGTCCAGTGGATTTTTTTGGCAGTACTGCGTTATATGAACTGATGATCGGAAGAAATCCATTCGGCGTACCAATCTGCTTGGAACGTTGATATCCAATTTAGCTAAAAGAGCATCACAGTCAATGTTGTTCGAGAGCAAGTTGAAAACGAATAGTTGCTGTAGGAAGATTCGCCTATCACGTAAAGTAGGCAAATTGATGAGAGCGCAGCGATGTTCATAAGAAGGTAGTTGGAAACGATTTTGCCAAGGAAGTCGTCTAAGAGCAAATCTCAAAAAGCTCTTTTAAACACGTTCGATACGATCGATAATCATGGGTAGAAGTCGTTTTTGTAAACATTCTTTGATGTATATTTTGCTGTTCACTGAAGCAGTGGTGATGAAAGGTTTCGAAATCTTACCGCAGCTACAAATTGCCAGACCATAGCTTTCTTACCAAATTTTTCGACTTCGATCGATGTCTCGGACTGGTTTAACACTTGCCCTTCTCGCACCGTATAATATTGGCAAGGATTTGTAATCGAGTTTCACGTAGGTTTCGTCGTCCATGATTATGCAGTTCAAATTTCCAGCAAGAATCGTATTGTACAGCTTTCGAACCCTCGGCCTGATCGATGCTTCTTGTTTCGGACTACGTTTTGGTTGTTTCTGTTTTTTTTTATAAAAGATATTTGTATTCAGACCTATTTGTGTACAAGCTTTGCGTGGCCGATTGATCTGAGTATTTAGCAAAAAATTTTTTTGTGTTGGATCTCGTTGTTACACTTTTTCTAGGGGGAGAGGAGCTTCCATTTCCCTCCTGCGAGGATTGAGGGGCAGTTTGTTCGTGGTTCGTCACGTCGTCCATTGCCGTGGTATTGTTGTTGATTTCGTTGCTAGTTGCTGTAGATGGTAAGCTGTTAGCTGCAGCTGGTGTACTTTGTTCTATAGGGGATACGTTGGATGGTTTCGTTGAAGGGGATGCTTCACTGTTGTTGGTGACTGTCACAGGTGTACTGGGGTTGCTTGGGGTTGGTGTGAAGGAAGCACCTTTGGCCTTTGGTGTGGTTGTCTCCTTGTCCAGTTTATCACTTGGCTTACCATAGTGAACAGCTTTTCACCATATTGACATGTGGCCATCTGATTGTCATAGGTAATAAGTGATTTGCACGGGATTCTTGTATCCCGACCGAAAGTCACATAAGATGGTAAAGGCCTCTTCAAGCGCATGCGTAATAAACGTACGCCATTTAGAATACCTGGGAAAAAGTTCTTCCACTTTTCTTTATCGATAAAGAGAATCTCTCCGTATTGGGACATAGTTGTTCGAATATCAGAATCGATGACGCTTGAGGGAAGATCATGCACACGCAGTTCTATAGCACTATCTTTCATATATACTGTAATGTTGTATTTAATGTTCTCGTGCTTCACATAGTGCACATTGTTATTGACTTTTGCGAATTGAATTGCGAATTGAATTGTAAAGAACATTATTTGTCTCATTGCATTGAAGTAAATGCACACGATTAATGTCAAGATGCATTTACTCGTTAAGCAAACCTTCAAGTTCTCGTATAGAAGGTCGAATTTTGCACTGCCTGAAGTCAACAATAATTGTATTCTTTCGTACCGGCGGTAGCTTTTGTTCGTTTGGTTCACTCATTTCGAGGTCGTTCTATTGTTCACTACACAATACTCCCGAACGTAAGCGGTTTTGTTTTATCGACTGACTTGGATGAGATGTGAAAGCGAACTGGTTGTTTCTGCTTCTTACAGGTTCGAAGATTCAAACGTTCTTTAGCACGAAGAACATTTGACTTCGAAGTGCTCGCTTTTTTGGCCACATCCCGAACTGAAACCTCTTTTTTTCGCTCGAACGCCTTCAGTATTCGTTTATCCAACTGAGGGTTAGCAGGACCTTTTTTTCGACCCGTTTTCGGTTTATCCTCAAAGGTGTTATCCTCACCGAACTTCCTGATTGCATTTCGCACGGCTTTTTCACTTACTCCTTCCATTTTTACTATCTTTCTCAGTGACAGTCCGCGTTCTGTGCACCATTTGTACACAATTTTTCGACGTTGTTCTGCTGAAAGTCCACGCATATCGAAACAAACTAATTAAAACGAATAAACAACTGCACAAGTGGTTAGAGAAGAGTGTAACAACAGTCTACAGTGCAACAACAGGTCGCAGTCATAAAAATTGACAAATTGACCATTGCGAAATTGCAGCGGTTTTTGCGTCCATACTTTCTTGGACAGTCTTTATGCAGACAGATCAACGATTCCGCATATCGATTTAGACATTTCTTCTACTAATTCTTTAACTAGTTTTACGAACATATATGGAGTTCATCAAGAAAGCAATCTTGAACCTTTCTTGTTTTATTTGCTTTTCAACGATGTTTTCCATGGTGATGATGATGATCTGTAATTTTCTCCTATAATTCGATTTGGAGAAGATTGCCTTGAACTCACGAGCGTCTTCTGTAGTCGGATAAATCGTGGTTTGTTAATCCAGAAATTTTCATTATTTACATACACAAAAACATCAAGGTGCAGATGTCACGCTACCTTAGTAAAGAATCTGTTTTATGGGATTAAAGGTTATTCTTGAACTTGAAACTATGATTCAAAGAAGGAAGAAAAAAGAACGCTACTAATCGTTTTGGTATTCGAAATCAATCCACAAGTTTAAAACTGATACTACTCGAAGTCAACAACATACTATTTATTTTAGATTCATTAGTAACTTGTTTCATAAAAGTGTGATAGAAAGAAATTCACAAAACACAATAGTTAGATAGTAATTTTGTATTATTTTCCAGGTAACTTCCTTTCCAACAGTGTGTCAATCTTCTGCTTACGATATGCAACCGTCGCCGTTTGGTAGCACGAACTGAGCGGGGTCGAACAAAAAAAAAAGTGCGAGTGACTTAACTTTCCCTACACAGCGCTCTGCCTAGTATTATTGCGCCAGCCATGCCTCACCGATTATCACCATGGTCTCATCGTGACAGGAAGGGAAAATCGCCGAAAAAATGCGAACCTGCATGAAATATTTACATAATCTGTTTTTATGGTTCGCATCTTCACCTGAAGCGAACCCCAAAATGAACCACGGCCCAGCGCTTAATTGAATGCGCGCCCGGCCACGATCGCACACCGGACCGGACTGCCGATATCTGCGGGCCGCAATCAATTTGTTACAGTTTAAATATCGTTTTTCATTATCAGTGACAGACGAGGGCCGCCTCGTTCGCTACCCGTAGCGGGCCGGAACGCATCTTGCACCCGAATATTGCACGATGATTACTCAACCGAAATCTTCCTCTCGCGCTGGCCAGTCTGATCCCGTAATTGGGTCACCGTAGCTGTAAATTTTGATCATCCTCTTGTTGGTCATTTTTCACATACCACAAAAGCCATGAAAATCGACCCTTCGGTAATGTTGTTTCGGAAATCGGCAATAAACTAAATTTACTACGGGATTGGATTTCGTTAATTTGTTGGCACATTTAGAACGTATAAAAGGAGTGCTCGGTAGTATTTATCATGCCGGCCGGCCAATTAAAAATGGACACTCCTTTTGTTTCGTTTAGCAATAATCGAATCAGACGATGGTATCATTAAAAACGTTTCCGAGGTTGTGCTGTTTGAACTTCAATCTGTAACTTAGTTGCGTTCCTCAATTGTGCATTGATTTGGCCAGAATGTGTAGGAAAGCTAAGATTTTTGAAAAGTTCTCCCAAAGTCCGTGTCAAATGTCGAAGTTTGGTTTGGTGACGTCTCAACTGGGGCTCGTTTTCCATCTGGCAGATCGTCAGATTGATTGCTTAATCGAATCCGAAACACGTCGACTGATCGATCGAACTGCCAACTGCAGAATGACCGATCGATTTCCCAGGAAAGGAAAATTCAGAGCACGGTAACTTGTCAAGTGGCAAATGTTGAACTGATCGCGTATTTTTTTTTCTCGCAGATTACCTACAAGTGTTCAGCAGTTCGAATGCGGCAATAATTTATTTGTTTCTGCTGCGTACATCCACGTTTATGCACTTTAATGAACCCGTGAAACGTTTTTTTCTCTCTCTCCCCAGCACCCCCCTCCTCACGACTTTGGGGGCAATTTATCATCGAAGTGATTTGGTCAGTAGGTCTCGGTGCGTATAGAAACTGTATCGCCACGACGCGACCGAAGACGATCCCATAATTTGCACAATCGGAATGGAATCGTCGCCGGAGGAAGATGAGGGACTTGTTTGAGAAAACGTTGAATTTCACTTTTTGTCCTTTTTAGCGATCCGAGCGTTGAGACCGCGTGAACGAGCCAGATGCTTATCGTTGATTCGTTCACACGATAAATGTACATTTCATTCGCAAATTAAATTACATAAATCATAAAAATTTATGTACCGATACCGTTGGGGTTACGGAACCATTTAGGGGCCAGTGGCCGAGTTTTTTTTTCTGGTCGCGTCTCGGCCCTTTCAAGCCAGATCAGCTATTTAGTGCGACGATTGGTGCGTTTTTGGACAATTAAATTTACGATTCGTTAAACTTTCCCCCTCCGGACAGGACGATTCCTTTCGCAGTTTAGCCGACGGGGGGAAAAAATTAACACTTCTTGAAGCGTAAATGATTAGGGCCTTGTAATGGGTTCACGAATCGAATAGTTGCTCGGAACACGCCCAAACTGGCCTTGCTCCATAGGGCGATCGGTGCATTGCACCGAAGGACCATAAATTTCGTCGCGGTTCGTCCGCAAGGTACTCCGTTGCCAATAATTCAAGAATGTGACATGATAAAGGTATAATTTTCCACACTACGGACGATGATCAACAATCGCATTAAGAGCATGATGCTGCACATACATATGAGATCATATCCTGGAGCATCCGAGGCAGCATCACAGATGACCGATCCGATGCCGCGAAGGAGTCGTCATATCAGAGAAAGTTTATTTTACGACTCTTTCCTCAGGTTCGGCCATAACGCGGCCCTAAAAAGGAGTTATGTTTTAATAAAGCTCTGCCCTGTAAGTTACCAAGTAACCAAGGCGCACATTAAACATGGTGCAATGATTGCTTGGCAATTGGAGTGGGCACCAACAGATTACGCGTCATCGACCGTTCCGGGTAAGATATTCAAATTGAACTGTAAGTTTCTGTGGTTCTAATGGATTTTTTTGTCGCTTAAGCGAGGTAGGTATGGGTTTCGAGAAACAAAAACTTTATAATATCTGTTTTACGGAAGCAGAAAAAAACACGAAAATACCATTACTTGTTCAACAGCAACAAAAACAATCACATTGATATCAACCGAACTCTGATACATCCAAAGGATATAAGAAATTCATCAAGGAACTTGTTTCAAATATCCGAATCGCAGATGAAAATTATTAAGCATTAAACAAACAAGAAATATTTAGCAACATTCTAATGTTCATATGTTGCTGAATATTTATTTTCTTTGCCGTTTCTAAATTTGGAATTTTATTGACAAAAAGTGGTTACAAATTCAATATTCAAAGTAGAGTGACTATAATCAGAGTGGCGACAGCTGTTTGTTTGGAATGACAGCTACCAGTTCCAAACGAGCAAACGACCTGTCAATTCAATGTAAAGCTAATGGAATGTTTTGAATTGTTGCCAACATTACGGATGAGATGTCGTCACTCTGGTTATAGGCACTCTAATTCAAAGTATTGTCCATCGCCATTACTTTTCTCCATCTTTCTGGCAATTCACGGATACCCTTTTAGAAAAATTCCGCTGGTTTGGCCGCAATCCACGAATCGATCCCTTTATTTTTACTTCATCATAATTGAGAAGTGCTGGTCAACCAGGCCGGTTGGTAAACGACTGGACAATGCGCAATTCAGGCCCCAATGTGGTTCTTAGCCTCTTGTCCAGTAACTCCTATCCTTACCTCCCCGCGGTGTCGGCTGGGGTACGAGTAACCATACGAAAGATCGGGTAACCAACCCCGGTGGGACCTTGGTCGTATGCTGACAGGGAAGGGGGGCTTGCCTTCTCTTTACAGAGAGCGAGCCTACCCGAGCGTCTGTTCCCCATGTTTGGGCGGCTCGAAACAGCGTCTGTTCTCAATGTTAGGAGCGGCTGATTACCGTCCTTGTGTCAGTGTGGGACTCTAAACAGTGCTGACACGATGGCCCTCCGGCGAGACAGGAGGTCGGTGCAGACCTAACAAGCCGCCCGGAAAACACATGTTACGTACGATCAAGAAATAAATACGACTCGGAATAATCGGCAAAGACCTAGGCAACGAACAAAGGACTACGATTGGAAGCTTGGCACATGGAACTGCAAATCGCTTGGCTTCCCAGGATACGACCGAATGCTGCAGCCCAGGATACGACCGAATGCGACCAGCTTCAAATCCGCGGCTTCGATGTCGTAGCGCTGCAGGAACTTTGTTGGACGGGACAGAAGGTGTGGAAAAGTGGGCATCGAGCGGCTACCTTCTACCAGAGCTGTGGCACAACCAACGTTCTAGGAACGGGATTTGTAGTGTTGGGCAAGATGGGCCAGCGCGTGATTGGGTGGCAGCCAATCAGTGATAGAATGTGCGTATTGTAGATCAAGGGCCGTTTCTTCAATTACAGCATCATCAACGTGCACTGCCCACATGAGACGAGACCCGATGACGAGAAGGAAGCATTCTACGCGTAGCTGGAACAAACCTACGACAGCTGTCCACGGCGGAATGCAAAACTCGTCATCGGCGACATGAATGCTCAGGTAGGCCGGGAGGCAATGTACAGGCCCGTGATCGGGCTGGAGAGCCTGCACGCGGTAACAAACGACAATGGTCAACGATGCGTAAACTTTGCAGCCTCCCGAGGAATGGTAGTTCGAAGCACCTTCTTCCTCCGCAAAGATATCCACAAAGCCACCTGGAGATCACCTGATCAACATACGGAAAACCAAATCGACCACGTTCTCATCGACGGGCGATTCTTCTCCGACGTCATCAATGTCCGCACTTACCGCAGTGCCAATATTGATTCTGACCACTACCTTGTCGCGGTTTGTATGCGCTCAAAACTATCGACGGTGCACAAAATTCGTCGCACAGGAACGCCGGGATTCAATCTCGAGCAGCTACGTAGCGTCCGTACTGCAGAGGAATACATGCAACAACTGGAGCAAGTGCTACCAACGGAAGAGCAGCTTGGCGCGGGGACTCTTGAAGACGGCTGGAGGAATATAAGATCCGCCGTGAGTAGCACTGCTTCAACCGTACTAGGTACGAGGTTATCGAATCGAGGAAATGACTGGTTTGACGGCGAATGTCAGCAGTTGGTCGAAGAGAAGAATGCAGCAAGGGCGAGGATGCTGCAACACCGCACTAGAGCGAACGAGGAACGATACAGACTGGCACGGAACAGACAGAACACGGTTTTCCGGAGAAAAAAGCGCCACCAGAAAGACCAAGATCGCGAAGCGATGGAACAGCTGTACCGCGCAAATGACACACGGAAGTTCTATGAGAAGGTGAACCGCTCACGTAGAGGCTACGCGCCACAGGCCGAAATGGCCGAGATACCGGTGGTAACCTTCGCACGAACGAACGTGAGGTGATCGGCAGGTGGAAGCAGTGCTATGACGAGCATCTGAATGGCGAAGCACAAGATACAGAGAACGGTATAGGAATCAATATGGGTGCACGCTCAGCCGACGACAGATTCCCAGCCCCTAATCTGTCGGAGATAAGTGAGGAGATCGGCAAGCTGAGGAGCAACAAAGCCACGGGCAATGACCAGTTGCCAGGCGAGCTGCTCAAACATGGAGGAGAGGCACTGGCTAGAGCACTGCACTGGATGATTTCTAGGATTTGGGAGGAGGAGATTCTACCGCAGGAATGGATGGATGGAGTGGTATGTCCCGTCTACAAAAAGGGCGATAAGCTAGACTGTTGAAATTACCGCGCAATCACATTGCTGAATGCCGCCTACAAGGTACTCTCCCAAATCCTTTGCCGTCGTCTATCACCAATAGCTAAGGAATTCGTAGGGCCGTACCAAGCGGGATTCACTGGAGCCCGCGCCACTACGGATCACATATTCGCGATAAGACAAGTACTCCAGAAGTGTCGTGAATACAACGTACCCACGCATCACCTATTCATTGACTTCAAAGTGGCATACGACACAATCGATCGAGAACAGCTATGGCAGATAATGCACGAATACGGTTTCCGGATAAACTGACGCGATTGGTCAAAGCAACGATGAGTAGAGTGATGTGCTACGTCCGGACTTGATGGACTTTCTTGTAGCTTGTTCAATATTGCCCTGGAAGGTGTGATTCGAAGAGCGAGGATCAACACGAGTGGCACGATCTTCCGAAAGTCCGTACAACTTTTTGGCTTCGCAGACGATATTGATATTGTGACACGTAACCTTGAGAAGATTATGGAAACCTACATCGGACTGAAAGCTGAAGCTAGGCGTATCGGACTGGCCATAAATGCGTCGAAAACAAAATACATGAGAGGAAGTGGCTCTAGAGAAGAAACACTACGCCTCCCACCACGAATATTGATAGACGGTGACGATATCGAGGTGGTGGACGAGTTCGTGTATTTGGGCTCACTGGTGACCGTCGATAATGACACCAGCAGAGAAATTCATAGACGTATTTTGGCAGGGAATCGTGCGTTCTTTGGAATCAGAAAAATCCTCCGATCGAGAAAAGTACGCAACCGCACGAATTTGACCATCTACAAAACCGACAAGACCGGTTCTTCTCTATGGCCACGAGACCTGGACTATGTTGGCAGAGGACCAGTGTTTTCAAAAGAAAGGTACTGAGGACAATCTATGGCGGAGTGCAGATGGAAGACGGAACGTAGAGACGGCGTATGAATCACGAATTGCAACAGCTGCTAGGAGAACCACCTATCGTACGGACAGCTAAAATCGGACGTATACGATGGGCTAGGCATGTCATAAGGATGTCGGACGACAGCCCAGTGAAAATGGTTCTTGAATCTAATCCGACTGGTACAAGAAGAAGGGGAGCGCAGCGAGCAAGGTGGATCGATCAAGTGGAGGGTGATCTCAGAAGCATCCGTGCCTTGAGTGGCTGGCGACGAGCAGCCATGGACCGAGTTATGTGGAGACGTATGTTTGATACAGCAAAGGACACCCCAGGCCTATAGCTGTTAGGTAAGGTAGTGGTCAACCAGGCCTAACTGCATCGTCGTTGATAGTACTCTTTCGTAATCCTCAGAAACTCCATAATACGCCACACCCAGCTGTTTTCACAGAGCAAAAATTTCAGGCCATGAATATTCTGAACGGCAGTCGATGATAATGATGATGCACGGCCGTTCCCCTTTTCATCGTCAGTAACAAATAGATGCAAAAACCTTTTCTTCTGTAACTGAGTTCGACGTCTATTGGTTTCAATTCATACGGCACCCAATTCCCTACCACATCCAATTCGAATACATCCGTGTAAAACGATGATTACGTATGAAAATCAACTGATTACATGTCAGTTTTGTGAACAGCCTGCACACTACGGCAAACCTTGCACTGAAACTGCGAAAACAAACAAAAACAAGGACAACCGCTCAACAACGGAAACTTGTGAATGCAGTGCTTCTGTTTCAAAAACACCTTCACACATCTAACCAACCAGCAACTGCAACCAATGTACAACAAGGCGCTTCTACAGTAACTAGCAACGAGATCAAGACTGCGAATAACAAGGAAAACGAAAAGAAGACGGAAACTAACAATACCACCGATGCGTCAATGGACGATGAGACGAGCCACGAACAAAGTGCCCCTCAATCCTCGCAGGAGGGAAATGGAAGTTCCTCTCCCCCTAGAAAAAGGGTGATAACGAGAGCGACTACAATTTTTTTTTTAAAATCGGCTCAATCGGCCACGTAAAGCTTGTACGCAAATATGCCTGAATAAAAATGTCTTTTAAATAAAATAAAAACAAAGAAGCATATTTGAATGAAACTTTCACAGATCGTAGATAATACAAAAAGATTTGAGAAAAACTTCCAAGAAAACATTTGTTTTTGATTTCCCAAATGTGTGTGTGACAAATATTGTCACTGACTTTTCTCGGAGATGGCTGAACCGATTTTTACAAACTTATATTCAAATTAAAGGTCTTATGGTGCCATACAAACTTCCTGTATTCCATTTGGATCCGATTTCCGGTTCCGGAATTGCATAAAAAGTGTGAAAATAATGCATTAAAATGTGAATGTCATCACTTTTCTTAGAGATGGTCAAACTGATTTTCTCAAACTTAGATTTAAATGAAAGGTCTTATTGTCCCACACAAAGTTCTTAAATATCATTTAGATCCGAATTCTGGAAACACAGGGTGATATGCATCGAAAATGTGAAAATAATTCATTAAAAGTGTGAAAATAATGTCACTCACTTTTCTCGTAAGCCAATACAAAGTTACTGAATTTCATTTGGATCCGGCTTCCGGCTTCAGAATTACAGAGTAATATGCACCAACAATGTGATAATAATGTCACTGACAATTTTCTCAAGTATCATTTAGAGCCGAATTCTGGTTCTTGAATTACAGGGTGATATACACTGAAAATGTGAAAATAATGCCACACTTTTAGATAATAATTTCACTCACTTTTCTCAGAGATGGCTAAACCGATTTTCACAAACTTAGATTCAAATGAAAGGTCTCATGGTCCCATACAAAGTTTCTGAATTTTATTTGGATTCAACTTCCGGTTCCGGAATAACAGAGTGATATGCACCAAAAATTTGAAAATAATGCATTAAAAATGTTTAAAAAATATCACTTACTTTTCTCGGAGATGGCTAACCCGATTTTTACAAACTTAGATTTAAATTAAAAAATGTTATAGTCCCATACAAAATTCCTGGATTTGATCGTCATAGAGAATCATAAAAAAATGTGTCGGTCATATTTGTGCACCCTTGTCTTTACGTTTCTTTGCTCTCATAGCGATACTTGATATTTTTTTGATACTTCATCTATAGAATCAAGAAATTGTACAATATCTGTTTAGTATGTAAATTAGTTACATCTTTGTTAGTTATTGATGAGTTATTCTAATTTTATTAGATACAATTGATCCAGTAGTTCTATCTTCAAATAAAATACAATTGAATAAACTGCATCAGAATCAGATAAGAGAAATTCTTATTAAATTTTTTAATTCTGAATTCTAGAATACAAAAAACTGAAAAATTCTTCTTCTCTAAAGATTTTGTTTTTGGTTTGAGATTACGCTGATAGAGTTTTATATTTTGTTGACATTTTCTCATGAAGACTTTGTTATGAATTTTATTATTTTAACTCTTATATCAAACTTACTAATGTCAATTTTTACCTGTTGAATGAACCGAACGTCACTATGCCGATATTCAGCTTTTGGTTGTGGAAATACCAACAATAGTAATCAAATATGATGAAATGTAGCTCACTTCACTTTTTCACATATGATTAAATAGATTATCACTAACTTAAATTCAAATGTAGTATATCAATGTAGCAGTATTAGATCTTCAAAACTAGTTCCTGAACTTTTTTGAATTGTAGTATTTCGGGGAATTTTTGCTTTAATATACAGGAGAAAATGAAAATAAGAAAGGCATCATTACACCACTAGGTGGATTAAAACATGTTTTTTTTATATAGTCATGAGTTCAATAATCTTCTTCTTAAGATCCTCTAACAAGCTTTCCTCGAGAAATGAAGAGGTGGGACATTTATTGAATTCGCGGAGGTAACAACCCTTTGTTCTCACCGGTGAAATTCACAGTAATTTTTCCAAAGGCGCTCTACAATCAATTTGAAAGGAATATTTCTTGAGGCTGTGAAGCATTTATGCAACATTTTTATGAATTGTACAAACACATACATTATAGGAGATACATTCATTCCAGAAATACCTTTATTAAATACCTCAACATTTTGATTCCTCAAATCATCCGCTAGATCACTGTGTTGGGAGGATGCTGAAATGAGTGAAGCTGCTGATGGTATTTCTTCTAAATCTTATCTCGATATAGCTAGCGGTCTTTCTTCTAAATTATTTCCCGATGTTGCTGGCGAAGCTGTCGTATAATCTGACATATCGTTGTCGTTAGAAGCTAGTAGCTGTGCAATTTCAACGGACACAGTTCGATATGAATATAATCGACATGAGTCGCAAATATGCATTTTATTATTCACAATAATTGCGCACTGCTTGAAAGCAAAGTGTTCCATCATACTATCTGTTACTTTACGACACTTAGACGAACAAGGTTATCCATTATCACGAAAGGGTCTACAACAATTATATTTTCCCATCATTCAATCACACTCACTGAATGCTATAGTTCGTTGATGCCAGTTTTCACACTGACTCTTTGTATTTCAAAAATGTGCTTCTATAGTTGGGTGTAGGTAATTTTTTATATCATAGATAAATTTTTATACAAAAAAGTAGGTATTTTTGCCTTTCTCATATAGAAAGGTTATGCAATCACATCATCAGTGTGTGTGTATGTGTGTGTATTTCTCAGAGATGGCTGAACCGATTTTAACAAACTTATGCTCGTTTGAAAGTTACTATCGGACCATTGATCAAGTTCGAAGACCAAATGGCTGCTTTCACTCCTCTATATACAGTATTATCTTGTTATACACTATAATAAATTGATAGCTTTAAAGGAATTGTCACTGAAAGCAATTGATATGCTAGAACTTACAACAGAACAAAAAAAACAGAGCAAACAATTAGCGACACCAAAAATTCGGACGATAGAGTGACTGATACTGATTGATCGAATGCAATGCGACTAAGTTACATATTGTAATGATTTATTAGGTAACATTGATTACCTAATTAATTGAATAGGTTGTGACCAGTATTGGGAAAAGTTACTCATTGAAATGCTATCTAAAACTTTATAGTAGATACTTAGGTAATAGAGGTAGATTGTACGTAGATAAATTTAAAAAACAATTTTTAACATAAAGCGAATATAACTCAAACAATATTTTTTTACATTATTTATATCTTCAGGAAAAGTACTTCAAAGGTTTTTTCTCTAAAAAGAGAAAGAAAAAAAAAATTTTTGATTATTTTTATTCGTAATTGGTACTACCATCTTAACAAATATTAAGGTGCCACTTTCAAAAGAAGCGTTATATAATCTTGTAAAAAGATGCACATCTCCTTCGAATTGGACTATCCGAGACTAATCATTGTGCTTGTGGCGAAGGTTATCGCGATATTGATCATGTCGTTTGGACATGCGTGGAATATCGTGATCTCAACTAATAAATCCCTTGCATAACCAAGGTAGATTATCCAATGTCCCAGTTCGCGACATTCTTGCTTGTCGTGACCGTCCTTTCATGAAACTTCTTCAATATTTCATTGAATCCATTGGAGTTCCAATTTAAATTTTATTTTATGTTAGACTGTTTTCTCTTCCATGAGCCAGCTATATATTATGGGAGCTGGTCGTTTCGCCGAAAGCAATTTCGCCGAAAGTCGATTCGCCGAAAGGGTAATGTTTTTAGGGTCAAAAATATCTTTTTGCTTTTATAACTTTGCATGTGGCACAGCCACATAACCGAAGCCAAGATGGAGACGTCAGCTGAGTTGGCCGCCAACCCGCCGTCGGAAGCGGCGGCCTCTTGCATACAAACCTGTAACCGCCTCCTTGGCCCGGTCTACTCAAAGTTGTTTTTTTTTTGCTTCAGTTAGGTCCGAACGAGCGGTAGCAAACAATTGCCTGATAGCTACACTAATAAAGTCAACAAGTTATTTTGGGAATTCCGTTCTGAGGATCATGAATAAACCTACAAAAATTATTCAAGTCTCTGGATCATATAAGAAGTACGATTGTAGGTCAACAAAACGGGAGTAAACATAATCATTTTTTATTTGTCTTTATTTATCAATTTCAATTACGATATTAAAACTAATGACGAATTCGGCAAAATTACCCTTTCGGCGAAATGACCCTTTCGGTGAAATGGCTTTCGGCGAAATGACTCTTTCGGCGAAATGACTCTTTCGGCGAAATGGCATTCGGCGAAACGGCTTTCGGCGAAATGACTCTGATCCATATATTATATGGAATAAAAGTGATACACGTATACAAACAAACTTGAAATAGTTATAAGATCATGTACAAAATAAATGTATTTTATTTAATCTATCTATCTACATATATAAAAATGGATGTAAGTTTATATGTTTGTAACGCGATAACTTCGGAACTACTGAACGGATTACCACCAAACTTGGCACAGGTACTTCTTGTATTTCAGAGATGGTTTATGGAGTGTATTTATATGAGAAGGAGCGTAGCAACATGTCATAAACAAGGGGGGGGGGCATGGAAAAATTCATATAACTTGACAAGAATCGATACGTTTTGAAGACCTTAGAACCATTTTGCATACCTTAGATATGACTATATGGGAGGTGGATGTAGCAAGTGCCTTTAAATAGGGGGGTGTAATGTTTAAAACGGCATAATTCCGAAACTACTGAACGGATTGCTACCAAACTTGACACAGATACTTCTTGCTCTTCTGAGATGATCATAAGGAAATTTTAATGGAGGAGAGAGCGTAGTAAGTGTTATTAATAGGGGGAGGTCATGAAAAACTTTGTCTAATTTGACGAGAATCGATACTTTTTTGAGATCATAGAAACATTTTGCATATATTAGATATGATTATATGGGGGTGGATGTAGCAAGTGCCTTTAAAAAGGGGGGTGTAATATTTCTAATGGCATAACTTCGGAATTACTGAACGGATTGCTATCAAACTTGGCACATGTACTTCTTGCTAATCAGAGATGGTTTTAAGAATATTTCCATGGGGGGAGGGAGCGTAGCAAGTGTCCTTAACATAATTTTTGTAGGTTTATTCATTTTGCACAACTGAGATATGATTATAAGGATATTTTGTGGGGAGAGGGTGTAGTAAGTGCCTCTAAAAAAGGAGTGTAATGTTTGCAACGACATAGCTCCGGAACTATTGCACGAATTGCTATAAAATTTGATACAGTTATTTCTTGCTCTTTAGAAATAGTCATAAAGGTTTTTTTTTTTATAGGGGAGGAAGCGTAGCAAGTATCATTAACGTTGAGGGCTATGAAAAATTCATAAAATTTGACAAGAATCGATAATTTCTGAAGATCATGCAAACATTTTCCATACCTTAGATATGATATATACGGGGAGTGGATGAACGGATTGCTAACAAATTTGGCACAGATACTTCTTGATCTTCAGAAATGATCATTAGGACATTTTCAGGGGGAAAGTGTGTAGGAAGTGTCCTTAACATGGGAGGAGAGGGTCGAAAATTGAAGAGAACCGACATTTAGACTAGGAGAGGTTTTTGAAAATAAATTTTAATCTCCCATTTTTTTTAAAACAAGAGAGTGGTAAGAATTTCAAGGTCGTATTTTTCTTTAAATAATTTCAAAGGATCTGGTTCCATTTTGCCGGAAAATTCAAAGAACTAAGGGAAAATTATCTTTCTGTCTATGACCGAAACAAACTAAACGAATCGCTACATGTACCAAAGGTGGGAATCGATATTTTTTGAAAAGCAGATACTTTCTACACTACTAAGGGTAATCATGATGAAGATCTGTAGTAATTTCACTGACGAAAAGGAAGTTAAATCAAAATAGATTATAAGGTTGTTTTGAGGGTTAGAGAGTGGAGTAAGTGCCCCGAACATGGAAAGTGCAAGAGAAAATTGATCGGGTCTTACGACAAATTGCTACTTCTTCACGAGTATAGTATATTTCTAGCAACTAAGTGAGCTTCACACAAATATTCACAAGAGGGAAGGGAAATAAGTATTCTCAACATTGATCTGAATTGACGAAATCATACAATCAATGTGCATTTTATTATGTAAATTGAAACAACTGTCGACTCAAGGTAATGGAAATAAGTTTACAACAGCATTTGTATTAACTGAATCGTTATTTCATAAGTTTTCCTCCTCGATGAACGGCCAAAATGGTTAAAGCCTTGGCAAAATAAATTATATAAAAATGTTATTCTATAGTACGAATATAGTTATGATGTTAAACAGCGTTTCGTTATAAAATAATCATTATCAGATGGAAAATTTTGAGCAAATCATTATGTCATAAAAAAATTTATAAAAAGGAGGGTGTAGCAAGTGATTATAGCCCTGGAAGCCAAAGGTATTGTCAATCGAATGTAACGAGGAAGTACGGAAGTACATTACAAGCACATATACATATGAAACTCGGAGGTTACTAATACCGTTTTCGTTTTTGAACCTAGACGCGGGCTACTCTGACTCCGAGTAAAACGAACACGTGGTACGCGCCCTAAACAACAACTCATGAAAAAAAGATAAAATAAACAAACTCGGCTGGCTGGTGCGACTCGAGAAAATTTTCAGAGCGAAACTACGCGATTGGAGCCCGATCTAGAGCGACCTCAGGTTGCTAAAACAAACATATCAAACGTTTCCACCAGGAAGAAAACGCTTCAAAGGATTCAGAATAAAATTCTGAAAATGATTTTGAAGCGTCCTCCCTGGTTTAGTACAAATGAGTTAAACAGACTCACAAATATAGAACCATTAGATGTAATGTCACATAATATTATAAGCAAATTCCGACAAAAATCGATGCAATCTTCAATTGAATCGATTCGCTCTCTGTATTAGTTAGTAAGTTAGTATATAAGTTCCTTTTCCCCATTACACAATACAAGTAGGTTTAGAATTTTCCCGGAAGCAAATAATGTCCTCATGGTAATAACCAAATCATATATATAATAGGGGTGAAAAGTCACCACTTGTGACTGAACACCCAATTTAAATCTTAATAATTTAATTTTACCTCATATTCCAATAAATAGTTATTATAAAAAAAACGTGATTATTCCACCTAGCAGTGAGATGATACCTTTTTTTATCAATACGCATGTGTTTTTGCATGGATATTCTTAGGTGTTTTAGTTCTCATAACATTATTTTAATTATCGTCGTTTTAAACGGCAAATTGAGATTTTAATCACTCATTACCCTGTAATGCCGAAACTGCAAAACATATCGAATTTCAATCTTAGTGTGTGACAATCGATTGAACATTCCATGAGATGTCGAAGTAAGTTCCACTTTAGAGTTTTTCGTCATTATTTATGATACTTCCAGAGCCGGTGTTCAGGAATTAGCATAGCCCAAAATGATTCGAATGGCCATAAATTAATACGTCAAACAATTTACATGAAATTTATAAACTCATCATCTGTAATTCCAGAATCGGATAAAATTCACCAATTTTGTATGGGACCTTAAGTCCTGTAATATTTGTTTTTGAAGTTCGATTTGGTCTTTTTTGAGAAAATGATTGAGCTTTGAGAATCGATTCGATACTGGAACCGGAATTCTGAGGAGTGTGTAGACATCTTTGAGAAATTGTAGTGCGAATTAAAATTTGGGGGTACATTCCGAATCCAAAAACGAATACCGTGAAATGAACATTTTTATACTAATCACCCTGCATTTTCTAAACCAGAAGTCGGATCTGACTAAAAAGTAAGAGGTTTTATTGGATTTTAAGACCTCTCATTTGAATCATAGATGATTCTTAGATTTCATTTGAATCTTAGATCGGTTCAGCCATCTACGAGAAAAATTAATTGCATTATTTTAATTTCGTTTCACATATCATCCTGTGGTTCCGCAATCAGAAGTCGGATCCAAACGTAATTCAGGAACATTGTTGGAGTATACGACTTTTCATATGAATCTGAGTTTGTAGAAAACGGTTTAACCATCTCCGAGAAAATTGAGTGAAATTATTTGTCACACACGCATTTGCTGATCTCGACGATCTGAGTCGTATGGTATATGGAAGTCATGTTCTTTCAGCATATATTGCTGTAAATAGTTTAAATCAGTATAATTATGGAATTACTTCCAACTCGATAATGCTGGTATCATCTGGTTTACATATGCCATATTCGAAAGATTATGTTGCCAAAAATGAACCGTGCTAAAATTGGTCCGAGGCAAATTGTCATAAAGAAAGGATGCTGTACACAGTCTTTTTGGTACTTAGAAACAATTATATGTAACAGTATAAAAAATCGTGTTTCATGTTGCTCCCAAGCATTGCTTTTTCATACAGCGCTCAAAATTCCTTCTACTGGAATAAGGCTTACACAAAAATATCGATATCTCCATTAAAAATGGACGAATTTTAACAATCTATGGCTTGTTGGATAGGTATTACCGAGCGAAATCTAAGTCTGGAAACATATTCTGTTTTCAAGGTCAAATGTGACAGATACTGTCAAAAAACTGAAAATTTTGACATAAAACTTCGTATAACTCAAAAAGTAAACATCCGATCTCAAAACCATTCAATAGCGTTCTGGGTGACGGGGAGACCTTTCATTTGCGACTAGTTTGATCAAAATCGGTCCAGCCATCTCTGAGATCTCGACCTCTTAGTTGACAACACACATACAGACACACACACATACACACACACACAGACATTTGCTCAGTTCGTCGAGCTGAATCGATTGGTATATGACATTCGGCCCTCCGGGCCTCGGAAAATTTTTCGAAAGTTTGAGCGAATTCTATACCTATTTTTTATATATATAAAAAAAGGTAAAACATATCAAACGTTGTTTGGGCGACTCTAGGTCTAGGTTTCTAGGTTTCGGGCTGCTCTGATCAATAAACGAAAACGGTATAAGAAGGTATTTATTGAAAGGTGTTTTAAATGTTCCTAACAAAAGGGTTCAAATATAAAACTGACCCAATTTGTCGAGAATACCATGAAAATTATGATTATTGTAAGATCTGAGATGGGACACTGATCATTCGCAATCTGAACATGAACGGAGTATTGTTCGATCGGGTTTCCGTCTAAGGTTGATGTCAGAGTGAGCGCGGAACGCGGACCGAAGCGAAGCGATTCAATGCGATGTACTGTTTTCGCATCGCATTCACTCTGACAGGTTTGCTTTGATCAAATGCAACTAGCTCGCACGCGCGCCTCGACGCTTCGCGTAACGCTTTCACTCTGACATCAACCTAAGTTATGTTTCACTACAAGAGTATTTCACTAAGCAGGACAACTTCGAGAATTTTTTTCGGCCTTCCCTTCACGAAACATTTCCGAGCAACGCCGGGTAATTCAGCTAGTGTGATATATTATAGCAAATCGCTTGATAAAAACAGTGTTTAGATTAACTTATGAATACCAATACACTAATATGACATTTGAGATGTAAAGTTTAAAGTACTGTGGGTGCCATGGCGAAGAAAAACTTATGTATATTACCTATGAAATAAACGTATTTATGAAAAAAAAAATCTTGTAAAACTTCTTCGAAGACACGTTAGCCCTTGAAAATCAGTGAAAGTCTGTACAGACTTTTGACCGTCTTTTTCCAATTTGGACCACTGTGCATCAGTGTGAATTCACCTCGTGAGATGTTAACAAAACGATAAGAAAAAGTAGCAAACTATATTCTTTCTGACAATATTTATAACCAAGAGAATATTGTTAGTTCCGTTGGATGATCGAAATATTTATTTCGAGTTGCGTAAAAAATGGCACATCATTCAAAATCACATTTTAAAGTCTTCAAAATAATCTGCCACTTCGTTATTAGTTAGTAAGCAAATGAATATGAAGTGTTGGTACAAGTATTGCATTTTAGGCAATTCTGACATTTACTCTTCGTCGTTACAGACAATTTAGGATCTCGATTTAATAAAAGGACATAACTAGTCAACGATCTTATTTACATCTTTGTTGAACTGAGTCCTTCAAGTGCTGTGTGACGAACAAAAGCGCACAAACAATTTGATTTTTGTGCCGTTAATTTTCGATAGATAACATCAATAAAAACGAGTTATTGGTCAATTCGCCCTCTCCTCTTTTGTCCCATATTTCATGAATATATGAGATTGCTGCACCGATCACGATAGTATCACTTACATTCGCGCACTCCCTTCCCGACAATTCCTCGCGCCAATCACTTTCAATGTGTGTCGTAAAAACTGTACTTTATCGAATCACACCATCAACGGTTATTAATTATCGAAGAAAAATGGACGGTAAATGTGATCATCACTTTGAGGCTAATCTATATCAATGATCAGATGGCAATAGCAAACCTGCCAATCGAGGGAAGGCTTCCCCGCCCCCACCGACACAGGCCGGCACTGTTGGGGTGCGGGTGGTGCCCGTAAGACCTTTACCTGCGACCGTGGACGACGTGCCGCGGCTGATCTAATCGCCGACAGCAATTATCGCTGATGTGCGTCTAATTTCGAAGCCATTAGCTCGTACACCATAACGAGTACGTTGGACATGGTGGCACTTTGACGCCTCTCGCTGCGTGAGCCCACCATCGTATCCTGTGCACTTTGAAGATGTCACACGGCGGAGCGGTGGTTTGGCGCGTTTCTGTTCTAATTCTTCAAAAGCTGTACCGCACTTTGAAAGCTCACAAACGGCATCCTGTGCAGGCCCTTCGGCATTGGCACGATGATCAAGTGTGCAAACCCGCGCGGTACGGGTATGCTGTAACGTGAAACTATTCCCTATGGACCTGCGGGACCGCGGCAAATCTGCTTTTGTCACTCTATTTATGGCAAACACAACAAATTGCTTTATGCGTGATCCAAGTGGCTGTGCAAAGAAAGCAAGGAAAGTGGGGGTCTCTGTCTTCTCTGTTTGAGCATTGTGCCGAAGAAAAATACCTTCATTCAAACGATTCGCGTAACGTGCGGGCGAAAGAACAGAAAAAAAACCTTGAGGTCTTACGCTAGCATTTAGCTATCGTCTGCGAAATATCACCCAATTGTCCCCACATTGTTGCCGCGTAGAGGATGGTTGGGAAACGGGAGCGAATTTGTAAGCGAGGCTTACAACTGCTGATCTGACTCGGAGTGGATAGAAGCAGGCTAGATTTTCTATTACAATTGCTGAATTTATTATGTTGAATGAATCCTGGTAAATTATGTATTAATTACTGATGCATGATCAATTGCAGCTGGTGCATGCAAATTTTGATTAGATTGTTCGTTGATTTATTACAATGAGGAGTTTTCAAATCTGCAGAATATTTTAATGTGATTGTAAATTTAAGAGTTTCAAAAAGAGATATATATTAAAATTTGAAAATACCTTCGACTAGAAATTTTACAAGCGATACCTTTGAAGAAAATTTTACGAACTCCTTGATTTCAAATTAATCAAATGATTTTTCGAGTCCTTCCAAATTATTTTAGGCTGTTTGCAGTAAATTTTGAGATTGAAATTGGCTAAATTTGGTTATTAAAGAGAGGCTCTAACAAAATAAATGGTAAACTTTCAATCAAACTTCTTTGTCTGTAGGGACCCCTGTGGTATTCTTCAATCGTTGTCGGTTCGAGAAAAGTGAGTGAGTGCTATTTTTGAATATATGGCTACAATCTTCGGTCGTTAACCGAAACCCAGGAATTTTGTAGAACCGAAATTAATATTTTTGATCGTCTACAGATAATTACTACCGATTGGAAAAGTTTTTTTTAATGATTTTTGTCAAGTACCATTCATACTGTATAGGGTAATACTTTTGAACCAGAAACACAAAATATCCTTTGTGATTGGATTTTTGTTATTACTACAATTATACCGGCTGTAAACATTACCTGTACATCACGAAACATGGAATTCCAACGCATGTCTTTTTAAATAAACTTGAATTCATTGTGAAAGCCACATCTCCAGTAAAAAGGTCTTTATTTGGATCAATCTCAGGCAACACGATAGAAAACTTCTCATCCCCGAGCTTCGGTGTCGGTTTTCATTTTCTTCACCGCCTGTACAAAATCGAACAAAGCACGCTGTGTGCTTCGTTTCTATAGGCGGTGTTGTGTTTTCATCTTCCGTACCTGCGCATGTACGTTTTATATGAAGGTTTTTTTTAACATCCATAGCCCTGTAATTTTGGAACCGGAAGTCGGATTGAATTGAAATTCAGGAATACACGGAACAAAATTATGAATTTTACAGATGACATAATTCTACAAACGATACAATTTATAACTACTTAACGTGTCAAATGACGCAATATACCATTCGTAGAGAATTTTACAGAATGGGAGAGTTATTTGCAATTGCCGCTGTATGGTTTCATATGTATCAATTATTCATCATGCAGAAATTTGCTTCTGTGGCTCAGTCAATTAACTGAAAAATTACGGATATTGTATTCATTATCAGGTGGGTTTTCATTTTTTTCGAAAATGTATATTTTTTAGGCCTTAAGCAATACCTTAGCATTTTGAAACATATCTCTTCACACTTCCTATTATAGAGGCACTCTTTTATTTTGAACAAATAAATAAAAAGCTTTTGAACGCGTTGGAACGCTTTGATGTCATATTTATTTTTAAAAAGTGGAGTACAACAATGATTGATATTGTCTAAAACAATTCAACCATCTACCGCGTGTTTCCATTAAAGGTTTATTAGAAGGAATCGTATGGTGCTTAGTTCTAGTAGTTATGCATCATGCGTTTCCTTCCCATAGAACTATGATGGAAATGCAATATTGAATATTATTAAGTTATTTATTAATATATATATATATATATATATATATATATATATATATATATATATATATATATATATATATATATATATATATATATATATATATATATATATATATATATATATATATATATATATATATATATATATATATATATATATATATATGTATGTGTGTGTGTGAAAATATAAAAAAAGAATTGATTACTGTGCTGATTTTTTCGCTTTTAAACGGGTCTCATGGTTTGCGAATGAAGATGTAAGACTTGAAATGAAAAGGCGGGTGGGTAATGTCAGAGACATAACTGGATGTCGTGAATACGAAAACAACTGAGATGCTCCTTAACACTTCCGAATATCAATTAGTTGATCAATTGTATGAATTATACAAGCATTCCCCTTTTTCACATTTTTCACAAAAACAAAGAAGGCTTCACTTGATCTCGATTACTGTGAATTTCACACAGCGAAAAGTGCACAAATCTAATCAAACTGTTCTAGATTTGCACTAAACCGAGGATATTTACCTTCGATTTGCGAGCAAGAAATCCTAATAATTCTTTAGAAAACTTTGAAAGCCATTAGAATGGCTGATTTTGTGTGATGCTCTTCACCGTTGTCCTTTTTGCGTTGTTTTTTTACCAATGCAAACGACTAGCTGCTGTGACGTAATCGCTCTTGTCGGAAGCGAAACTAGCTTTGCAAACGACACACAATACATCTGCTCGCAGTGGTGATAGAATCCAAACTGATCCAATTTTTGTTAAGAGGTTTCTTTTTACTTGATTTCGTTTGTAGCTTTTTCACTAATAGGCGGTCCTAGCGGCTATAAAAATAGCGGCATATAGAATTTTTATTTAGATTATTTCATTTCGGATTTGCATTTCTTTGAAAGAAGCTATCATGAAAGCTGTACGGGATTCATTCCTGCCTTTCAGAAGGATCAAATTGTGGAACTCACTACGATATTAAACACTGTTCGGAACATTTTTCTCGAACCATTTGGTGTACAGCAGCAGATATTTTGTTCTCTTCCTCAGAACGCCTCTTTGATACTTGTTTATACCAAACATTTCAGAAAAGTTTAATTTTGAATTATTTGAGATTATGTCACACAACTGAAATTTTATCATAAAATAATGATCATATTTCCGATGGCATGTAGCAAAAATTCTGTTGATTCGTTAGATGCAACAAGAGATATTCACGATCAAAAACTTATTACTCTCTCAGAGGGTAAATTTTGAAAAGGCACCCCATAGTAAAGTAAACCGTATTCACAAAAAAAAAATATAAATACAACTCAAAAGCAAAAAATTCGCTTCACTTATATTTAACATGTTTTGATAATATCTATCTACAATCTAGATCTATCTTGGGTGCTGAATGCAACGAAAGAATGATCATCAAGAGTTTGTGACCGTACTCACCTTGATACTGTTATAAGAAATGGTCAAACCTTCAAATTGCTGCTGTGGAGACGATCGAAAGTCGTAATTTTGTGCTTGTTAAAGGCGTGTAGAGTTGTGAACAAATACACAAAGACAATTTTTGAAAAATTTTCATATAATTATTGGATAAAAAGGAAACTAAAAATGTATTTTTATAATTTTGATAACCACAAAACCGAATATTCAAAGTTAATTTTGAAACATTGGAAATATACTTTAATCTGTTACGTGAATCGTTTCCACCAATGAGCAAGGCCAAATTGCACAACATAAAAAATATGATGTTTTGAGCCCCTCTAACATGAAATTGTTCTTTAATTTTTTTTATGTTGTAAGATTACTTTAACAAGAGCAAGAGTACTGAAAATCAGGGGACGGATGTAGCGTGATGGGATAGTCGATGTCTTTCACGCAGCCCGCCTGGGTTCGATTCCCAACCCCGCACATAGGGTCAGAAAGATTTTCTGGTCCGAAGAGGCGAATGACCTAAGATGTTAAAGCCTCTATAATTGAAAAAAAAAAAGTACTGAAAATTGATTATTTTATTTTTGAAAGTAGTGTGCATTGGAACTTTCCACCACTGAGCAAGAGAAAACCAATGAATAACTTGTTAATTTAGAATACTGTTTGATGAATACTCAGACGAATTGACTTGTTTAAACATTTTGTTTAGTTCCAATCATAAATAAATTTGACCATACCGGTTGTAGTTGAGTCGATTACTATATGCACATCTTAGGGTAACCAAGGTATTTTGTGAACCAAAATACCTCTGTTACCCTATTTGTTTTATATAAAAAGTTCGTATCAAACAATTTTACAAACTGGTTTCAAAAATGTACATTACGGCATGTGACAAAAAGCAAGATTTTGATATGAAATATTTTTTCATGAAGTTGGATTTACACACGTAAAACGGTTATATAAATAAATTAATTCTAGTTGTTCTTCACTTTTCGTCTTCGTGTCGTCAATACATTACAGTTGCCATGACATCTAGCAGTTCAAAACAGCGGTTCTGTACGCCAAGAATGCGTTGATTCCAATTAATGTATTTTCCCAAGCACTTGCTTCATCTTTCTTACACGAATTGACAGAATCGGAAGGATCGGATTGCTCTTGAAGTGGTCCCTTACAGGATTGCATCCGCTGACTGTTTGCCGCGGGCTTATTTCGGTCTCCTTGAACGATTTTCCGCACAGGATACGGTCGAATTCCAAGCAATCCACCTGTGGGGTCGGTCTAGAATTCCCGCAACCGTGTCTATGATTTTCGTCGATTTCTTATAAATGTTACACTCTTAATTGATTTAACTCAAAAATTCATCAATTTTCACTCACATTCTACCGAAATATAATGTTAATGTACGTCTATGTAGATGCACGTGAAAAAATAGCGTCGTCATTCAACTCTTCGTAAGAGAAATTAAGGCATGCCTGAGTTTACGTCTAGTCTAGTGGACTGAAAAGTCCCAGGTCTAACTAAGAGAAAGCGATTTTTTGGTTCAAAATTAACTTTATTCATTCCGTCAACGATTTATCTTTTGTCTCAAAATGAGCCTCAGTTTCAGCGATAACCTCTTCATTCATGCGAAATCTCTTTTTTCAGGCCTGCAAACAGCCAGTAATCGCTGGTAGTCAAATCTGTCGAGTACGGTGGATGTGGGAACAATGAAATAAATTTTTTTTCTTCACCATATGCGGCGTTTTTCTCCTATTTAAGCCTTCAAACACTCCAGTAACGCGAATACAACACCTCAAAAAAATTCTTTGCAAAAAAATAAAATAAAGTTCTTTGTATCGAATTGATTCATATCTCAATTTAAAATTGTGTATAAAAAGGATTTTAGGTGAAACTGATCGAATTTGACGAGAATAGAAACTTCTTGACGGGTACCGATAATACTCTAGTCTCAGAGGAGGTTCAAAAGGTGTATTTGCAGGGGAAACGAGCATCTGACGAATTCAGGGTGTTGGGTGCTCTAGCTGCTTTGGTGGAGGGGAGGGGGCGAGATGGAATGTGAAATTGTGGCTTGGTTGTCCGACCGTGTGTTTCTACTCCGTTATTGATCAGAACCAATTTCTAAAACAACTTGCTTGAGAATAGCACGTAGATTCACATTGTGTAAACTGGGAACGAGTATAGCGTGATGGGTTAGTCGACGTCTTTTACGCAGCCCACATTGGTTCGATTCCCAACAACACACATAGGGTAAGTGTTTTTCTGGCCCGAAGAGGCGAATGACCTTAAGGCTAAAAACTCTATAATTAAAACAAAATAATAAAATTGTGTAAACTGAATTGATCCCTGCATGCTGATCAATACCGACGCCGGCCACGTCCGAATGTAGATCTACTTGGGACGGAAGGATTGTTTGTTCAATACATGTTACTACTAGACAGCTAGGAATCTTTTGCATTGCCACATGCATCACAGGAAGCGGATGTTTGTTAGTAAATTTATCATAATATATAATATTATCATGTGTTTATTGCTCTGGGTAGCCAGCTACCGAGAATACGTTGCAATTTTATCAAGTTTTGTATTAATATGTGCTTCCTGCTAAAATACGAAATTTCTTCCGAAACTAATTTTGGGCAGCCGGCTCTCAGGAGGTTCACAATCAATTCATAAGTTTAATTTATTTCTTTTTTGTTTTTTTTTTCTTTTTTTCAATAGACAGTCGTAAAACTGGCAAGATATCACTTGATCATTTTCAATCGAACAACAACGCCTAACGCGATACTAAGTAATGACGATATCTACTTCCTAACGAAAATAATAATATACCAAATAGATCCTCCTCGCAGTCTAAGCTTTATTTACATACGTCCTAGTTAAGCACGGTCGCAAGAAATATCTGCACAGTTGTAAACTTCACGCGCGCGTCTTAAACTAAACCTAAACGTTTAAACCGAAGAAAAATAGATCCATTGATCAAACGTTACCCGATCAATCGACGGAGTTTATTAGCAAGAAGAACTATAATCAGATATTGTAAATAAAAAACGTGCTTAATCCACCTAGCAGTGAGATGATACCTTTTTTATCGATCCGCATTTTGTGTTTTTTGCATGAATATTCTTCGGTGTTTTAGTTTTTTTTTGTTTCAATTATAGAGGTTCTAACCTTAAGGTCATTTGCCTCTTCGGGCCAGTAAAGCTTGCTGACCCTATGTACGGGGTTGGGGATCGAATTCAGGTGGGCTGCATGAAAGGCATCGACTAACCCATCACGCTATACCCGTCCCACTTCGGTGCTGTAGTTCCCATGACATTATTTTAATGATCGTCGTTTTAGGCGGCAGTTTGAGATTTTAATCACCCATTACCCTGTAGTGTCGAAACTTGCAAATCGGAACGAATTTGAATCTAAACGTGTGAGAATCGATTAAACATTCCATGAGTCGATATTCAGGAACCACCATAACCCAAAACGATTCGTATGGCTTTTTGGGATTGTCTTCTTCTATATCGATTTGAATTTTAGAAACTCATCACCCTGTAATTCCAGAATCAGAAGTCAGAATCGGATAAAATTTATTAATTTTGTATGGGATCATAAATACTTAAATTTAATTTTTGTATTTAAATCGATTTGGCCATTTTAACCTTTTTTACCTTTTTTTATAAATATTAAAAATAGGTATAGAATTCGCTCAAACTTTCGAAAAAATTTCCGAGGCCCGGAGGGCCGAATGTCATATACCAATCGATTCAGCTCGACGAACTGAGCAAATGTCTGTGTGTGTGTGTATGTGTGTGTGCCTGTATGTGTGTTGTCAACTAAGAGGTCGAGATCTCAGAGATGGCTAGACCGATTTTGATCAAACTAGTCGCAAATGAAAGGTCTCCCCGTCACCCAAAACGCTATTGAATGGTTTTGAGATCGGATGTTTACTTTTTGAGTTATACGAAGTTTTATGTCAAAATTTTCAGTTTTTTGATAGTATCTGTCACCATTGACCTTGAAAACAGAATATGTTTATAGACTTAGATTCCGCACGGTAATAGCTATCCAACAAGCCATAGTTTGTTAAAATCCGTCCATTTTTAACGGAGATATCAATATTTTTGTGTAAACGACTTTTTCCCTCTATGACAAAGAAATGCTTGGGAGCAACGGAAAACACGATTTTTTATACTGTTACATACAATTGTTTCTAAGTACCAAAAAGACTATGTACAGCATCCTGTTTCATGACATTTAGCCTCGGACCGATTTTAGCACAGCTCGTTTTTGGCAACATAATCGTTCGAATATGGCATTTGTAAACCAGATGATATCAGCATTTTCGAGTTGAAAGTAATTCCATAATTATATTGATTCAAACTACTTACAGCAATAAATGCTGGAAGAACATAACTTCCATATACCATACGACTCAGTTCGTCGAGATTAGAAAATGCGTGTGTGACAAATAATTTCACTCAATTTTCTCGGAAAATTTCTTTTCTGCATATTCAGATTCATATGAAAAGTCGTATGCTCAAAATCAAAGTTCCTGAATTATGTTAGGTTCCGACCTCTGGTTCCGGAACTACAGGATGATATGTGAAACGAAGTCAAAATTGTGCAACTCATTTTTCTCGTAGATGGCTGAACCGATCAAAGATTCCATTGAAATCCAAGAATCATCTAAGATTCAAATGAAAAGTTTCAAGATTCTATAAAACATCTTCCTTCTCAGTCCGATCCAACTTCCCGTTTCAGCGATACAGGGTGATTAGTATAAAAATTTCTATTCCACATATACTAATCAGGTTTATTGGGTCAGCAGATTTGAATAGTCGATAACCAAATAAACTTTTTTCAGTTTTAGTGGTATTCAGTTTTCGATTCAGAAGGCACCTAAAAATTTAATTCGTGCTATGATTTCTCAAAGATGTCTACACTGATTTTCAAATATTTTGAAACAAATGTAAACTATACAGCTACTCAGGTGAATTTATCTGATTTCGGCCATACCAATTTTTGAATTCTGGTTCCAATATAAATCGTTTCTCAAAGCTCAATCGTTTTCTCAAAAAAAGCCTAATCGAATTTCAGAAACAAAAATTCAAATTAAAATAAACTTATAGTCCGATAAATTTTATTCAATTATGGCTTCCGATTCTCGAATTACATGATGATGAATTTTTAAAATTCAAACCGAAAAGCTTTAAAGTTGGACTCAAAACTGTTGCAACTTATTCGTCATATGGCCATACGAATCGGTTTTTGTTATGCTGGTTCCTGAATACCGGCTCTGGAATTACCTTAAATTACCGTAAACACTAAAGTGGAGCTTACTTCGACATATCAAGGCATGTTTAATCGATTATCACACTTTTAGATTCAAATTCGATCCGATTTGCAGTTTCGACATTACAGAGTAATGAGTGATTAATATCGCAAATTGCCACTTAAAACGACGGACATTAAAATAATGTCATAAAAACTTAAACACCGAAGAATATTCATGAAAAAACACATGCGGATTGATAAAAAAAGATATCATCTCTTTGCTAGGTGGATTAAACACGTTTTTTATCATAATTTGAAAAAAAAATGTAGATAACTTATTTTCGATATTCAGAGACGAACCAGCCACCGGTTGAAAGTCTCTTTAATGAAGAAAACTAAAACTATTTTCGATACACTCCTTATGTCATATTCGAACGATTATGTTGCCAAAAACGAACCGTACTAAAATCGGTTTAAGGCAAAGTGTCATGAAAAAGTATACTGTACTGTCTTAGTGGTACTTAGAAACAATTGTATGTAACTGTATAAAAAATCGTGTTTCACGTTACTCCCAAGCATTGCTTTATCATACAGCGCTCAAAATTCCTACTACTGGAATAAGGCGAAAAGTCACTTACACACAACTTTCGATATCTCCGTTGAAAATGGATGGATTCTAACAATCTATGGCTTGTTGGATAGCTGTTACCTTGCGGAATCTAAGTCTATAAACATATTTTGTTTTCAAGGTCAATTGGGACAGATATTGTCGAAAAACTGAAAAATTTGACATAAAATCTTGTATAACTCAAAAAGTAAACATCCGATCTCAAAACCATTCAATTGCGTTCTAGGTGACGGGGAGACCTTTCATTTGCGACTAGTTTGATCAAAATCGATTAAGCCATCTCTGAGATCTCGACCTCTCAGTTGACAACACACATACATACACACGGACATTTGCTCAGTTCGTCGAGCTGAATCGAATGGTTTATAACATTCGGCCCTCCGGGCCTCGGAAATTTTTCTAAAGTTTGAGCGAATTCTATACCTATTTTTTATATTTATAAAAAAAGTTAAAAATTGCGAAATTTCTCTCACCTGTATTCCGTTTCTTCTATTCGCATTGCATTGAAAATAACGCGAGAATACACACCACTACTGAAAAAATATAATGCAATAAACAGTCGCGAATGAATTTGCTGGAGACAAAGTCTAGATTGTCAGCTTGAATTACACGATTGACTTGCAAATGTTTACACATTCCATAAAAATCTGATGACACCGACAATGATATGCAGATGGCGCTTCGATCAGTTGACATTGTTCAATTTAGGGCGGTAAATTAGCAGCTTTCATCAATTGAACATTTTTTAGTTTCGTGATTTAGCATTGTTCATTAAATGAAACTTTTAATACTTTTCACTAATCACCAACCACTTGCCACAGCCCTCAAAATAACTGTTTCGACCAATTACTTTACTATAACTTGTTTGTTACACATTAAAAATACGACTATTTTGAGGGCAACACTTAGCCACCGTGTTGTACTCTCCAACTGATGCCAACTCTCCTCTCTGTGGAATTGGGCTCGGTTGTCTAAGGTCAAAGTTATCGAATCTGGCGTGAAACGCTACGCCTTGAAAAACAAAGATACTTCTTATTTCTCAGAGGTGGTTGTAGGATTCTAGGTAGAAGATGAAGTCTGTGTCTGGAATGACCAATTTGTAATTCGTTTGAATGTATTACAGCTTACCGTATGTATTACCGGTTTGATTTGGATACCGATAAAATTCATTACCATGCCAAACAAAATTGTTAACAAGGTTTTGAACGTGCGATTGCGTAATCATCGGTGTGCTCGCAAAGGAAATCTGGGACCAGTGGCTACAGTTGTAAATATGTTACACGATTCTGGATTCAACGTATTTGATAAGTCTACTCTCTGAGGACCTGTTATAGAAATAAATAGAATTAATTTTAAATGTTGTCAATGTCAATAAAATAAAGAAATTACAAAATTTAGAACATTTCCTAGGTATGTCCATCACGATTCGAACAGTTTAGCTATTTATGATATAATCAGCATACTGCATTTCACCGCAATGACGCTTCCAACCTTTCCTTTTGTACGGAACTCGTACAAGCCGTACCGAAAGGTGGTTGATTGAATTGAACCCTTAAATTTAGTGACATTTTAACTACAGCCAACGATGCCCTTTTCGGTGCTGAAACCGGACACCCGCTATGACAAATGGAAAACGACTGCTCAAACAATGACACCTCTTCCATCTTGTGATGGTACGGACCATTTGCCGGTCGGGCCAGGTCCCCATCGCATAAAAAGTGACAACATTCCAAGCAATCCACAATAAATTGCCCGGGAATCGCCAGCTCGCCCCAAAAAAAGTATTCCTCAATAATAAATGAAATTTCGGTTTGAAGTCATTAATTCGGATAAATTGGTTTCGGATTTATTTTCAGCTTCTCCCAAATGATCCCTCGACACTGTGACCGACCACGGTGGTTCACGAGTAGAGAGAGAGAGAGAAAAAAGGCTCAGCTTGCCTGAATTTATTTCGATCAATTTATTTTCACTGCGCTTCGGCTGAGCGAAGAAGTTATATTGGTGGCGGTACTGGGTTCATGTGAGTGCCCCGAAATGACAACAGAACGTAAAAACATAAACTGTTTTGCATCATCCCGACCGCATGTGACCGTTTCAGTGGGTTAAATAAATTCGGTGAAAGAAATTCGCCACTCTCCGTAACGTTCGGCGGTTGCCGCTGCCACGTCCCGAGAGTTATTGGTGTGAAATTGCATAAAATAAATCAGATGATTTCATCTGCGGGTCTCCGGCACTGACACGACACTCGCAGATGAGCTTCGCCTCTTGTGGGCCGAGGTGTTATTGAAATTTTTGGGTGAAAATATTTTGATGCTATAAAAGCAATAAATGAGATATCAGCTGCATATAGAATGCAGAATGTTCATGTTCCCGATTTATATGACTTTATTGTACGATTTTTCACCAATTATTTCTGCCCCTTCAGGGTGTGAGGAACTCGTACATGACCGTTGTTGGCAAAGCTTTTGTTTATAACAGCCGTCCCATGTATCAACTACCGTTTCATAAAGTTGAAAAAAAAGTGAAAATTATACCGCTCTTTGAACAATTACGAGGTTCAGTCGATACTGCGGAAAGCAATTACATACTGCATGGCGCATGTGGGCAGAGGCAACAAAAACGTGAAAAGTGCAAATTTAAAATCAATAAACTTTTTACCATAATTTAAAGCTTCAAGCAATGCGCTACCTACGTACTTACCTACGTTCGAGTCGGACTTGAAACATGCCGGCCGATATCAGCGCGGTATTCCTGCCACCACTGTACCCGGTGGTGGCGACAAAACATGAACTTCTTTTTAATTTCCCTACATAATGTCAAACCGCGTTGTTGAAAACAGCTTGTTCGGCGAGTCGCTATTCATTGAAACCACTTAAGCGCTGTCTTCATTTGGAGCACTCTGCGGTAGCGAATTGTGTGAAAATCAATTTTCGCTCGCAATTATCATAACCTGTTCAAGTCCGGTCCGATGCGCGACCTGACAGGAAGAAAGTGTCGACATGTTGAAAACTGTCCGATTCGACACCATCTTAATCAGCACGTTTTTTTTGTTCGGTTGGGATTTGGAATCAGCGTCAGTAGTTTCCTATTTGTGAAAACAGTAAACACCTAATTTTCTTATAGTAGAACTACACCATTTCCACGTAGAGACATATTTTCGTGTTCTAAGACTAGCTTGCAGATAGCTTGAATTTTCACATATGCCGGCAGATTTACAATCAAGCTGCTTGTAAAAAAACTGAAATACCCAAATCGATCTGTTCGAGATGTTCTTTAGTCGTTCTATGTTGTCACAAAGAAAACCAAAATCGGAATGTTAAACAAGAAAATGGTTACGAAGAAAATACGTAAATTTATAACAAATTCGAAACGTCACTCGACATTTCGGAACATTTGTCCCTGCATCAGCGCAAAAATAGGAATTGATGACTTCGGGAAAAGAATTATGAAGCGCACCTGCTGACTAAAACGTCCTCTGCCTTTTTTAATGAATTCAAGACTTTTTCGAACAAACACTCTTTTTTTCGTATGATCTTTCTGTAATGCAGTCTTGGCAGTTGTTGGAAAATATGAATGTACTGAAAATATCATTACGCAGTTTTTCGATGTAAGGTTCTGCTTCGACTAGAAAAGTATGTTATTAATGTGAAACGTCCAATGGTTGGTTGCCACTTAGTAACTAACTTTTAACAGTGCTAAAGACTCTATTTATGGTACAAACATACGGAGAAACAAAGGCAAATACTAATTTTCTCTGCGCAGTTACTCTACGGATATTATCTCTCAATGTAACAGTAAATGATGTTATTTTATATATTTATAAAGATTATCAAAACAAAATTTAGAGTTATTAAGACCATCGGAGACAATCAATGTTTCGTATGACCTCACACGAAATATTGATTGGAAATATTACGCAAATTCGATGTTTGAAAAACTGGAAACAACACAAGAATTTCCTACGGAGGAAGAGTACACGTTTTTGGCTGGCTTGATTCTCGACTCCGCGATTCAAGCTCAGACGAAACGTGTACCCGGTGCGAAAACTAACATCCGTCCTCCCAATCCGTGGTGGGACAAAGAGTGCTCATCACTGAACGCGGAAAGAACCTCAGCGTTCAAACAGTTTAGAGCCTTGGAACACCTGATAATTACCATAATTACGCAACGTTAGACACGCAAATGAAGAACTTAATTGAAGCAAAAACGCGGTTACTGGCGCCGGTTTGTTGACGGATTAACAAAAGAAACATCGATGAGCACTCTTTGGAACACAGCCCGACAAATGCGCAAGCAAAATACCAAGAACGAAAGCGAGGAATATTCTAACCGCTGGATATTCGATTTCGCTAAAAAAGTATGCCCAGACTATGCTCCGGACCAGAAGATCTCTCGCGCCGCGACATCAAATACAAACGAAACACCTTTTTCGATGGTAGAGTTCTCACTTGCGCTCTTGCCATGTAATAATAAAGCTCCGGGTTTAGACAAAATCATATTTAACTTGTTGAAAAAATTGCCTGACTCTGCCAAAAGACGCTTATTGAATTTATTCAATAAGTTTCTTGAGGATAATATTGTCCCACATGACTGGAGACAAGTAAGAGTTATCGCCATTCAAAAATCAGGGAAACCAGCCTCCGATCACAATTCGTTTCGGCCGATTGCTGTGCTTTCCTGTATTCGGAAATTGTTCGAAAAAATGATTTTGTTCCGTTTGGATAATTGGGTCGAGACTAATGGCTTACTTTCAGATGCACAATTTGGTTTCCGCAGGGGCAGTTGCGTTGCTCTCAACCGAAATTCAAATGGCATTTGCTCGTAAAGAACAAATGGCATCAGTTTTCTTAGACATCAAGGGGGCTTTTGACTCAGTTTCCATAAACATCCTATCTGAGAAGTTGCATCAGCATGGTCTTTCACCAATTCTGAATAACTTTTTGTATAATCTGTTGTCCGAGAAATGCATGTATTTCGCGCATAGTGATTTGTCGACAATACAATTCAGTTACATGGGCCTTCCTCAGGGCTCATGCTTAAGCTCCCTTTTATACAATTTTTACGTAAACAACATTGATGAATGTATCAACACCTCTTGCACGCTAAGACAACTTGCCGACGACAGCGTTGTGAGGACCCAAAGCTGCCGATCTCCAAGGACCATTACAAGATACCCTCGACAACTTGTCGACATGGGCTCTTCAAATGGGTATTGAATTCTCTACGGAGAAAACTGAGCTGGTTGTATTTTCAAGAAAGCGAAAACCAGCACAATTACAGCTTCAACTAAGGGGTGAATCCATAGCTCAAGTCTTCACATTTAAATATCTCGGGGTCTGGTTCGACTCCAAAGGCACATGGGGATGTCACATTAGGTATCTGAAACAAGAATGTCAGCAGAGAATCAATTTTCTTCGCACAATAACCGGAATAACCGGAACTTGGTGGGGTGCACACCCAGGAGACCTGATTAGGTTGTACCAAACAACGATATTGTCCGTAATGGAGTATGGATGCTTCTGCTTCCGATCCGCCGCGAACACCCATTTCATTAAACTAGAAAGAATTCAGTATCATTGTTTGCGTATTGCCTTAGGTTGCATGCAGTCGACTCATACGATGAGTCTCGAAGTGCTCGCGGGCGTCTTACCGTTCAAAAATCGATTCTGGGATCTCTCATATCGATTGCTAATCCGATGCGATATCTTAAATCCGATGGTGATTGAAAACTTCGAAAAGCTTGTCGAGCTTAATACTCAAACCCGTTTTATGTCCTTGTGTTTTGATTACCGTGCTCATTTCTTGGATACTTCTAATTCTACTGTGTTTTTCGACACATCCATGAGAGAAGAGATTCGTGGAATTCCGGATCACATACGCCCTCAAGTAGCCCCTAATATCTTTCATAATAAATTTATAACAGTCAGCTGTGAAAAGGTGTTTTACACTGACGTATCAAACATCAACGAGTCCACAGTCTGCGGCATCTTCAATCAGAACATCACCGCTTCGTACAAACTCAATGATTCAGCTATTCAGTACACCCTCGAGATCATTGAAACCTCGCCCAAAGACCATTACTTCATTGTCACGGACAGTATAAGCTCAATAGAAGCTCTCCGGGCAATGAATCCAGTATCCCCCATATTTCCTGGAGAAAATACGGGAACACTTGCGAACTTTGTCTGAACGGTCTTATTCAATATCGTTAGCCTGGGCTCCTTCGCATTGTTCCATTCCGGGAAATGAAAAGGCAGACTCGTTGGCTCAGGTGGGCGCATTAGAAAATGATATTTATGAAAGACCAATCTGCTTCAATGATTTTTTCAGTATTTCTCGTCGAAAAGCATTTGAAAGTTGGCAAACTTCATGGAGTAATGACGAACTGGGACGATGGCTACACTCCATTATCCCTAGGGTATCGACGAAACCTTGGTTCAGGAGGATGAACGTGAGTCGCGATTTCATTCGTGTTATGTCTCGGCTCATGTCTAATCACTACACATTCAACGCACATCTTCGGCGTATTGGGGTCATGGAGAGCGGTCTCTGCACCTATGGCAACGGTTATCAGGACATCGAGCATGTCGTATGGTCATGTGTGGAGTATTGTGACGCCAGGTCTGTTTTAAAGGACTCTCTTAGGGCCCGAGGTAGACCACCTGATGTTCCTGTTCGAGATGTGTTGGCGAGTCGGGATATTTCATATATGTTGCTCATATATAAATTCCTTAAACACATTAATATACAAGTGTAATCTATTGTATCTTGCTCTGAAAGTTACCCCTGTTCCTCGACTGATGCTAAGAATAAACTTCACCCACAGGTTCGACACTAACATCCGCCCGAATCTCCCCATCCCTCGTCTGTCCACCATCTTCATTGCAACTAACAAGATCTTTCTGCTGTCACTAAATTTTCTGCTTCCCCTCCCACGTTTTTTCACCATCTCGATGTCAACTAATTAGAACTTTGTCGTTCTCAGTCATTTCGTTCCCATATCCCCTTTTTACTCTATTCTTCGTAATATTTACTTCTCTATATTTTTTTTCATTTTCTTCCGTAACATCATCATCATTGCCCAAATGTGCAAATTTATTTAAAAAAATGCGCATTTGATTCTCTCGAATTTTCACAAACTGAGAAGCAAATAAAAAGTCATAAAATTTTTTAAAAAGTCCCCAAAAAGTTTATCTAAATCCGACTTCCGGTTCCGGTAGTGCGGTTAGTGAAAATTTTCAATTTCATAAGCGATTGCGAAAAAAGGGTGCATATTTATGTAAAACTTACTGCTAAATGCATCTATTTGGCGAATCTTGTTAGTTAGTGAATTTACAAAACTACTTTGGGTCTACTAGTGCCCGGTTTCCGCTTCCGAACGCATCGAAAATAGTGAAAAAAAACTTTGATTTCCCAGCAACGTTTTCACGCAAGGTTTTCACGAATCATGATTTAAATTAAAGCTTTTATTGTCTTGAAGGATACTGTGCATTTTATCCAGACCCGACTTCCGGTTCCGAAATTATTGGGGGATGAGTGTCAAAACATTAGAATCGTCATTCAAAATGACGATGAAAAATTTGTACGCGATGGTACGTGCGGCTTTGCAATTCTCCTATTCAACTTGTAACTACTCTAATTCTTCTATTGAAGTTGTAATTACTTGTTAGTGTTATTACAAGATCATGATAACGATGCTTTTCTATAACAGTACACTTATTGCCTTTCTCATATAGAAAGTTGGTACAATCACTTGAAAAAAATTGGAAATTAGCCCGGAAATTAGACCGAAGGGCTAAATGTTCTATATCATTCGACACAGTTCATCGAGTTACTTACTAATCGAACCGACTTCGGCTATACTGGTTCTACGTTCCCGATTCCAGAAGTACCGGAAATAGTGGTCAAAAAGTTTAAAACGAGGCTCACTAAATTTTCTCAGAGTTGCTTCGATCGATTTCCACAAACAGGCTCAAATAAAAGTTCCCATAGTCTCATAGATTGCTGTTTAATTTCCAATCTCAGAACTATAGGGTAAAGTGTGTTTAATCATTTAGTGCGACGATGCAAAATAAAGAAAACTTTATTAACTTGTCATAACTTATTTCTTATTTTTTTCTTGAGTTTATCTCTAATACTGTATTTTATTGCATCTGATAATTCTATATATGTGAATCGGTGCAACTTATTTGTACTAAGTTCCGAATCTTTTGAAGCGTTTTATTCCTGATGGGACAACAGCAAATCGATACTGCATAACGATTTTCATTCGTTATTTTTGCTACACTTAGTCTGGATCCCTTCTATAAGATTCTTGGAAGCAAGAATCGACCAGAATACTATGCTTTATACTTCAATTAGGTTACACGATTATTGTTCAGTTTAATAATAGGGTCTGAGGGATTATGCTAAAAGGTAGTTCTTCGTATTTAGCCACATTTAATGAAAAAGAATTATCTATGATTATCATCATAACACAACTTTATACTGAATTTATTTGCACCCAACCCAAGTATACAAACTATCCGTTGACAAATTAAAACTTTTTTAAACTGTTTCGAATCAAGTTAAATGAGGAAAATTTATTTATAAATCACATAGATACAAGCGTTTCAAATTAGGTTCGAAAAATCTATCGCCGATAGTTCTAAGTTGGCCTGATAGTTACCGGAGAATCAAGATAAGCCATGGGTAAACTAACCAGAAATGTATTCGGGCATATATTTATAGATTCCCTTTTGTGCTATAGTTCATACTACGCAATTCAGACGAGAGTTTGACATTATTCACTGAGACTGTCATTGGCTCGTGCAAATATAGGTCAATTCAATCCAATATTTCAATGGTATGCAATTGAAATACTTAAATCACGTTACCGCAAAGGTTTAAGTTAAATGTTTTCGAATCGATTGGAAGTTAAATTATATAAATTCATCAACAAATGACTGAGTTCTAAGCGTTCAATATTATGACAGAAAATGGTTACGCGGTTATTTTTGCATTTTTTTTTAAATTGACACCCATCCTCTTACAGTGGGTTAGTAAAAGCGACAACCCATCGAGCGAACGCATATACAATCTAGTCATCACCTCACTGGACGAGCTACTTGTTTAATTCACAGTCAAGCATCAACTGAAATCAAGAAATGATTTGCAGCATATATTTATAGATTCCTCTTCGAACTACACAGAATAATGCGGTGTTTTTAACAGATCGGCTGAAAAGTTCGTATCGTTTCTATGAGAGGGCGCCACTATAATTAAATCCATACTATTTTCAGTTAGTATCAACCTTCAAAAGATACGTGTATAAATTTGACAGCTGTCTGATTATTAGTTTGTGAGATATTGCATTTTGAGTGAAGCTACTTTTGTTATTGTGGAAAAAATGGAAAAAAAGGCGGGTACGTAATGTCAGAGACATAACGGGATGTCGTGATTACGAAAACAACTGACATGTTCCTTAACACTTCCGAATATCATTTAGTTGATCAATTGTTTGAATTATGCAAGCATTCCTCTTTTCCCCATTTTTCGCAAAAACAAAGAAGGCTTCACTTGATCTCGTTTACTGTGAATTTCACACAGCGAAAAGTGCACAAATCTAACCAAACTGTTCTAGATTTGCACTTAACTGAAGTTATTTCCCTTCGATTTGCGAGCAAGAAATCCTAATAGTTCTTTAGAAAATTTTTGAGCCATTAGAATGGCTGATTTTGTGTAATGCTCTCCACCGTTGCTTTTTCGCCAATGCAAACGACTGGCAGCTATGACGTAATCGCTCTTGTCGGAAGCGAAACTAGCTTTGCAAACGACACAAAATACATCTGCTAGCAGTGGCGATAGAATCCAAACTGATCCAATTTTTGTTAGTAGCTTTCTTTTTACCTGATTTCGTTTGTAGCTTTTTCACTAATGGGCGGATCTAACAGCTATAAAAATAGTAGCATACAGAATTTTAATGTCGATTATTTCATTTCGGATTTGCATTTCATTAAAAAAAACTATCAGGGTGCTGTACGAGATTCATTCCTGCCTTTCAGAAGGACCAAATTGTGAAACTCACTACGATATTAAACACTGTTCGGAACATTTTCCTCGAACGATTTGTTATCTTCCCCAGAACGCGTTCTGATTGGCTGGTGTTGACATGGGTCAAATGAGACAGGTTTTTCAATAGTGTACTATTGAAATAATTCGATGCTTGTGCTGTAAACGTTTAAGTTGAAAAATTTCGATTCTATTGGTAGTTAGATTATATAAATCCATTCACAGATCACTGAGCTAAGAGCTTTAAAAACACGAGAAAGGCAAACGCGCCTTATGAATTATCCTTTTTGATACTCGTTTATACCAAACATTTCAGAAAAGTTTAATTTTGAATTATTTGAGATTATGTCACACTACTGATAATTTTATCATAAAATTGTGATCATATCTCCGATGGCGTGTAGCAAAAATTATGTTGATTCGTTAGATACAACAAGAGATATTTACGATCAAAAACTTATCACTCTCTCAGAGGGTAAATTTTGAAAAGGCACCCCATAGTAAAGTAAGTCGTATTCACGACAAAAGGAATTTCGTGTGTTGATGAAACACTACTTTTTGATGAAAAAAAGTGCCGCCGATACCAAAAAATGGCTTGATGAGTGTTATCCAGACTCTGCACCGGGCGAAGCAACAATTCGTAAGTGGTTTGCAAAATTTCGTACTGGTCATATGAGCACCGAAGACGATGAACGCAGTGGACGTCCAAAAGAGGCTGTTACCGATGAAAACGTGAAAAAATCCACAAAATGATTTTCAATGACCGTAAAGTGAAGTTGATCGAGATAGCTGACACCCAAAAGATATCAAAGGATCGTGTTGGACATATTATTCACGAATATTTGGGTATGAGAAAGCTTTGTGCAAAATGGGTGCCGCGTGAGCTCACAATCGATCAAAAACAACAACGAATTGATGATTCTGAGCAGTGTTTGGAGCTGTTATATCGAAATAAAACCGATTTTTTTCGTCGATATATAACAATGGACGAAACATGGCTCCATCATTTCACTCCGGAGTCCAATCGACAGTCAGCTGAGTGGACTGCACGCGATGAACCGAACCCAAAGCGTGGAAAGACTCAACAATCGGCCGGTAAGGTTATGGCGTCTGTATTTTGGGATTCGCATGGTATAATTTTGAAAAGGGAAAAACCATCAATAGTGACTATTATATAGCGTTAGTAGAGCGTTTGAAGCACGAAATTTAAAAAAAGGGCCTCATTTGAAGAAGAAAAAAGTTTTGTTTCATCAAGACAATGCACCGTGTCACAAGTCGATGAAAACCATGCTGAAATTGAACGAATTGGGCTTCGAATTGCTCCTTCATCCACCGTATTCTCCAGATTTGGCCCCCAGTGACTTTTTCCTGTTCTCAGACCTCAAGAGAATGCTCGCTGGTAAAAAATTTAGAAGCAATGAAGAGGTAATCGCTGAAACTGAGGCCTATTTTGAGGCAAATGACAAATCGTACTACAAAAATGGTATCGAAAAGTTGGAAGATCGCTATAATCGCTGTATCGCCTCTGATGGCAATTATGTTGAATAATAAAAACGAATTTTGGCAAAAAAATGTGTGTTTCTATTAAACGATACGAACTTTTCAGCCGAACTGTTATGCATGATGCAAAGCCTCCTATGCCGAACAAGAAAATGACGTCAATTTGGTTAGCTGGGGATGATGGATGAAAACATAGGTCAATTCTAACAATTTTTTCAATAGTATACTATTGAATTACTGAAACGACGTTGCCATATATGTTTAAGTTAAAAGTTTCCGAATCGATTAGTTGTTAAATTATATCAATCCATCAACAAATGACTGAGTTATTAACGTTCAAAATTATGATGCAAAAAGGTTACGCGGCTATTTTTGAAACTTTTAATTGACACCCGGCCCCGTATAGCGAAGAGTAAGGCATTTTTAATTCAAAAAAAAAAATAAACGTTAAGTTAGTGTATTGCGTCAAGTGTAGAAACCAATTTCGCTTCAAAAAAATATTTTTTTAAATATTTTTCTTGCATGATGTTATACATCATAGTTTACGATCGTACTTCTAGTAAAAATATGAATTTGTGAACAAATACAATCCACAAATAATTTGGATTTTATTTTCGCATTGGCACAATTTTTATTCAATGAAATTGCTAACGTGATGCCAGTTATTAACGTCGTGTGATTGAGAAAATGAAAATTTTCGCATATCGATCGATGAAATTGGCCAATCAACATGCTATTTTGATTCGAAACACTTGCCTCACTTTAAAGGACAAACATCTGTTTTCGCTCATATGCTCATGCAAAACTTAGAGCCACTTTGGCCTTCGTCAGCAACTTGTTGGCATCGAATCCAGCTGCTCCCTAAAAGGATCGTCGTTCAAATATTAGAGCATCTGCCGTACATGGTTCGGTATTGGCAACTGCCGCTGTCGATTCGCCAGTTAGTGAATCCACATCACCATGAATGACACAATGAAAGCACTTGCAGTTTGTTTATGTTTACTGATTAAAATAAATTACCCCCATTACTCATATGATCCGATCAATTTTTTATTCATCCATTCTGTTCGAAAACCAACAGCGCCACGTCACGCTCTCAATCTCAGCCAATGGGTGCACTTTGCCTTCAGGCCTGCGATCCTACAGTTTCCCCCTACCCTTGTCACATATCGATTAGATCGATTGCTCTTGCTTGCTCTCCTTGGCCTGGGACTTTGAGCAACTATCGGCGAACGTACGCGAGGTCACTTCTTAGTGCTTCAATTACTAACTAAGTCGTGCCCCATTGTGACTCGTCCGGGGAGAGTTTTACTTGTCGTGATGTTGGTGGGCAAAGGGGGTGGATTGAGGTAGGATTGAGTAGAAAATTTGCATCTCAATCGAGAGTGCCTCCACCATCGATGCACAACAAACCGGCAGAAATGTATTAGCGTAAAAATGTGTATATTGCTTCAATTTCAATCCTAATTTGATGCTAGATTTTCTCCTTCCATTTTCATTCGAACCGGGTTTTCTTCCATCAAAGTGCATCGGATCGGGTACTGTGATCGAGCAGAAGTGTGAGAAAGATAAATGCAATTGACACATGGATGTGATTTTTGACACCTGTATCATTATTTCCATCCATCGCTGGAGCTTTTCTTACTCACCGTCTCGTTTAAAGAAGTGGCATGCAACGAATGGATCATATTGTGAATTCAAGACTCAAGGTTAAGTGCGGTAATATGAATTTCGTTCTACATTTTACCGGAGTATTCAAACGAGGTGGAGATTACATCACTGTATAAAAGCTGTAATCTCGAATCTTGGCTAGCCGGTCTTAGCGGCACTGTCAAAGACATAATAAAATGTATTAAATTAAGCAATACTAACCACCTTCGACCTGATTAGCGACATCAAAAGTGTTCTTTTTTTCTACCCATACATGATATCGTAAAGGCAGCAACCGAATTCAACTTTCCACAGAGTAGTTAACGCACATATATGTAGTTTGTGTGTCGATTTCTGTCGTAAGACGTTTAAATTACAGTCTCTTTGTCGCCCAACGCCATTGACAGTATAAAGTAAATGCCCAACTGACAAACAAAACAAGCTATTGATTTGGATTGCGTTCGGTTGTACACGGAAAAGTTCACCAGTATAATAATGTCAGCTAGTTTATTAGCGTCGACAATTATCGTCGGTGATAATGCCGCGAACGTGTGCTCAGCTGGGTTGTTTTGTCAAATGTGTCGTGAGTTACATTTTGTATTTTGAGGTAACGTCGCGTTAAATCTCACTTTTCTTTTCTACTACAGTGCTTATCTTAGTTTATTGTTGGATTAGGGCTTCTTCTTTGTCAGTTATCAAATGTTGCATGAAACTGCGAACACATTAGTGAATACGTTTTACCTTTCTTTTGTAGAAAGGATTCGCAACCGCAGTAAAAATTGTCATTCGCAGTGCGGCCCAGTTGACCAGGCATCATATATCGTTCGGATCAGTTTGTAGGGATCTATGAGTTTGACAAAAATATGCACTTGATTTACTCGGAGACGGCTTACCCGATTTCCACCAACTTTAATTCAAGTGAAAGATCTTAATGTTGCACGGTTTTCTATAGAATTTTATGTGGATCCGATTTCTGGTTTCCTGATTTTGGTTTTGAAGTGATGATGCAAAACACGTGTAAAAATCTTCGGAAACTGGGTTCAAAATTATTCCATTTTGTATGTCTTGTTAGGCGTTGACCAGACGAACGGTTATCCCGGGTCCCAGTTTCCGGTATCGGGAAAACCGTAAATTGTGATTGAAACACTAAATTAGCCTTAATTTTGATTTCCCATTGTTTTTATTCGGATGTAACTTCTAGTTTCGGAGTCATAGACTAATAAGTATAAACAATTTCAATGTCAAGAGCGAGTTATGAACTTCAAACCGGAAATCAGGGAGGACTGATTTTTTGAATTACTCGATTATTCAACGATCGAGTATAAGCTCAACTAATCGATTAATAGAATTTTTGATCGATTACTCATTCATTTGTCGGTATTGATTTTTTAGAATTATTCCATTAACAAGAAAACTGAACATTAGATTCAAATTAATCGATTAAATTTCACTCGATTATCTGGATTATTAATTGATTCGAGTTAGCGATAGTACAGGGTCCGGCACTCGAAGTGTAACCAATTAAAAAGGCCATAAATTTAGTTTGGAAAATTACTTTTACTTAATTCAAAGTACAAAATGTGTAAAAATAATACAAAATTCAGAATCAATTCACTTTTGCTCGATATGACCACCTTTTGCCTTGACTATGGCCTTGAGACGGTCAAAAAACGAATCGCAAGCTGCCCGAATGTGACTTGCAGGTATTTTGGCCCACTCGCGGACAATAACTTTTTTCAGCGCCTCGAGACTGGTGTATCTTTTAGTTCGGACTTTGCTCTCCAAAATGGCCCAAAGAGAATAATCCATTGGATTCGCATCTGGTGAATTCGAGAGCCATTGTGTGGACGTGATGAAGTTCGGAACGTTGTTTTTCAGCCATTCTTGGTTCACTCGAGCTTTGTGAGACGGTGCCGAGTCCTGCTGAAACGTCCATGGTCTGCCACCGAAATGTTTGTCTGCCCACGGCTTCAAAGCAACCTCCAGAATACTTTTCCGATAATATGTCGCATTTACCTTGACGCCAGGATCGATGAAAACGATTGGAGAGCGCCCATCTGCGGTTACAGCGGCCCAAACCATTATCTGTTGCGGGTGCTGCCTCCTGATGGCCAATCGATGACTCAAATTCTCGTATGAACGGTCGGTCAAGTAAACCCTATCGTTTTGAGAGTTTACGAATTGCTCAATTGGAAAAATTTTCTCGTCAGAAAATACAATGTTCGGAAATTGACCGCTTTCGGCAAAACGAAGCAACTCCTTCGCTCTCTCAAGTCTAACTTGTTGCTGCTTCGGTGTGAGATCATGCGCCTTTTGGATCTTGTAAGGCTTGACCTTCAGATCATTTTTCAGTATGCTGCGGATGCTACGGTCGGATATTTTCAGTTCTTTTGCCATTTGATTGGCACTTCGTCGAGGATTTCGTTCAAGTCTTCACTTTTTGAACCATCTCACGTGACGTTGCAGTCTTTTGATGACCACCTCCATGACGTTTTGCGATGCTACCAGTATTATTGTAACGAGTTATGGTGCGATAAACAAAAACTTTATTCACTTCAAGGTGTTTGAGCTTACGAACAATCGCTGGTTGTGATTTTCCATCTAAATATAAAGCAATCACACTATTACGTTTTAAATCCATCACTGATTTTTTTTTTCGCGTTCACTTTTGGCAAAATGCTTTCTTGCGCTTGTAAACAATACAATTACAATGATCATAAATATCTCAAAATTCAAAGCGCTGACCTACATATTTTTACACATCATTCCATTACTAGTGATGCCAACTACAATTTTCGCCCATCAACCATTCTTGCACAATCAAAAGAAATCCTTACAAATTCGGTCAATTTATTTATTTATATATATATATATATATATATATATATATATATATATATATATATATATATATATATATATATATATATATATATATATATATATATATATATATATATATATATATATATATATATATATATATATATATATATATATATGAATTAAAGCGATTACATGTTTTTTTTCTGGAATCATTACCAAAAAAATGTATTTATTGACAACATTATATATTCGTTCAAAGAATTTCAAAAAATTTTATACAAATACAGAGAAGTTCTATTATTGGGAAAATTTTGACAAACAAAATCAAGTCAAACATTAAAAAATTTTTGACACATATTTCTTATTATTTTATTTGGAAATTTTATAAGCAAAATTACAGAACAAAACTGAAACTTGGATTTCACTGAAAATCTCAAGAATATACCTAAACTCTAAAAATAATTATATTTTTGTATTGGACAAGATCTAAACAATTTCTAGTATAACCCAAACGCAATTAATAACCACTTAAATTCTGATTTCGTGTTAGGCTTTCCATAGAATCTCAAAAAAATCCGCAGTAGATCGGAAATTCAATAATTTCCGAAATATATTACGTTAAAACGTTGCCGCAAATCAAAGTGAATATATTGCAATTGTAGTTCGTTTCATATAATATCAATTTGACAAAAAAAATTGAAGTTTTGTGATAAAACAAAATTTTTAAATAATTTCAATGGCTTTGTACAATAAGAAATAGAAAGTAAAAATATAAGAATTATGTATATTGAGCCCATGGCAAAAGACACCAACTACAATTTAAAAATCCACCTAGTGGTGTGATAAAGCCTTTCTTTTCCTTCATAACAGTCTCATGAAAATATATTTCATACTTTTATTAAATAATTTCGTATACTAATTTTGACACCAATTGATTCAGATTGATTCGAGTAGTTCACAAAAGCATGCTTCAGTGTTTATGTCACACAGTCAGCATCATTTTTCCAAACTAGTGCTTGACATTTACGTTGCCTATTGGTATGAGACTTTCTGGGACTGAGAAAATCGATTCCCAGAAAGTCGATTTTTCAAAAAAAAATTTTTTGGGATAACACTAAATCTCGACGTTTCATGCAATTTTAAAATTTTTGGCATCAAAAAAAATTTCGATTTCGGAAATTTCATGTACTTCCCCATATGGTGCTTTTTCAAGATCGCAAATTTTCAAACTTTAACCGCTGGGCTGCACCCCTTATCCATGTCCGATTTAGCTCAAATTTTGCATGAGCACTTTTTTCGAGATGCTTAAACTTCTGAACAATAGCGCTTAACTAAATTAGAGGTGATCCCAAAATATTTGTACCTTTATATACATTAGAGCGAAAAAAAAACAACGTGTTTTGTCGGTTACGTCACTTATACTATTGTATCTCCGGAACCAAAAGTTACAGCCTTTTGATCTTTGAACTTGATCAATGGCCGGACAGTAGCTTTCAAACGAGCGTAAGTTTGTTAAAATCGGTTCAGCCATCTCTGAGAAAATTGAGCGCGTGTAAATATCTTCGAAAAGTGCACACATACAGACATTTTCTGATCTCGTCAAACTGAGTCGAATGGAATATAACACTATGGGTCTCCGAGGCTCCGTTCGAAAATCGGTTTTTCCAGCAATTCTAATACTTTTCTACAGAGAAAGGTAAACAATACATATTGCTTCATTTTGGTTCAAAAAGATCTCAAGAAGTTAAGTAAAAATCCATATATTGTCCAATTTCTTAGATATTTTATTTAATGTTTTACGAGCAATTGAGAGCAAAAACATGTATCTCAAATTTTGCGCTATCGTAAACGACATCAATTATAGTCGATATAATGAATCAATTTAAATTTCACAAGCTTAGAACTATTTTTGAATGTACAGAGTTCGAAAATGATTGAATTTTCTATTAGTAAATTCCACTCGAAAATCTATCACATACTTGTTTTACAATTCAGAAAAGTAGAATTCCGCAATTAGCACAGAAAATCTCACGAAATTTAGTAAAACCTGTTTAAATCCACCTAGTGGTGTGATGATGCCTTTCTCATATCTCTCTTATTCTCATATAAAATGTATGGTATACTTCAAATAGTTTTCTTTGATTTTTGAAAAACATAAAAGTTAGTGCATAAACTAGTGTAACCTACAGAATGAAACAGTTTTCAGATCGGTTGGGCCATTTTCCTCAGTGAAGTATGTTCCACTATTGCAGATACTTCTGAAGCCGGAATCGCTCGAAATATTGGTATTGCAGCAGCCATTGCGATTAGCACCAACAGGTTCTCTACCTGCAGGTTACAGTTGTCTCCGTCTATAAACACAAACTCTCCGCTTGAATGTTTTTTACTGAATGAAACCCTCCACTTATGTTACTTTTGTATATGAAATTCATACTATATAGGGTAATACTCTTTTAATAGTCCAAATACCAAACCTGGAAAAAAGTTGGAACGGTAACTTCAAGCTTTCATAGCTCAGGTGTTTTTAAACGAATCTTTACATTTAAATTTTACACCCTCGAATTTTGTGAAGTTCGTAGATTGATTCCAAAACATTGTAGCAGACGATTGGTAAAGAAAAACCAATGAAAATTTGATTTTTTCCGTCCCAGGTTTTTTCAACTTCCAGAAATAAAATGCACTGAAAAAACCGACAATAGGGTGAAAATTGTAGATACTGAGACTTGAGACTTTTTACAATGATCGTAAATATCTCGAAATTCAAAGCGATGACCTACATATTTTCACACATCATTCGATTGCTAGTGATACCAGCTACAATTTTCGCCCTACTACCATTCTTGCAATAACTAAAGAAAACCTTAAAATATCGATGAATTTATAAATAAAGGGTGATTTTTAAGAGCTTGAGAACTTTTTTAAACAATAAAACGCATAAAATTTGCAAAATCTCATCGGTTCTTTATTTTAAACGTTAGATTGGTACATGACATTTACTTTTTGAAGATAATTTCATTTAAATGTTGACCGCGGCTGCGTCTTAGGTGGTCCATTCGGAAAGTCCAATTTTGGGCAACTTTTTCGAGCATTTCGGCCGGAATAGCCCGAATTTCTTCGGAAATGTTGTCTTCCAAAGCTGGAATAGTTACTGGCTTATTTCTGTAGACTTTAGACTTGACGTAGCCCCACAAAAAATAGTCTAAAGGCGTCAAATCGCATGATCTTGGTGGCCAACTTACCGGTCCATTTCTTGAGATGAATTGTTCTCCGAAGTTTTCCCTCAAAATGGCCATAGAATCGCGAGCTGTGTGGCATGTAGCGCCATCTTGTTGAAACCACATGTCTACCAAGTTCAGTTCTTCCATTTTTGGCAACAAAAAGTTTGTTAGCATCGAACGATAGCGATCGCCATTCACTGTAACGTTGCGTCCAACAGCATCTTTGAAAAAATACGGTCCAATGATTCCACCAGCGTACAAACCACACCAAACAGTGCATTTTTCGGGATGCATGGGCAGTTCTTGAACGGCTTCTGGTTGCTCTTCACTCCAAATGCGGCAATTTTGCTTATTTACGTAGCCATTCAACCAGAAATGAGCCTCATCGCTGAACAAAATTTGTCGATAAAAAAGCGGATTTTCCGAATGGACCACCTAAGACGCAGCCGCGGTCAACATTTAAATGAAATTATCTTCAAAAAGTAAATGCAATGTACCAATCTAACGTTTAAAATAAAGAACCGATGAGATTTTGCAAATTTTATGCGTTTTATTGTTTAAAAAAGTTCTCAAGCTCTTAAAAAATCACCCTTTATATATGAATTTTTCATTTTTTTCACATGTTTGTATATAACTCAAAAATTGAAGCGATGACATGTACATTTTTCTGCTCCAAAATATTTAAATCATTACCAGAAAAAATATATTGATGAAAAAAATTATACATTCGTTCAAAGAATCTCAAGAAATTTGGTACAAATCGAGGAGGACGACACTAAAAACTTCATTTCAGTTTCAAATCGTCTTTTACGGTTTTGCATATTCTTGTACCCACTTGTTCGTCTTTAATGATCATTGTAACGAATGGACCATTCGGAATGGTTATGGATCGATAGTCTTCTGTTGGGTTTTTCTGGTTAGAAATATTACCATGGTGACTACGTTGTTGATAACAATATTTTTGAAGAGCTGTCACCAGAAAAATCATAACTGGGTTAAACAGATCGTAAAACTATTACTATTATTATATATTCCAGAGGATACATATTCCAATTAGTTCCTTGTCGAAAGTATAGAGCAATATCTTAACGTGGGGTTCAAGAGAAGTGATACTCAGTTTTAAATACTTCCGAGATTACCTGTCGAAATTTGTTTTCAGCCATGAAGGCGCCAAATTGAATTTAAGTTCCATCCATTCAGATAACGGGAAGTATCCATCGGGCAACAGTTCAATAATCTCTGAACGAAAAAATAGATACAGGAACCTACTGGGGCTCTTTCACTATGGTTGATGTGGTGATACGCCCCAGACGCATGATACATGTGAAGTATCGCATAGTTAGTCATGTGCATAGTAACAGCAAAATGTTTTGTATTTGTGGACAATACTCCATACGGGCCACGTGCAGTCATTGAACTTTCGTGACAGTCCTTATATCGCTATTAGCAAAATTATATTATTTATATTCAATACAATATATTGTTGTGTAAAACTAGGCCTCTTTTATGTTTCAATATTCATCGCAGAAATTATTTGCGGAAAGTTGCTTATGTTGGGCTTTACAGCTATATAGAAAGACATACTTAGTGCAAGAACAATACTCCTGGAATCTCTATTTATATCAAGCTGCAATGAAGGAGATGTTCAATTTCTCTAAATCTCAGAAATATTCGCGCTGAGAAACTTGTGTTGAGATCTAAGTTTCTCGAGAAATTTTGTGTTGAGGAAGTTCAGATTGTGACGTATCCACTAACACAAAACCAATATCAATGTATATTCAAGTAGCTGTGTATCCGGCGGTCAGTAGAATAATGTGGGTAAATAGATCGATATTTTCTTGACTGTAACCTCTGCTAATCAGAATCATATTCCAGATTTCGAACAAGAAAAGAACAGCCATTACCCGAGTTTGCTAAATACACAGAAAGAAAAGATGAAACTTACACGACATGTAAATCGATAGTACTATGAAATAGACATCAGTTGAAACGAAAATCTGATTTAAAACCATGATTGATGTAAAATTACATTAAAATTCATTTAGTTTTTCATTGAACAAGACTGTATATTTACAAACCGCTTCGTTTTGTAATGTAAATTTCCATTCATTTGCCTGCTCCAAATATGTGCATGAAAATAAATGTAAAATCACATAATATTTTTATCTGTGTAGGTTCTTGCTCATTATTACATTCCGTGAGATTTTTTGTGATTTATTCGTAATTCTACTTTTTCTGAATTGTAAAACAAGTATATGATAGATTTTCGAGTGGAATTTACTAATAGAAAATTCAAATAATTTTCACATTCTGTACACTCCGAAATAATTCTAAGTTTGTGAAATATAAATTTTAATATTATATCGATTACAATTGATGTCGTTTAGGACAGCCGAAAATTTAATATATATAATTTTGTTATTTATTGCCTGTAAAACAAAAATCAAGCAATGCATTATTCTTAGATTGTAGTTGGTTTTTTGCCATGGGTTAGTATATAAAATTCTTATATTTTTACATTCTATTCCTTTTTGTATAAAGCCATTGAAATTATTTAAAATTTTTGTATTATCACCAAACTTATTTTAAAAGAAAATTTCAAATTCTACGTCTCTATGAAATAGATGAAATCACACGTATGGCAATTTTGAAATTTCCGATCTTCTACCGATTTTTTTGAGATTCTACGGAAAACCTAAAACAAAATCAGAATTTTATCAATTGCGTTTGGGTTGTGCATAAAAATTATTTAGATCTTTTGTGCAATATAAAAATAGAATTAATTTTAGAGTTTATGTATATTTTCCAAAATTTTAAAGATTGTCAGTGAAATCCAAGTTTCAATTTTTTATTTGAAAATTTTGTTCATAATATATATCCAACTAAAATAATAAAAATTTAAATTTTTGACTTCATTTTGTTTGGCAAAATTTTCCCAATAATAGAAATTCTCTGTATTTGTACCAAATTTCTTGAGATTCTGTGAACGGATATAACGCTTCAATTTTTGAGTTATATACAGGGTGATTTTTTAAGAGCTTGAGAACTTTTTTAAACAATAAAACGCATAAAATTTGAAAAATCTCATCGGTTCTTTATTTTAAACGTTAGATTGGTACATGACATTTACTTTTTGAAGATAATTTCATTTAAATGTTGACCGCGGCTGCGTCTTAGGTGGTCCATTCGGAAAGTCCGCTTTTTTATCGACAAATTTTGTTCAGCGATGAGGCTCATTTCTGGTTGAATGGCTACGTAAATAAGCAAAATTGCCGCATTTGGAGTGAAGAGCAACCAGAAGCCGTTCAAGAACTGCCCATGCATCCCGAAAAATGCACTGTTTGGTGTGGTTTGTTCGCTGGTGGAATCATTGGACCGTATTTTTTCAAAGATGCTGTTGGACGCAACGTTACAGTGAATGGCGATCGCTATCGTTCGATGCTAACAAACTTTTTGTTGCCAAAAATGGAAGAACTGAACTTGGTTGACATGTGGTTTCAACAAGATGGCGCTACATGCCACACAGCTCGCGATTCTATGGCCATTTTGAGGGAAAACTTCGGAGAACAATTCATCTCAAGAAATGGACCGGTAAGTTGGCCACCAAGATCATGCGATTTGACGCCTTTAGACTATTTTTTGTGGGGCTACGTCAAGTCTAAAGTCTACAGAAATAAGCCAGTAACTATTCCAGCTTTGGAAGACAACATTTCCGAAGAAATTCGGGCTATTCCGGCCGAAATGCTCGAAAAAGTTGCCCAAAATTGGACTTTCCGAATGGACCACCTAAGACGCAGCCGCGGTCAACATTTAAATGAAATTATCTTCAAAAAGTAAATGTCATGTACCAATCTAACGTTTAAAATAAAGAACCGATGAGATTTTGCAAATTTTATGCGTTTTATTGTTTAAAAAAGTTCTCAAGCTCTTAAAAAATCACCCTATACAAACATGTGAACAAAATGAAAAATTCGTATATATTCGTACAAAATGAAAAATTCGTATAAATTCATTATGTGTAAAAATATATAGGTCATCGTTTTGAAATTCGAGATATTTACGATCATTGTAAAAAGTCTCACCTTTTCTGAGGTCATCTGTCTACAATTTCCATTATAACTTTGGGTAGACAGTGCATTCTTTTTCTGGAAAAAGTACCTTTGCAATGGTGAACAAATTTCGAAAATCGGTTAACAACAAAGTTATGACTCGGTACAGTTGAAGTTCTCATTATTTTATTCGCGATGCAGGTGCCGCATGAATGTCATATTTCGAGCTTGAAAAAAAACTTGGAACGGGGAAAATCAGATTTTCATTAGTTTTTCCTAAGCGATATAATATACTGAAAATAATTTACAAACTTCACAAAATTCGAGGGTGTAAAATTTATCGAAATTGGTCAAGTAACAACTAAGCTATGATAGCTCAAAGTTACTGTTCCAACTTTTTTTAGGCATGGTGCTCCGCGTAACTTTTTAGGCTTTGATATTAGGAGTGTTAACCAACAACATAAAATATTCTTTGTGATTGGGTTTTTCATCATTTACATTATAATTAACCTTGTTTGTGTTAGAGCGCATAACAAATTTCATTATGTTCACGTTTCGTCTTAGCCTCAGCGGTTTATGTTGAACTGCATTTAAAGATAATGTAAAGGTAATGGTGAAAGTTTGATAATTTTCGATTTTGAAAAACTCTTCCATGGTTGATGAGCTTGACGATTGTAAACATCATCAGGTACAATCGATAAGCGTTACAATTTGATAAAAATATGTGTTACAGCTTTTAGCTTCATTAATGAATTAACAGAATAAGATATGGAACGACTTGAATAAGATGTTGATTGCATTACGCTCCAACATCCGGGTTTGGAGAGGCCGGTAGGGCTTAACCCCATTACGCTCAAGGGAAATATGTTTCCCTTCACTAAAAATCGTTATAGATTCTTCAATTACTATTAAATCGATGTTTTTTTACTGAATTTTAAAGAAAACTTATTTCCAAGGCGCCGGGTAAAACGAACTATCAATCTTTAGTGCACTAAACAAGTTTGTGCAAAACGACGTATAGAAAATAGAACACATAATAAATGTGTTATGTGCAACGTCCGCAAGTACATGAAATCGTTTCGTAAAAAGCCATAACTAACAATTTATTCTACTAGTCGGAAATCGGAAATCGGAAATATCTTTCATATATTTGCATGTATAGTATGAGTAGCAATAATCTATATACATTATTATCTTGTTATACACTATATTAATTAGAAAGCTGGGAAGGAATTGTCACTGAAAGCAATTGATAAAGACTGTCCCAGAAAGTATGGACGCACTTTGATTTCGCTGTAAATAATTCACAAGTGTTAGATATTCAAATTTTATTCGATATACTGATAATATTCGACTACAACAACAGAATATTATTCTCAACATTTGCTACTTAGCCATTGTAGACTAGCTGGCGCACCTTCTTGCGAACGTTCCTTATTAAATTCCGTACAGACTTCTTGGCGACAAGTTTTGACACTTTTTTTCAATCTTTTTCGAACTGTTGAATGGTTTCGGCTTCCGAAACATGTTTCCTGAAATGTGCCTTCGTTAATGCCCAAAATTTCTCAATTGGTCGAAGTTGTGGGCAATTTGGTGGAATCATGTCTTTTGGGATGAAAGTGACATTTTTGGTAGTATACCATTCTACCGTTGATTTCGAGTTGTGGCAAGAAGCAAGATCTGACCAGAAGACAACAGGATCCTTGTGGCTTCGAATCATGGATAGAAGTCGTTTTTGTAAATATTCCTTGATGTATATTTCGCTGTTCATTGAAGCAATGGTGATGAAGGGTTTCGAAATCTTACCGCAGCTACAAATTGCTTGCCAGACCATAGCTTTCTTACCAAATTTTTCGACTTCAAACGATGCCTCGGATAGGTTTAACACCTGCCCTTCTCGCACCGTATGATATTGTGGTCCCGGCAAGGATTTGTAATCGAGTTTCACGTAGGTTTGGTCGTCCATGATTATGCAGTTTAAATTTCCAGCAAGAATCGTATTGTACAGCTTTCGAACCCTCGGCCTGATCGATGCTTCTTGTTTCGGACTACGTTTTGGTTGATTCTGCTTCTTATAGGTTCGAAGATTCAAACGTTCTTTAGCACGAAGAACATTTAACTTCGAAATGCCCACTTTTTTGGCCACATCCCGAACTGAAACCTCCTTGTTTTGCTTGAACGCCTTCAGTATACGTTTATCAAACTGAGGGTTAGCAGGACCTTTTTTTCGATTCGTGTTCGGTTTATTCTCAAAGGTGTTATCCTCACCGAACTTCCTGATTGCATTTCGCACGGCTTTTTCACTTACTCCTTCCATTTTTGCTATCTTTCTCAGTGACAGTCCGCGTTCTGTGCACCATTTGTACACCATTTTTCGACGTTGTTCTGCTGAAAGTCCACGCATTGCGAAACAAACTAATGAAAATGAATAAACAACTGCCCAAGTGGTTAGAGAAGAGTGTAAACAATAAGACGCAACCATAAAAATTGACAGATTCTGAACCATTGCGAAATAGCAGCGGTTTTTGGTTGCGTCCATACTTTCTGGGACAGTCTTTATTTACCTTAAAACAAGAAGTTTTCAATAGATCTTACGACCTTTCATTTGAATCCTAGATGGTGGAATTCGGTTCTGCCATCCACGAGAAAAATTAATGAAATTATTTATCATACACACACCTTTGTTGATCTAGACGAACTGATTCGAATGGTATATGAGTTGTAGTTTTGGTCTTCCTTCAATTATTGCTGTAAGCGGTTTAAATGATGTTGTTGCTAAAATGATCTGTCACGAAAAAGGATGCTGTTCACATTCTATTTGGTGCTAAGAAACAATTGAAAATCGTGTTTCACTTTGCTCCCAAACATCGCTCCAAAAAAGCGATCCTCGCCCGATGACTGTTCGAGGTCAATTTGCGACTAGTTTGATAAAAGTCGGAGCAGACTCTTTGTTAAAATCGCACAAACAGACACGTACACGGACGTTTGCTGCGGAACTCGGAAATTTTTTCTTGAGTTTAAGTAAATTATGGACAGACTAAACGAAAAATTTCTTTAAACTTGCTTCAAAACAGTTTATAAATTTAAAAGGTTATGCTAGCCAACAGTTTTGGTTTTGTTCAAGAAAAAGTTTTTGAAGAGTCCATTAATAATATTTAAGAAAACATGAGTTATATAAGAAAGGCATCATCACACCACTAGGTGGATGCAAACAGGTTTTTCGAAATTGTTCTCTTTTTTATAAATATCAGCAATATGGAATGCCTATAACTTTCACGAAATGAAATTCATGAACAAGACATTTACACTGGTAGCACCGTGGTTCTATTCTAACTATTCTTCCATGCTATAACTCGAGAATATGGGCTTTGTTCCCTTAACCACTGATCCAACAATGCACTCACGGATCTCCATCGGTTCCTGTGACTCACATTCTGTTTTCGTCCCAGTGATCTTCCTCCCCATCATGCGCAGTATAAATTACTTTCAAATTGATATCGTATCATCGAAGTTATTTAGCATCATCAAAGCTGGATCATCATTAAAATCTTGGCTTAAGCCTTCCCTATCGCAGTTTAGATGAACCCGTCCTGACCGTACACAATCGGTACCATTACAGGATCCGCACCCAGGTGGATGCCGTGATGGCAGTAAAAGTCTCAATATAAAATCAATAAAAATAATGCAAAAATGAAATGAGATTAGATTGGTTTAAGCAAAGGCCGCTAGACACGCAAACGGAGCAGCAGAAAAGACCTCCGCAATCAGAGTTTTGATGACCAGCGAGAGACGACGAATCCGATCCGGTTGACGAGCAGTGCACGGTGGCCACTCGAACCTGGATCGAGTATGGTTCGGTTATACGAATTGCCAACAATTTTGCATTAGTTTGTTTTAATCCGACTACCTGGGAGTTCCCACGAGTTTGTTTTGATTAGGTTTTAATGTTATTTCCATATTAATAAGCCCACGAATCCACTAAAACTGACGGCCTGGTTTCGCAAACATTGTTGTGTATTGATTTGAGCTGTTTGCTCCGCTGGTTTATTTATTCGCATAGACATTGTCGGAAGGTGAAAGTTCTGGGTACAACTGAGCCCGTTATCTACGCTCATGCGAACCGAAACGACAACGGCCACACATTACGTAAATCAGTTGGACCGGATTCAGTCGGTACCAGCAATAAATTTCGTGCGAAGATGATCCGCAAGTGTACAATTTTCACCTTTTTCCCACCACGTTACCGAGAGCGTTGCTTTCGAACTTCAGTTTTTGTTTTTTTTTTCACCAGGTACAACCAGGCAATTCCACGCAATAGCAATCAACTGGTGGAAGCGCTCCAGATGGAACAACCGACATTCATCTTCAGGTCATATGAACCTACATTTAAATTAAGCTTTCCTCTCAATTACCACCCGAGCACAGTTTTTGCCAGCCAACCGGTGCTTATTTGGGAGTTGGCCATACTTATAATTATAAATGATTTATTAAACGTACACATCTACCGAAGAGTGCGCGACCTGATGACCAGAGTCGTCTTTTGCCTACCGATGTAACGTGCCTCAGTTCAGCAAAGAAACAAAACAAAAACTCGAGCATTTAAATTTCTTTTACTGGTTCGTTGTAATTTGTACTATCCTCTCCGGTTTCTGGTGTGACCTGGTGAGGCCTCGGCTCCGTTGAGTGATTCTTTACACTTGGGATACCAGGCATCTTTTCTTCGCTGCCTCCCAGTTAACCGGGAAGGGAGCTCGATACGACCCAGTGATCATCGGACCCTTTGCTGGTGGTCTCACGCAATAAAACAGCTAAACATAATATTTAAATTCGTCAAAAATTACACCGGGTGGCTGCAGGCAGTGGTGGGGCGGAATGCTGGTGTTCTGCGAGGACCAGCACGGAAGGTGAACCCGAATGTCCTGCGATGTTTGCTCTCGTTGCCTGGCCTGTGATGCTCCCTTTTTGAAGCGGGGCTGGTACAGTAGAAATTTAAAGAGCGATGCTCCAGATGCTGATGATTGACCGCGTATGGGATGTATTTTTTGGAGGACGCGGTTACTGGCACGCAGTGCTGTCAGATTGAAAAGTTTTCCCCGGAGGTCGAATTCCATGTAATTCATTGAAGGATTACCGATGGATTCGATATTTTTTTCACGGTGGTTAACTTTCAACCTTTTTAACGCACTTCGTCTAATATCAGGTTTAAGATGAGAGCATATCAAACTAAGAAGACAGTTACTCGAACGATAACATACTCGATTTGGCTGCTTCAGTTCGGTTCCCCGTCCCGGTGAATTAAAAAGCGAAAAAGTCGATCAAAAACTGTATTAACGAAATTACACGCTTCATCGAACACGTTTAAAACAAAGTTAAACACTAAATATCCGTGAAGGTAACATCTCATCAAACCAGGACGGACGAACAGCAAACCGATTGGCAGGGAGCGAAGGGAGTTCGATTTTTGTTAATACAGGAATCCAGAGCACAGAATAACTTGCATAGCCCGAGAGAAACCACAAATGGTCAGGCTTTCGGTGGCTTCGACAGACGCATGGAGCAATAAAATTGAAACGAAGTGAAAAAGGCATCGTTTTAATTTGATAGTGATATTGCTTTGACGCTTGGTCTCAGAAACCCATCAGCAGTGGAAGGATCGTTTTATGTTTCGGCGCTCAATCGTGCTCAGCTCCGGCCCCGTTTTTTTGGGTTTGCAAGTTTTTTCTTTTCATTTTCTTCTGATTTTCTTGTGGTGCCCGTTTTTTTATTATAGAAAATAAAATATTTATTCTTTAATTAAAAATCAATTTTAGATATCGATCGCACCATTTCAGTTAAACAATGGTTCGAACTTTGCTTGCCGTTTTGTGTCAACAGGATCGTTGCATTTGTCATGCAAAGGTTCTATACACAGCAAGTTTCAAACCTGATTCCCGATTCGGGCTCGCTCGACCTATCGCTGTTTATAGCAATCCGAACTCAGTTTCATTGAAAGCGTTTTTCTAAAATCTGGGTCAGTTCCAGTTCTCTCAAGTGAAAACGACCCGATCAACAGAGCATAACAGGATTCTATCAAAATTATATGTGATTTTAATATTTATATTCCACTATGTTATAAACATGATTCCAAATCAGAATCAAACATTCAGATTTTATTAAGTTTATAGCAAGTCCAGATATTATAAAGGGTGATTTTTTAAGAGCTTGAGAACTTTTTTAAACAATAAAACGCATAAAATTTGCAAAATCTCATCGGTTCTTTATTTTAAATGTTAGATTGGTACATGACATTTACTTTTTGAAGATAATTTCATTTAAATGTTGACCGCGGCTGCGTCTTAGGTGGTCCATTCGGAAAATCCGCTTTTTTATCGACAAATTTTGTTCAGCGATGAGGCTCATTTCTGGTTGAATGGCTACGTAAATAAGCAAAATTGCCGCATTTGGAGTGAAGAGCAACCAGAAGCCGTTCAAGAACTGCCCATGCATCCCGAAAAATGCACTGTTTGGTGTGGTTTGTACGCTGGTGGAATCATTGGACCGTATTTTTTCAAAGATGCTGTTGGACGCAACGTTACAGTGAATGGCGATCGCTATCGTTCGATGCTAACAAACTTTTTGTTGCCAAAAATGGAAGAACTGAACTTGGTTGACATGTGGTTTCAACAAGATGGCGCTACATGCCACACAGCTCGCGATTCTATGGCCATTTTGAGGGAAAACTTCGGAGAACAATTCATCTCAAGAAATGGACCGGTAAGTTGGCCACCAAGATCATGCGATTTGACGCCTTTAGACTATTTTTTGTGGGGCTACGTCAAGTCTAAAGTCTACAGAAATAAGCCAGTAACTATTCCAGCTTTGGAAGACAACATTTCCGAAGAAATTCGGGCTATTCCGGCCGAAATGCTCGAAAAAGTTGCCCAAAATTGGACTTTCCGAATGGACCACCTAAGACGCAGCCGCGGTCAACATTTAAATGAAATTATCTTCAAAAAGTAAATGTCATGTACCAATCTAACGTTTAAAATAAAGAACCGATGAGATTTTGCAAATTTTATGCGTTTTATTGTTTAAAAAAGTTCTCAAGCTCTTAAAAAATCACCCTTTATTAACACTCAAACACTCGGGTTGGGATTTTCATCGATTTTTTTTTTCAAAAATTTATAACTACAGAATAAATTGACCGATCTTGATGGATTTGGTGTCAGAAAAACCGGGTATTCTTTAATTTCATTCTGCCTTAATCGGTGTTGATATGGTTCAAAAACACCGGTATTATTCCAGATCGCCTTGTGGTAAGTCGGTTTTACCATTTGGGGTATTCTATCTAAAAAACTAAAAATGTACACTAAGGTCTCTTTTTACACGGTATTTTTTCGCACGGTTTTTTTATACACGGCTTTTTTTACACGGATTCCGGAATTAACACGGTTTTTATTTACACGGTTTTCGCAATTAACACGGTTTCTGATGAGAGTTTAAAAAGCACTATCATTTGTTTTTAGAGAAAAATTTTAAAAAAGGGAACAGGTTGTCTTTAAGAAAACGATTATGAGAACTAATTTAAAGTTTGAAAGTTAACTTAAACCATTCACTCAACAATTCACGAGATCATTGACTGTCGTTCCATAAAATGAATAATCAGTCTTCAGATCTTCAATCCCTATCGTAAATTATACGACGACGTCTATTCCGCTTAGTTGTGGCGTATGATGTCAGCATCGTCATTGATATCAAAGAGAATTTCATATAATATAACTCTAGTAATATTATGATTTACGCCGATGAAATTAGTTGCTTCAGCATTCTTCCTCTTTAATTCTGTCGCTGCGTGTATAGATCTTAATCCAATACCCATGTCGTCCCACTCGTGTTGATAGTCATTTTCAACTAAACTGTAAATGACTTTCAACACTCAAACGCTCGGGTTTGGATTTTCATCGATTTTTTGTTTGCGTCTTTTCAAAAAAAGTCTTTCAGAAGTTTTGTAACCGGTTCCAGTACCCTCTGGGATGGTTGGCCAAATGATTATTTTTTTCAAATTGATGCGTTTTAGTAAATCTTGCACATTTCAGATTGTTCCAGAGCTGTTCCCATATACATTTTTAGTTTTTTAGATAGAATACCCCAAATGGCAAAATCGACTTACCCCAAGGCGATCTAGAATAACACCGGTGTTTTTGGACCATATCAACACCGATTAAGGCAGAATGAAATTAAAGAATACCCGGTTTTTCTGACACCAAATGAATCAAGATCGGTCAATTAATTCAGTAGTTACAAATTTTTGAAAAAAAAATCGATAAAAATCCCAACCCGAGCGTTTGAGTGTTAAGATCGTTAGTGTTTACTACACATCGCACCTTCGGAATTGGAAAGAACTTATTCTCAAGCTTTGTTTGCAGTTAAAGTGTTTATGGGTGGTATTATCAGCACTTATTTAATTGAATGTTCTAAATTGTACGTATTATCGTTCTTTTGAAAACCGAATTCATTATACAGAAGGCATGAACCATTTAGATTAATTTGCTTATCGTACAACGTGTTTCCTGAGTGTTCTAATTTTAATTTGTCATCCACACACACATTGTTTTATCAAGTATGACCTTAGGCTGGTTTTTAGATTTACCTTTTTTTGTGAAAAAAACAGTTACATTTTATCAAAAACAAAACAAACAAATAATCAAATCTACGGTTTTTGGAATTATTACGTCAAATTTTCCACGCGGTTTTTTTTTTTGCACGGTTTCCGCAATTAACACGGTTTTATTTAACACGGATTTTTTTAACACGGTACGTAACCCCCGTGTAAAAAGAGACCTTAGTGTATATGGGAACAGTTCTGGAACAATCTGAAATGTGCACGATTTACTAAAACGCATCAATATGAATAAACTAATCATTTGGCCAACCATCCCAGAGGGTACTGGAACCGGTTACAAAACTTCTGAAAGACTTTTTTGAAAAGACACGGATGTTAAGGGCCGTTACATTTCAGGTAAAACTATACTAGAGAATTGAAAAAAAAAGAGTTCAAACACTTTTGTCGATCATGGTTTGGACTTTCAACCCGAAAAATGCTATGCTTCAATAAAGAGCAGTAACAAACATTTTTTCCAATTTCACATACCTGAAGATGCTTTTGAAAACAATAATTTGATATTTGATTTTGAAATGACAGCTTAATTTTTTAATTTGAGAACGTTCCTAAGTAATTCTTACTTAAATTGTGTAAAGTTTTTATTCAAATCATAATTTAAAATTGAAAATAAATATTTTTCAAGATGATTTTGCGCTTTTTCTCTTATGAACAAAGAAAGGTAAGGCAAAAGTTTTAAAACTCGACTAAAAAATATTTCAAATAGTGATACAGCATTCGACTCAGTTCATTGAATCTGCAATGTTTCCTAAGAGATGATTTTCACAAGCTTGGAGTAAAATGAACGCTGAAATTCTTCAATTTTATCGGTGGACGATTTTTGTTTCCGAAAACTCAGAGTGATAAGTGTTAAAAATTTCAAAACGTCTTCAAAAGTGACGCTGCAATAAACGGAAAACAAATTCTAAACTGGGCTCAAAAACAAAATCTAAACTCAGCTCAATACTTTCTCTATTTATAGGTCTTTTAGTTGCATATTGAAAATAGCTGCTTTAGTTTAACGGCTCCGGATGTGCTGAAAATAAAGAAAAAAAATCTTAAAAAATTCGTATAGATTTCTGTTTAGTTCTTGCTGTACTTTATACTATGTTGATCTGATGATTTTTTGCATAGTACTAAATAAAAAACTTTGTTAATATTACATTGAAAAATGTTCACTTGTGGCGCTGATGATATCATCATGGCCTAACGCAAACTAAAGTAATATCGAATTACTTTCACAATTTTTGGATCAAAAATCAGTAAAATCGAAATGAGTTGGTTAGGTCATCAATTAATAAGATCTACAAATTGCAGACATCGCCTTTTTCCTGTTGTCATCTATATCATTGCATGAACATTTTTACATGCATGAATCAGACAAAAACGATTTTTTTTTTCATAAATACGTTTATTTCTTAAGGCAGTTTACATAAGTTTTTCTTCGCCGTAGCATCACTTTTACATAAAATTCTTATCCTAATTCTTAATTCTAACATAGTCACAACGATTTGAATTTATTAAAACATATTCCTCTTATTACTTAAATGTCATATTAGGTAACTCGTCATTAATTATGAAATCTACTCGGAAATATTATTTGAACCAAACGATTAACTTCTATAAATTATAAATAAGCTGTTATTTTCAGACATTTTGTTGATAATTTCATAAACTGTTTCGAGTTTGTTTGTATCATTACATAATTTCTATTCTAATTTAGCTATTGGTTGAACTCATGGACGCAGCTGGAATCAGAACTAGGTCTTAAAAGGGTCCTTTATTAAATTGAAACTTCAATTTTCTTTATGAAATGATAAAGAATTTTCATGTATGGAAGGTCACGACAAGCAAGAATGTCTCGAACTGGGACATTGGATAGTCTACCTTGGGTACGCGAAGAATTTATTAGTTGAGATCTGTCATCACGATACTCCACGCATGTCCAACCGACATGATCAATATCCCGATAACCTTCGCCACAAGCACAATGATTAGTCTCGGAGAGCCCAATTCGAAGGAGATGTGCATCTAACGTGTAGTGATTGGACATGAGTCTGGACATCACACGAATGAAATCCCTACTCACATCCAGTCCCCTGAACCATGCCTTTGTCGATATTTTCGGAATAATCGAGTGCATCCACCGACTCAGATCATCTTTATCCCAAGAAGCTGGCAAGTGTTCTTTGGCGAGACGAGCTATAGAATTCGTTGAAAGCAATCGGTCTCTCATAAATTTCACCCTCAATAGCACCACGTTTGGCTAAAATATCGGCTCTTTCATTGCCAGGAATGAAGCAATGAGCCGGGACCCAGACTACAGTGATTAGATAATTATTGTTCAATATGTCGTTCAGGCACTGTTTTATTTTGCCCAGGAAAAACGGTTCAGTCTTGCCAGTCATGTTTGAGCGAATGGCTTCAATTGCACTTAGACTATCTGTGAAGAGGATATAATGGTTTGGAGATAATGTGACGATTACACTCAAACTATAATGAACTGCTGCTAACTCTGCTATATAAACAGATGCAAGCCTAAATGAGGCCGAAACATTATTGTTGAACATACCAAACCCTGTCGCTTCTTCAATTCGCGATCCGTCCGTGTAAAACATTTTCTCAGAGTCAATATGCCTGAACTTACTTGAAAATATTTTTGGGATTTCCGTCGAGCGTAGATGATCCGGGATTCCACGCACTTCGCGCTGCATGGATGTATCGAAAAATAAAGTTGAGTCTGGGACATTTAGGGGGCTGTCACGGATAGGAATATATCTAGATGGGTTGATTTCCTGTGACATGTGATTAAAATATACTGTCATGAATTTTGTTTGAGATCGAAGCTCGACTAGTCGTTCGAAATTATTAATTACCATGGGATTCAACACCTCACATCTTATTAGCAGGCGTGATGAAAGCTCCCAAAATCGATCTTTTAATGGAAGAACTCCCGCCAGAACTTCAAGACTCATTGTATGTGTCGAATGCATGCAGCCTAAGGCAATTCGCAAACAACGGTTCTGAATTCGCTCAAGTTTGATAATATGAGAGTTTGCAGCGGAACGAAAACAAACGCCTCCATATTCCATCACTGAAAGTATCGTTGTTTGATACAATTTTATTAGATCTTGCGGATGAGCACCCCACCAAGATCCTGTTATTGTTCAAAGAAAATTTACTCTTTTTTGGCATTTCGTTATCAGATACCTAATGTGTCCTCCCCACGTGCATTTGGAATCGAACCACACCCCGAGGTATTTAAAAGTTAAAACCTGTTGTATCATTCTTCCCATCATATGGAGCTGAAGCTGCGCGAGAGCATGCTTTCTTGAAAAGACGACTAACTCTGTTTTCTCCGCAGAGAATTCGATACCCAGATGAACAGCCCAAACGGACAAGTTATCTAAGGTATCTTGCAATGGTTTATGCAGATCAATAGCTTTGGGTCCAATAACTGAAACCACGCCATCATCTGCCAATTGTCTTAGTGTACATGGGGTTACTAGACAGCTGTCAATGTCATTCACGTAAAAATTATAAAGGAGCGGGCTGAGGCATGAGCCTTGCGGTAGACCCATGTAGCTAATTCTGAATGTTGCCAAATCGCCATGTGAAAAATGCATGCGTTTCTCTGACAAAAGGTTATGCAAATAATTATTTATAACCACTGGGAGTCCATGTTGGTGGAGCTTGTCTGAAAGAACATCAATGGAAACTGAATCAAATGCTCCTTTAATGTCTAAAAATATAGATGCCATTTGTTGTTTTTGAGCGAAGGCAATTTGGATGTCAGACGAAAGTAATGCAAGGCAATCATTCGTCCCTTTATTTCTACGGAAGCCAAACTGAGTATCTGACAACAAACCGTTCGTCTCGACCCAAGTGTCGAGACGTCGTAGAATAATTTTTTCGAACAGTTTTCTGATGCAGGACAACATCGCAATGGGTCTATATGAGTTGTGATTGGAAGCTGGTTTCCCCGGCTTTTGAATGGCGATAACTTTCACTTGTCTCCAGTCAGGTGGAACAATATTTTGCTCAAGAAACTTGTTGAACAATTCCAACAAACGTCTTTTTGCGAGGTTGGGCAGATTCTTCACCAAGTTGAATTTAATTCTGTCCAACCCTGGAGCGTTATTGTTACAAGACAAGAGTGCTATAGAAAATTCCATCATTGAAAATGGGTTATTAATAAAACCATTATTTGGAGGAGATTCCCGTATAATGCTCTGCGTAGGAACAGAATCTGGGCAAACTTTCCTAGCAAAGTCAAATATCCATCGGTTCGAGTATTCATCACTCTCATTGCCCACGGTACGATTCCTCATTCGTCTGGCCGTGTTCCAAAGAGTGCTCATTGAGGTATCTCTTGACAAACCTTCGACAAAATGTCTCCAATAGCTACATTTTTTGGCTCGAAGTATGCTCTTGTACTTGGTTTCTAAAACCATAAGTTTTTCAAAATTCTGAGGAGTTCCTCCTCCCCGTTTTAGAAACGTCTTGCAAGCATTTTGTTTTGCGAGTTTAGCCTCTGAGCACTCTTTGTCCCACCAGGGGTTGGGAGGCCTTCTGTTAGTCGTTGGCCCAGGAAAGCGTTTAGTTTGGGATTGTTCTGCGGCCTCCAGAATCGAACAAACGAGGAAGTCATATTCTTCAAGTGGAGGGAGCTCTTCCATTGAATTCAAAATACTAGAGATACTACTTTGGTATTTAATACAGTCAACATTTTTTGTCAAATCATATGGAATATTAACTGAATTAGCAATACATTTGTTACAGCTAATTCAGATGATGATTGGTAAATGATCGCTACCGTGTAAATCAGGCAATATTTTCCAGGTGCAATCTAGTCGAATTGATGTTGAGCAAAGAGATAGATCTAATGCACTTGGACGTGCAGGAGGTCTTGGGATCATGTCATGCTACCCATATTTAAAACTGTCATGTTAAAATTGTCACAAATGTTTTGTATTAAAGATGATCTGTTATCATTGTAAACGGAACCCCACATAATACCGTGCGAATTTAAATCCCCCAGAATCAATCGTGGAGCAGGAAGGGCTTCAACCATTTCATTAAGCTGTCGCTGTCCAACTTGTGCTTTTGGAGGAATATAAACTGAAGCTATGCAAATATCTTTGCCTTTAATGTTTATTTGGCAAGCAACAACTTCTATACTAGAAGTTGAAGGGATGTTTAATCTATAAAAGGAATAGCATTTCTTAATTCCCAAAAGCACTCCACCATACGGAGAGTCTCTATCGAGACGTATAATGTTAAAGTCATTGAAATTTAAGGCTATGTTTGATGTAAGCCATGTTTCGCATAAAGCAAATACATCACATTTTTGACTATGCAATAAGATTTTAAATGAATCAAGTTTTGGCATGATGCTTCGACAATTCCACTGCAGGACAGTGGTTGTATCAATTGCGGCGGGTGATAAATTATCCATCAAAAGATACAAAACCTGAGACAATTGGCCATTGAGCTGATAACTGCTTCAAAAAGGTTCTAGCTATTGGAAGGAATGCCATTATGAGGGTCTTTAAGGGTTCAGATATATTGAATGCTGAGAAAATCCATTCTACAATATCCGAAAACTTCAATAATCCTGTTGGTGGCTGTGAAATGGAGCCCACAGGATTATTATCTTTTTCTGTGCTAGATCCTGGATTGGTTTGTGAATTTGACAAACTAGGAGGCACAGTCTTTGGTTTTGACTTTTTTTGTTTAACACGGGGATCTTTTTTTGAAGATGAAATTTTAGGTGTCTTTTTTGGTAATTTGGAGGAAGACTTCTTTCTCTTAACTGACCCTTGGGTAGTGATAAATGAATTACCTTCACTATTTTCGTCAGAATCAGAGTCCTCTGGTTCCTCTAGATTTGAAAACCCGTTTTCGGTTTCCAAAGGGGGGACATCAATGACCGTTTTAAGCATTTCTGCATACGTGCGCTTAGACCGTGCTTTTAAAGAAAGCCTCATTTTGTCTTTGTGCACTTTAAATGCAGCGCATACTGAAATATCCTCATGAGGACTTTCCCCACAATAAATACATTTTTCAATTTCCTTGTTGCAATCATTATCTTTATGAGGCCCTTCACACTTAATACATTTTGGTTTATTACTACAGTAAGTAGCTGTGTGTCCGAATTTTTTGCAGTTCGTACAATTCATTACATTTGGAACAAAAAGCCGAACAGGGAGGCGAATTTTATCGACATAGACATGGGACGGCAACGCAGACCCGGCAAATGTCACTCGAAACGAGTCTGATGGGCGATAAACTTTTTTTCCCTCTTCATGAACTACTGAGTACAGTTGTTTTCACTCCAGTATTTTCACACCCTCAAGCATAGAGTTCTTGAAACGACCAACACCATGCTTGAGTAAATCATCTACCGAAAGACTCGCTTCGGTAACAACACCGTCAATTTCGACATCTTTGGAGGGTATGTAAACTTTATACTCTCGTGAAATGTTCCGAAGAGACAATATCATTCGCGTGTTTCAAATTATTTACTACAACACGAATTTTATCGTTATTCACTTTTATGATCTCTTTAGTTGAGGAGAATCGTGATGTCAAACCTTTAGAAATTTGTAAAATGTGTAATGGCTTTGATTTACGTCTAAAAAAGACTATCCAATGCGCAGAAGAGCTCTCCTGATATTTTTTCGTTCGGGGGGGTATAGGATTCATGCTAGGATTTACGTCCATGGATTCATCCATCACATTAAAATTTTTAATCAAACTTTAAAATAAAAAGGCGGGTGGGTAATGTCAGAGACATAACTGGATGTCGTGAATACGAAAACAACTGACATGTTCCTTAGCACTTCCGAATATCAATTGTATGAATTATGCAAGCATTCCCCTTTTTCACATTTTTCGCAAAAACAAAGAAAGCTTCACTTGATCTCGAATACTGTGAATGTTACACAGCAAAAAGTGCACAAATCTAATGTCGTTTTCGTTTTTAAATTGCACTACACTGGTGTAGCGAAAGCTGCACTGAAACCGTTCGTTTTTACCAATTGCACTACACCAGTGCTACACTTTTTCTGCACCGATACCACTGGTGTAGCACTCATCAAAAGTTTGGTGTAGCTCTGTGCAATGGAATCGTTTATTGTAGTCAATGGTTACTGTTTATGTTTTCGTCATTTTTGTTCGTTTATTCATGCCTCAGTGTAGCACTACACCGGTGTAGTGCAAATTAAAAACGAAAACGCCATAAGCAAACTGTTCTTGATTTGCAGTAAACTGAGGATGTTTCCCTACGATTTGCAAACAACAAATCCTAATAGTTCTTTAGAAAACTTTTAGAGCCATTAGAACGGCTGATATTATGCAATGCTCTCCACCGTTGTTTTTTTCCCAATGCTAATGTCTGGCAGCTGTGACGTAATCGCTCTTGTCGAAAGCGAAGCTAGCTGTGCAGACGACACAAAACACATCTGCTTGCAGTGGCGATTGAATCCAAACTGATTGAAATTTTGTTAAGAGATTTCCTTTTATGTGATTTCGTTTGTAGCTTTTTCACTAATGGGCGGTCCTAACGGCTATAAAAATAGCCGCATACAGAATTTTATTGTCGATTATTTCATTTCGGATTTGCATAATTTACTGAAAGAAACTATCAATATGCTGTAGGGATTCGTTTCTAGCATTCACAAGGACCAAATTGAGGAACTCACTGCGATATTCACCACTTTTCGGAACATTTTTCCCGGACGATTTGTTGTACAGCAGCAGATATTTTGTTCTCTTCCTTAGAACGCGTTCTGATTGGCTGGTGTTGACATGGGTCAAATGAGACTGGTTTTTCAATAGTGTACTATTGAAATACTTCCATGCTTTTGCTATACACGTTTAAATTGAAAAATTTCGATTCTATTGGTAGTTAGATTATATAAATCCTTTCACAGATCACTGAGCTATGAGCTTTAAAAATACGAGAAAGGCAAACGCTCCTTATGAATTATCCTCTTTGAAACTCGTTTATACCAAACATTTCAGAAAAGTTTAATTTTGAATTATTTGAGACTATGTCACAAAACTGAAAATTTTATCATAAAATTGTGATCATATCTCCGATGGCATGTCGCAAGAATTATGTTGATTCATTAGATACAACAATAGATATTCACGATCAAAAACTTATCACTCTCTCAGAGGGTAAATTTTGAAAAGGCACCCCATAATAAAGTAAGTCGTATTCACGACAAAAATGAAACCAACACTACACAATACTCAATCAAAAGGAAAAGAAAAAACTTCTACCTTGAAATTGTTGTCTATCTCCGTTGCACTGCCGTGTAGATCCTCGTTGCTCTAGATGTTCTTGTTGGATGCTGATTGTTGGATGTGATGCTACTGCTACCTGACATCCAGCACCACTCGATTTCCGATTTACTTTTGTCTTCGCCAGCTGCAACCAGCGCAGGTCACCGGTGTATACCTGCGTGTTGTATGGTAGTGGAAAGATCGAGTTGTCTTGTCTCCTTCTTCCTTGTGCTCCGCACCGATATGCTTCTGCACCGAAAAGCCTTCGCACCGGTGTGTCTTTGCACTCTCCTGCTTCTATGTGCCTTTGCACTCTCCTTCTTCGATGTGCCTTTGCACTCTCCTGCTCAGCACTTGTGGCTGTATATTGTGGCCTGGGTAGAGCTTAGGAAACGCCCTTTGTTGTTTCCTTCATCAGCTTGGCCCAGCACTACCCGGGTAGAACTGATTTGCAAACCAATAACAAATTCTGTTATTAAAACCAAACATCTCAATGGTAGAAATTAACATTATTTAGTTTGAAATAAGAGTTAAAATACCAAAAATCACAACAAAACTTGCATGAGAAAATAGCTACAAAATATAAAATTCTGTCATTGTAATATGAAACCAAGAACAAATTATTTAGAGAAGACGAATTTCTCAATTATTTTATATTCTAGCATTCAGAATAGAGTAATATCATAAGTATTTCTTTTATCTGATTCTGATGCAGTTTATTCAATAGTAATTTATTTATTATCAGATATTTTATAATTTCTTGATTTCTTGGATGCAATATTACGAAAATATCAAGTATCGCTGTGATGTTATTATTTTGATCTTTGTTTGCTATTTACACCTATCCGGGTAGGGCTCTCTTATGCAGCACGACTATACGTTATAACGGCTGCTGCCAACAGGTCTCTACCTGTAGTTCAATCGTTGTCGTATTTCACGCGTGTAAACCAACCAGCGTTATTAAACTGTACGCTTCTATACACAACCTTCTCGGTTGAACGGCTATTACTGAATGAAAAAAAAAACGATTTATTGCACCATAATACCTTCGATTTGAAATGTTCAATCTATCCATAACTGAAAAATTTATGATAGTCGCATTTTGTAGTATTTTGATTTCTTCCTATCCGGAACCATGAGCTGGGATTCGAAATTTGCAATGTAGAGTTTAAAGCAAACGACCCGCATTATGAGACTTTCAATTTGAATCATTTTTCTGTGAGTCAATCTAGGTAGATATCAAATAATCAAACCGGAATGAAAGTTCAATTTTGATGGTTTTTTAACAATACTTGCGGGGCTTCTGGCTGTGGATATCGCAAACTAATGTGACTAATAGGCAATTAGTTGATCACCAATCATAAAAACTTGCTATTCGAATCGATGCTATATACACTTCTTCTGATTTTCCACTGACTTTCAAACGAATTTTTATTCTAATTTAAATTTACGAAAATCGATTCAGCCATCTCCGAGAAAATTAAGTGCACATTTTAATCAAATATACCCACCAATCGACATACATACACGTACAGAAAATTCACTACTTCAATTGAACGAGCGAACTGATTCCAATTGAAAGTCGGCCCTCTTGGTACAAAAAAGAAGAAACTGAAAAACTATCATTCATTAGTTAATTTCCTCAGATTCTATAATTCACTGAATTTAATCATTCTTTTACAACTATTCTTCAGTACCAAAAAAAGCCTGCTCATAGTTCTAAAATAGCCCCTTTGTCATTATTATGCCGGCTGGACGGAAACAACGAAAGAGGTGGAGAGCGATAGATTATTTTTGTAGCAATATGGTTTTACACTAGTTTTTATATGATGCTAATATATCCTCCCAACCTGGGTTGGTTCTCATGCCCCGATGCATATGGGTAATAACAGCTGAAAAGTAGTACTAAATTTGTAACAAATTTATATATAACATTGATATTTACATGTCAAGGTTTGTAACAATTTTGTTATCACCTAGGTTAAATTGAGTTATAATTTTTGTTATTTCAACTATTAACGAGGCCAAGATTATGACTAATTTAGATAGAAAAAAAGAAACAACCCCAGATACAATTTTGTTATCTCTTGTTGATCGGGGATATAATAATCAGCGGCGAATTGCGTAAATGATCAAATTCTACAAGCAAATGTAATATCAACCCGATATTATCCGATTATTTCAACGGTTTGTTATTTATGTCAAAATATGATATGTTCAGTTACTTGTACAGTATTGATGCATGATAACAAAACGATATCACAGTTAGTTACAATTAGTTTCAACGTATATTATTAAACTTAAACTGTTCGATGCTTGACCTTAATTAGCATGGAAATATGGAGTAACACGCACTCTTTAGGCAAATAACAGATCGGCTGAAAAGTTCGTATCGTTTCTATGAGAGGGCGCCACTAGAATTAAATCCATACCATTTTCAGTTAGTACCAACCTTCAAAAGATACGTGTATAAATTTGACAGCTGTCTGATTATTAGTTTGTGAGATATTGCATTTTGAGTGAAGCTACTTTTGTTATTGTGAAAAAAATGGAAAAAGGAATTTCGTGTGTTGATGAAACACTACTTTTTGATGAAAAAAAGTGCCGCCGATACCAAAAAATGGCTTGATGAGTGTTATCCAGACTCTGCACCGGACGAAGCAACAATTCGTAAGTGGTTTGCAAAATTTCGTACTGGTCATATGAGCACCGAAGACGATGAACGCAGTGGACGTCCAAAAGAGGCTGTTACCGATGAAAACGTGAAAAAAATCCACAAAATGATTTTCAATGACCGTAAAGTGAAGTTGATCGAGATAGCTGACACCCTAAAGATATCAAAGGAACGTATTGGACATATTATTCACGAATATTTGGATATGAGAAAGCTTTGTGCAAAATGGGTGCCGCGTGAGCTCACAATCGATCAAAAACAACAACGAATTGATGATTCTGAGCAGTGTTTGGAGCTGTTATATCGAAATAAAACCGATTTTTTTCGTCGATATATAACAATGGACGAAACATGGCTCCATCACTTCACTCCGGAGTCCAATCGACAGTCAGCTGAGTGGACTGCACGCGATGAACCGAACCCAAAGCGTGGAAAGACTCAACAATCGGCCGGTAAGGTTATGGCGTCTGTATTTTGGGATTCGCATGGTATAATTTTCATCGACTACCTTGAAAAGGAAAAAACCATCAACAGTGACTATTAAATAGCGTTATTGCGTTTGAAGGACGAAATTTCAAAAAAAAAACGGCCTCATTTGAAGAAGAAAAAAGTTTTGTTTCATCAAGACAATGTACCGTGTCACAACCATGCTGAAATTGAACGAATTGGGCTTCGAATTGTTCCCTCATCCACCGTATTCTCCAGATTTGGCCCCCAGTGACTTTTTCCTGTTCTCAGACCTCAAGAGAATGCTCGCTGGTAAAAAATTTAGAAGCAATGAAGAGGTAATCTGAGGCCTATTTTGAGGCAAAGGACAAATCGTACTACAAAAATGGTATCGAAAAGTTGGAAGATCGCTATAATCGCTGTATCGCCTCTGATGGCAATTATGTTGAATAATAAAAACGAATTTTGGCAAAAAAATGTGTGTTTCTATTAAACGATACGAACTTTTCAGCCGAACTGTTAAATCCATGGCTTTCCTCCAATTTTATGAAAAAAATAGTACTGATCGCTCTGTTCCAGTACAATTCAACGCTTTTGCTTCAGTTGCAAAATGGTAAAAAAATTGAGTATGAATTATCCTGAATCCTGTTTAATACTAACATCTACCAAGCACACTCATTTTAAAAATGTTAAACTATCTTCAATATAGAACCAACATCTTTTAGTGATGAATTTTGCGCTTTTTGTCGTTTGGTTTGTCACTTCATTACACTATTATAGAGCAATCTGTCAATTTTCTGGAGAATGAGGTATACCTTTCATCAATCAATTTATGGGTTAACAATATTAATTGAAGGTTCCAGGTAAATTGCCTTTATGTAGAATATGACGGTATTTGCTCCCCATGTTCAGAGATGCTTCTTTAAAATCTATAAGGCTTTGCTAATTTAAAACCTTTTTGAATCCTCGTATTGGAGAATATAAGCCCTTCCCTTTAAATTCATGCAATTGATATGGTTTGAATAATTAAACTAAAAAAAATGGTATCAATACTACAAATAATTCGATGACACATGAACAATTAGTAGACTTTCACAATTTTCGGCTCCTGAGATCGGTAACGACGAAGTAAATTTATTTGGTCATCAACCAATATCGACCTCTAAAATCGAAATAAAAACCCCATATTGCAAATTTCGCACGAGAATTTGGCATCATCAAATTTCAAGTAAAATCGCCTGAAGGTATGCAATTACATGTTTTATGACAAATGCTATTTTTAAAATAGCATGGTAAAACCTTACGCATCAAGGTATACCAAATTTTGATATAATGTTGTTATTAATATATCAACATTTGTTACAATCACCTAGGCTAGTTTTATTTATAATTTTTGTTATTTTAACAACTAACCAGCTAATTTAAAACAAATAAAAATGAAATAAAAATCTTAATTTGTTATAAATTTGTTTCGAGCATCAGATCGGGAAAACTTTCCTTTGCTTGAATATTCTGCTACAAGGAACGAAAATTGTAAAATTCATTGAAAATAAAGCAAGTAACATGAGGCTAGAAAAACCTGCTTTAATCCACCTAGTGGTGTAATGATGCCTTTCTCATATCAATCATAGTATAATTTGGCATCAATTGGAGAAAATTTAAGGTCGATTTAGAATTTTTTTTACGGTTTTACACTCATTTCAGTGATGGTATAAAATTTTTAACACACTTTACCTTATATTTCCGGATCCGGATGAAATTCAGGAATTACGTATTAGACCACTGAACCTTTCATTGGAACTTGAGTTTGTGATAATCGGTTGAGCCATTTGTGAGAAAAGTTAGAACACATATTTTAATTTTTTTGCACATATCACCCCATAACTCCGGAACCGGAAGTTGGATCCAAATAATATTCAGGAATTTTGTATGTGACCACAAGACCTTTCATTTGAATCTAAGTTTGTGAAAATCGCTTCAGACATCTTCGTGAAAAGTTTGTGTAAAAAATCGTTACATACACACATACACACACATACACACAGTCATTTCGCGTACTCGACGAACTGAGCCGAATGATATATGACACTTGGCCCTCCGGGCTTCGGTTCAAAAATCGGGTTTCACAGTGATTGCATAACCCATGTAACCAGTAAGCACTAATAATGGCAGTAAAATAGCCTTTTAATAGCACCGAAAATTCCTATAGCTTTATATCTGCAATCTGAAAGCTCATCTGTTGAAAATCAATCAGAATTTAGCTTACACAGTGCACACCTGTCATAAATAAGCATGATCCATGAATAGCCATATATTTTGCCAAAATCGGTCCTACTTCAGTCTCGAGAGCGATTAAAGTGCCAATTAGCCATTTTTTGCTGTCATAGTGCGGCATTAATATGTGCTTATTGGTTACCTGGGAACCTTTCTATATGAGAAAGGCAAAAAAACTGTAACATGTTTATGTTGGATTGTTCAATATGACGGGAAATATTTTTCAATATGCGAACTCTTTGCCAAACTCTCACACTTGACTTTTCGAAACCCGAATAAAGTTTTGAGCTATTTTGCATTGAAAGGAATGCAGATCATTCTACATTTCAATGCAGAACTTGTCCGACAAACGATGCAGGTTGTTTATTAAACTTTTTATCCGACCACAACGAAAAATAACCTGGAAAAAACTGATTGCCAGAAAAGGATATTTGTAAAACAAAATCCGCAAGGCTTCTCCAATCCAGTAAAATTCTTCTGGCAATTCATTTAACTATGTGCATATAACCTTTGTATAAGTTATATCCATGAAAATATCTATAAAGGGTTTTGAAATATGGCAACCTACTAAGACAAGACCTGACATCTGGGGGGGCTGCTTTTGTTCCAAAATGGACCAGTTTCTGATTGGCTGATTTTGATGTTGCCACCTGCACATTGTGAAAAGAAAAAAACTTTTGCAGGGTACGCGAGCAATGATGCCAAGTATAAAGAAAATCAGAAAACAAATTTATTAAAATGTATAATTTTAGCTCACCAATGAAAATGAAAATTTTCGGAGAATGTTTCACTTTTTTTTCAATCTCATTAGCGGCTCTTATACGATCATTAAAAGTGTCATTACTAAGTAATGACACTTCTGCTCAAACGCTCGTCATTACTGCATTATTGTACATCATTACTTTTTAGCATTACACGTTCATTATTAATGATGAGTAATTTTAACTACTCCAGCAATAGCAATAGCAATATTTTTATTTTCGTTTAGCTGAAAATAAATTTGATTTGCCATTGAAACGTTAAGGTTAATGAAATATTAACAATTTAAATCTACACTTTGTCATTTTTTCGCGTATAATTCTAAAGATATTCAGCACTTCCACAAAAAATAAGAAGAAGAAATAATGTTGGTAATGATGGAAAATCCGGAATTCCATCATTACTCGTGTCATTACTGAACTCGTAGACCTCACACGATCATTAAAAGTGTCATTACTTTTTAGTAATGACACTTTTAATAATCGTGTAAGGGCCGCTATTGGTAATAAATGTTTATGGTGGCAGGACTGTGTAAATAAAATAGGCATCAAGCCGTTTTTCTTTTTAGTGAATTAAAGTGTAACCAAAAAAGATTTGTTAAATTAGTGTAAACTCGAAAGTGTGTTTAGTTTTACGAGAAGAATGAACTGTTGTGTTCCACACTGTGATCGCATTAGGCATTTCTATCCAAACCTGACTTTTTCCGGTTTCCAAAAGATCGAGTAATACGTCAACAATGGATTCGATTTTTCGTTCAACATGATATATTTCGTGTTTTGTCATCAAAGCTCAATTAATTGTTTTTAAGCATTAATATATAATAAAAAAATGCATTCACCAAAACATGTTTTATGTTTATTTCAAATCAAAAACCTAAAGTCTAAAAATTTAAAAGTAATATTTTTGTACTAGCATAGTTATTAAAAAAATCGGTAAATATGGCTACACTGTAGCCGATACGTTGGTATTTATTCCACAGGGCGAAAATGACGAGAAGGATGATTTGGAAGGAAGAATAAGAAGCCAGTTGTCAGGTCTTGTTTTTGGTAACCTAGTATAAGTATCATCAAGTCGAATCCTCGATTAGATTTTCTGCGGTAATTGTCAACTTGCAATTATCTCTTGGTAAATTCCACACAGCGCCGATCATTTGAAAACTGTTTCTATTTTGGTAAGGGCCATGAAATACTCAAAGTCGAGACGCTCTCTGTCAAATTATCGGCAATCACCTACACTGCCAGGAACATTTTGTGAGGATTTTATTAATTTTAGGCGGCCAGTTAGTTACAATGTATTCCACTTTGAATAGAAGCTGTACATTTCCAATTCATGTATTGGAAAACTTCAGATTGGAAAAATTAAAACATGCTTTTAGTCTAGTGGTGTGATCAGACGCGTATTCAGGGGGGTGTTTTAGGGGTTCAAACACCCTCCAAACCTGAAAAAAACTATTATATTATGAGAACTCTTCTCTTTCAATATTTTGGTCAATTAACCAAATTTTTTTAAAGTAATTGTATATATTTCCAAACGTATGGAAATTGATGAACATATTCTGAAACACCCCCCGAAAAAAATTGCTGGGTACGCGCCTGGGTGTGATATTGTCTTTCTCTTTCATCGATGCAATATCATTAGAATATTTTTTGAGATAATTGATAATTGAGATAACACTAATTTGAGCAAATTTTGACACTAATTTATTCAGATTGTTTCGGGTGCATACAATACGCTTATACAATTACAACTCCGATACTTGTGTCTTCCAAATCGACCCTCAGCCAAATACTAGTCTCCAACGATCCTATCGGTTAATCTATATGTAAGAAAATTGATCGGTAATGAGTTTTGACGTTTACGTCACTTAAGCCACTATATCACCACTTTCAAGCGAACCCAAGATTGTTGAATTCGACTCAGGCATCTACGAGTAAATTGAGGGTGAAAAAAATTCGTTGAGAGGCGCACACACATAGCAAGATAATAAATGTTGTTTCAGCCAAATTTAAATTTGTTTTTGCCCACAAATTTGCAAGAAAATTTATGATTTGGCAGAGCATTTGCAGCTGTGGCAAAAAAACATAACAGCAAAGTCGTTCAAGAATGGAATGCAGATAAAGGGGTCCAGTTTGTTCCGAAAAACCTTAACCCACCCAACTGCCCCCAGTTCCGCCCTATTGAGAAATACTGGGCAATCGTGAAGAGGAGACTCAAGGCAAAGGGAGAGGTTGTCAAAGACATCAATCAGATGACTACCTGGTGGAATAAGATAGCTAAAACGATGGACGAAGAAGGTGTGTGCTGCCTTTTCTTAAAAATATGTAGAAAACGCTACATCTGTATGAAAAAAGATCTTCAGTTCAATAATAAATAACTGAAATAAAGGCAATTGTCTTTGTTCCAATTCTATCTGAAGCAAGCTTTAAACATGGGATACCAATCTTTGTTCATAAATGTTGAATGAAAAAAGAAAACATCAACAAATTATAACTAGACACCACTGAGAATTCGTTTGGCTCGGTAAGTCGCACATCACTTTTTTAGCTATAATTCACTAGTTTTACTATCGTTTAAATGTCTTAACTTGAGCTACTTGGGATACTAAGGTTGCATCTTGCCAAAACTTGATTCATACAGGGTTTTATTGCATAGTCTAAAATGTGATGTATTTGTTTTGTGTGAAACATAGTTCACATCAAACATGGCTTTAAATTTTAATTAAAGAAAAAACTGAGTACTTTGACTTTCACGTCTAAAAATCTCTAAGAATTTAGCCTTAAATGGCAATTTTTCATCGAAAAGTTAAAGTTTTGGTTTTAAATTGTATTTGTAGTACTTAAATTAGAATCATAGCAATAGCTCCATCATTTTTAAAAAAGCACTAATCAAATCAATGTTAAATGTTTGTTATAAGAATCAGTGTTGAGTTAAACCGTTCTCTTTATCTGTGCAAAATTATTGGTTTGATTACGTATACAAAATTTAACCCAAATCGGAGCTAGTCGTTTTTAATTTTGCCACTTTTGACAGCAGAAGTATTAGCAGTGGAATCGCTCTATACGAACTGATGCTTTAATGGTTTTAGTACCAAATGATTGTTTGTCATACTTTAAAACATACATGTTTTGAAAGCACACTGCTGTTAATTGTAGTAAAAAATGTGCTTAATCCACCTAGCAGTGAGATGATCCCTTTTTTATCAATCCGCATGTGTTTTTTGCATGAATATTCTCCGGAGTTTTAGTTCTCATGACATTATTTTAATGACCGTCGTTTTAAGCGGCTATTTGAGATTTCAACCACTCATTACTCGAAATGTCGAAACTGCAAATCGGATCGAATTTGAATCTAAAAATTTGACAATCGATCAGAGTTTACGGTTATTTAAGGTACTACGAGTGCCTGTATTCAGGAACTAGCATAACCCAAACCGATTCGTATGGCCGAAAAAATTTCAATAGTTTGGAGTCCAACTTTGAAGTTTACGGGATTGTCCTCTTTTATATCGGTTTGAATTTTAAAAATTCATGATCCTGTAATCACAGAATCGGAAATCAGAATTGGATAAAATTAATTGTTTGTTGTTTATTGTGGAGCAGGGAAAAGCCCAGTGGAGCTAGTTTAGTTAAAACTTTCACTCCAACAGGCATAAAACCTCCTCATCTTTTGCATCAACAGATTACAATGATCCAAATGATACATAATACATAATAACTTAAAACTATAACTAAGAAATTATACAATGATGAGAGAAAACTAATGCTAAACATACTAGTCAAGTTACTAGAACCTATCGAGACAGATAACTGAGAAACAGCTTTTTTAGAACATTACGAGAATGATAAAGGTCAAATACATTGGAGCAACTATAAAATAGACGACACGTACTAGTGAAAGGTTCGCAATAACCGTAGTTAGTTCTAGATGAGGATATTCTAGGAAATGACTGGAAAGGAAGAGTACGGCGATGAATATCTAAGTGTAACAATTGTAAAAGATTTGAACAGTATATACGAGCTTGTAGTCAATCAGCAACAACAATGACCTTACAGACGTCACGTCGAACAGAGAGCAAATCTAGGTCAATCAGTTTGCAACGATCTTCGTAGCTCGAAACGTTTGATGGGTCTCTCCACGGAAGACGACGAAGTGCAAAACGGACGAATTTGCGCTGGATTGATTCAAGGCGTTGAATGTCTCGAAGGTAAAAAGGTGACCAAACGACAGATGCATACCCTAGAGTCGAGCGTATCAAGCTACCGGTAATTAATTTTGTCTTTGTCGCCTTTTGGCCTTTTTCACCTTTTTTTATAAATATAAAAAATAGGTATAGAATTCGCTCAAACTTTAGAAACATTTTCCGAGGCCCGGAAGGCCGAATGTTATATACCAATCGATTCAGCTCACCGAACTGAGCAAATGTCCGTCCGTGTGTGTGTGTGTGTGTGTGTGTGTGTGTGTGTGTGTGTGTGTGTGTGCGTGTGTGTGTGTTGTCAACTAAGAGGTCGAGATCTCAGAGATGGCTGGACCGATTTTGATCAAATTAGTCGCAAATGAAAGGTCTCCCCGTCACCCAGAACGCTATTGAATGGTTTTTAGATCGGATGTTTACTTTTTGAGTTATACGTAGTTTAATGTCAAAATTTTCAGTTTTTTGACAGTAACTGTCACACTTGACCTTGAAAACAAAATATGTTTCCAGACTTAGATTCCGCATGGTAATAGCTATCCAACAAGCCATAGTTTGTTGAAATCCGTCCATTTTCAACGGAGATATCGACATTTTTGTGTAAGCGACTTTTCCCCCTATTCCAGCAGTAGGAGTTTTGAGCGCTGTATGCCAAAGCAATGCTTGGGAGCAACGTGAAACACGAATTTTTATACTGTTACATACAATTGTTTCTAAGTACCAAAAAGTCTGTGTACAGCATCCTTTTTCATGACAATTTGCCTCGGATCCATTTTAGCACGGTTCGTTTTTGGCAACATAATCGTTCGAATATGACATATGTAAACCAGATGATGGCAGCATTTTCGAGTTGAAAGCAATTCCAAAATTATATTGATTTAAGCTACTTACAGCAATAAATGCTGGAAGAACTTAACACCCATATACCATTCGAATCAGTTCGTCAAGATTAGCAAATGCGAGTGACAAATAATTTCACTCAATTTTCTCGGAGATGACTCAACCGTTCTCTACAAACTCATATTCATATGAAAAATCATATGCTAACAAACAAGGTTCATGAATTATGTTTGGATCCGACTTCTGGTTCCGGAACTACAGGATGATATGTGGAACGATATTTAAATTGTGTAACTCATTTTTCTTCTAGATTGCTGAGCCGATCTAAGATTCAAATAAAAAGTTTTAAGATCCTATAAAACATCATGCTTTTCAGTCAGATCCAACTTCCGGTTTATGCGATACATGGCGATTAGTATAAATATGTCCATTTCACATAAATTAATCAGGTTTATCGGGTGTGCTGATTTGAATAGTCGACAGCCAAATAAACTTATTTCAGGTTTAATGGTAGTCAATTTTCGATCCGGAAGGCACCCAAAAATTTAACTCGCACTACAATTTCTCAAAGATGTCTACACCGATTTTCAAACATTTTGAAACAAATGTAAATTATACAGCTCCTCAGGTGAATTTAACTGACTTCGGTTAAACCGACTTTCGAACTCCGGTTACAGTATCGAATCGTCTCCAAAAGCTCAATCTTTTCTTAAAAGAAGGCCAAATAGAATTTTAAAAACAAAAATTCAAAGGATTTATGGTCCCATATAAAATTAATGAATTTTAGCCGATTCTGACTTCCGATTTTGGAATTACAGGGTGATGAGTTTTTAAAATTCAAACCGATATAGAAGATGCCAATCCAAAACAGCTTCGAAGTATTGAAATTTATGGCCATACGAATCGTTTTCGGTTATGCTGGTTCCTGAATACCGGCTCTGGAAGTACCTCAAATAACCATAAATTCTAAAGTGGTATATGGATGTTATGTTATTCCAGCATTTATTGTTGTAAGTAGTGTAAATCAATATAATTATGGATCTGTTTTCAACTCGAAAATGCTTCCATCATCTGGTTTACATATGTCATATTCGAACGATTATGTTGCCAAAAACGAACCGTGCTAAAATCGGTCCGAGGCAAAATGTCATGAAAAAAGATGCTGTACACAGTCTTTTTGGTACTTAGAAACAATTGTATGTAACAGTATAAAAAATCGTGTTTCACGTTGCTCCCAAGCATTGCTTTGGCATACAGCGCTCAAAACTCCTACTGCCGGAATAGGGGGGAAAGTCGCTTACACAAAAATATCGATATTTCCGTTAAAAATGGACGGATTTTACCAACCTATGGCTTGTTGGGTAGCTATTACCGTGCGGAATCTAAGTCTGGAAACATATTCTGTTTTCAAGGTTAAGTGTGTCAGATACTGTTAAAAATTTTTGGCATAAAACTTTGTATAAGTCCAAAAAGTAAAAGATTCGATCTTAAAACCATTCAATAGCGTTCTGGGTGACGAGGAGACCTTTCAGTTGCGACTAGACTTCGGCAAGTGCGTAGCCAGAACAATTTTTCGGGGAGTGTTCCAGAGCATGTTGATCAATTACCATACGAATGGAAATAGTTATCTAATTACTTGGAAATTGTTGGTCGGGTCAATTCGTTTATTGAAAATTATTCATCTTATAATTGATTAAAATATTTAGATATTAGTTTTAATAATAACATATTTTTTTGAATCTTGGAGGTGGTTCGAAACTCTGAAACACCGCCCTGTATACGCTTCTGGATTTCAGTATTTCACATGATTCTACGGATGAGAAACAGTCATACTCATCGTCAACATTGATGACTACATTTATTTTTCCATTGGCTTAGAGGTAGAATGAGTTGATTGTCTCATCATCCGCTCAATTTTCATACAGTTTTCGAATTATCGTCTGCATCAATGCCGTCAAAATCATGCACCCATTGAACTCATTATTTTATTGTGCTTCAACCTGACTTAATACAATCGATTTGATGATCTTTACCGTTCCGCTTGCAAGGACCGTGGAAGCATCGGAAACCAATGTAACAATCTGGAGTCACTTGATTCGAGACGCGAGATATGTCTGAGGTTCTTTACTTTGTCGATTGGAGATCGTCTTAACGAATGACAAGACCTCGATCCGATCTTGTTGCCACGAGGTCGTAGGTGAGGCCACACTTTTGAACACTAGTATTGCAGTTCGACGGGAGCCAGTCCAAAGCTTGGAACCAGTGCGAGATTGACGAATGTAACCCTTATTTGGAGGAGTCACCGCACGGTTCGGTGCTACATTCCACGTCAGTCAACGCCTGCCCGGGACAACCCATCTCCTATCGATTGTTTTTGAATTGATTAGATGGAATGTCGCCGATAAAATATTGTGTACGCCACAAGGTCTCCCAGTGTGCGGTGCTCCTTCTTACAATGAATCGCCGAGCGTGGGTTCGTCGCTTATTGCACCTCAGTCTCTGGGTGCAAACGAAAAGGAAGTCTGCTAATCTGCTGAATTGAATGGTGCATAGATCCGCAGATCAGTTGGCAATTTATTCTCATTCGCGATGCCTCGGGCGCGAATGATGACAGGCAATAAAATGGATCGGTTTTAGGGCATGTCTTATGGTTCCGGTACTGGAAAGTAGGTCGACTGTTCGAAATCCGTACTTGTAAGTAAAATATTTCAATTCTTCTTGAAATGTTCAACCAGTGCTGTACTATTTATTTGCACTGTCTTGAATGCTTAAAAAAGGAAGGGGGCATTTTGCCTAGCAGGTAGGCTTTATAATACTTTCCTCTACTTTCAGAACGGGTTTGATGATTAGAAACGATGTTTGAGATCCTTTTGAAAATCATGATGGCGACACTGGTTAATCGATATTCCTTGAAAACTCTTAAAATATGGATATTTTAGGGACGAGTTTAAAGAGCAGGTACCGCAAAACGATGTTTTAGTTTGCATCAAAGTTCAATGTGGTCACTTCCGGTTTATCGACCTTAAATATTATTTTCTTGGACCTACTTTTCACATCCGTTCCGGAGATGTTCCTATGATTCTGGTTTTCCACATGTATTACAGCAAACTGTTTTTAAGAAGTAGATCTCAAATAAACTAAACTTTCTCTGGCATGCGTGAATGAATTTTCAAATGATTTTTTACCTTTTTTAATAAATATAAAAAATAGGAATAAAGTTCCCTCAAACATTTTCCAAGGCCCGAAGGGCCGAGTTTCATATACCAATCGATTCAGCTCGATGAACTGAACAAATATCTGTGCGTATGTGTGTGTGTGTGTGTCTGTATGTGTAATTTCAACATAGAGGTCGAGATCTCAGAGATGACTGGACCGATTTTTATCAAACAAGTCGCAAATACAAAGTATCATGTCAATATATCCAAATATCTGATACAATTGACATTGAAAACGGAATGTTTTTTGACTTTGAATCCGCACGGTAATAGCTATCTAATAAACCCTAGATTGTTAAAAGCCATTAATTTTTCCTTATTCCAGTAGTAGGAGCTTTACGCGCTTGATGACAAAGCGATGTTTGCACCTCAAAGACTAAGCACAGCACCCTTTTTCATGACATTTCCATTTTAAGACGGTTTGTTTTTTGAAAAAAATCGTTCGAGCATGACATATGTATTAGAAACATGGCAGATTTTTTTTAAATTCAAAACAATTTCGGTTTTATATTAATTTTTACTGCTTGCAGCAATAATTGTTGGAAGAACACAACTTCTTACACCCTTATACCGTTCGAAGAAGTTCGTCGAGATAAGAAAATGTGTGTGTGTGAAAAATAATCAATTTTCATTCATTTTTCTCGGATATGGCTTAACTGATTTCTAAAAACTTAGACTCATATGAACTGTCATATGCTCCCATATGAGGTTTCGGAATTTCATTTGGATCCGACTTCTGGTTCCGGAACTACAGAGTGATATATGTAATGAAATTAAAATTATGTCACTCATTTTGCTCGCAGATGGCTGAACCAATTTCGACCATCTAATGTTCAAATGAAAGGTTTTGAGGTTCCCATTGAAAAATGAAAGGTTTTGAGGTTCCCACCAAAAATTGCTAGGTTTTCAATCAGATCCGACTTCCGGTTCAGGAGATACAGGGTGATTAGTGTAAAAATTTCACATACATTTTGCGGTTTTATCGGGTTCACAGATTTTGAGAGACGACGACCAAGAAACTTTTTTCAGCTTTACCGGTATTCGGTTTTGGATCCCGGGAAGTACTTTTATTTCGAACGCATTACGATTTCTGCCCATACACGCATATCCCATATGGGTTCTGACAACTTTTGAGGTAGCTCGACAGATAACGTCTATTTATACCATACTTTCAGAAGAAAGCGGGTCATTTCGCCGAAAGTCGTTTCGCCGAATGCCATTTCGTCGAATGCCATTTCGCCGAACAGGTCATTTCGCCGAAAGCCGTTTCGCCGAAAGCATGTATTTACTGAAAATATTGTGCTCAGCATAATTAGTGTCCAATTGTTTGGTCAACATATGCTCTCATGAGTGTAAGATCCTTATGGATGATTCAGAGTATTAAAACCATAAGTCGTCTTGTTGAAACCAAACGCCGGCCCTATATACCAACTTTCCGCATCTATCCGGTTAACGAGAACGCATCGCTAAGAATTTTACTTGAATTGTTTGGTAATCACTTTGCAAAACAACCGTTGAATTTCTTACACACATTGAAATCCCTACTTGGTTGTTGTTCTACTATGTGCTATTACGGTGCATTTTCTTTGGATTGCCATAGTTACCACGTCTGTTTAGCTAAAGTAATAAAACTTGTGTTTTCCATGGTAACGATCAATTTTATGCTTTGCAAACCTTGAAAAAAATTTTAAAAGAAAATCATTCTTGTCTTTTTTTTAAATAAATCAGTTTGTTATTTTATGATTATGGACTGTGCTCCAGAAATATTAAAAAATTGTCGAGGTGGCGATATACTATTGTGGAAATGTTAATTGTATTGTATTAAAAAGCAAATTTTCAATTGATATCACATTATGTTATCACTTTGCTGTTCGCTTTAAAAAAACTTTCAAGGCAAAAGTTTTGCGATACTCAAAAAAAGTACGGGTGTGTAATGTCAGAGACATAACTGGATGTCGTGAATACGAATAAAACTGATACACTTTCTTTATACTTCCGAATTCGAATTGGTAGTTGATCGATTGTGTGAATTGTGCAACTTTCCCCCTTTTCACTACTAGAATTTCAAACGATGCGCCTAGACTAAACCGCTGCTCCCGACGATTGAAGTCCAAATGAAAGCACGACCTAAGCGTTTGAGGCTTTATACCACGCAAAAAGTCTGCTTTCATTGCCGACTGCTCCACTGGACGACTGAAGTCCAAATGAGAGTTGCGACCTGAGCGTTTGAGGTTTTTACCCACCCAGAAGGTGCTCTCTCCGAAGCTGCTGGTCCCACGACGTCTGCTTGCATCCAACGCACAAGAAGAAATGATCGAATTTCGGCCACGGTCCCACTTTTATACGCAGTCAGTTGAAGATATGTGCCTGACTACCTCAAAATAGTCGTCCTTGCGCGAAAAAGCCAAGCAAAAGTAAAGATTTTTCCGCATTGTTTTCAAAATTTGAGAAAACTTAATATTTGAGTTGTTTGTGGTTATCTCACACTGTTCAAAATATTATCCTAAATTCCTGATCATATTTTTGATGAAATGGTGAAAGAATTAAATTGCTGGCTTTAATACAAGTCGAGATATTCACGATTAAGTTCTGCCCATTCTTCCATAGGGCTAATTTTGAAAAGGCACCCCATAGTAAAGTAAGTCGTATTCACGACAAAACGAGAATATTATAATCAATAACTTAAAGAATCCATTGAAATTGGGCAAATTTCAAATGGCGACACGACATTACAAAGTTAAGTTTCAATGAAAGACTTATTCCTTCATTCTGTTGGCTTTTACAAAAATTCTTTGACATTCTGCCGAGTAGCCTTGTGGCAGTTGACTGCAACCATAACCGTGAAGCAATCATTTTACACCAATAATACTCCTTCTTTTTAGCCACGAGAATATTGGTGTAGAACCACACATCTGGGAGGCATTGAATAAATTGATGATCATCGGTACCACGTTTGTTTGAAGCTGGTCAATCTGAATAGTGGCTTTGGCATTCCCATCTTGCAGATCGTCAGCCGTAGAAAAAGCTTATTTAAGAATTTGAAATGAGAAATATATTTGACGTAAACGATTACCTTCTAGATACCTTAAGTATTCGGTAACAATTTTTGCGTTCAGTATAAAAAATGTTTCGACATTTGCAGTCATACGACGTCGCGAAGTTCATTTCTAAAGTCTCTTGTCTATTATTTTCAGTGCATTCGGAAATCGGGGATCTGGATGACCAAAATAATTTTTGTGCACCAACTAACAAGTCCTTTAAATTAGATCAATTCACTTTTAAAGAACATGCTCTTCTTTAAATCGTAATTTTTAACATCAAAATTCAATTCATGCAATAATGGATCTTTCAATATGCAAATCATGCGTAATTCGAATTGAAAAAATAAACAAATTAAAATGAGTTTATTTTAAGCCAGCATAGTAGGGTTATTGTAGCAACAGACATCACATCAGTAGAGTCGTCATGTTAATTTACGGACTAGTCGACTCTAAATCAACGAATTGTGGTAAAATTGAATGCAATGTCTATGCTAGGACTGTAAGAAACCATACCGAAAAAAATAGCTCGTCAATTGTGCGATATTGCTTTTATAGCCACGAAAAAACTCGAAGCAAATTTTCATCTAACTCGTACAGTCAATGTAGCTCTCGAACAGAGACAGCAGATCTCACTCTAACTTATGGTTTTAGTATATAAGATGACTACTGCAGCTGAGATGAATGGTGGTACCGTCATCGAATTTCTACATACGGAAAACAAAAATATAAAACATCTACTCGCCAAACCCGTTCTGAAAATACCTGTAGCTTTATGTCCAACAGTATGCAAAAATTAATTGTTTATTTAATACGAACTATTACTAAATTGAATGTCTTAGATTTCAGAACCTAGAACTAATTTTTAATAATACTTTAGTGGCTTATAGGTGCCACCAAGAAAATATATGTTTAATTTGTTTATTCCTAAGTAGTCCACAAGCTCACTCTTCAAAACAATTCTCATTCCTAGTTATAAATGCTTAGACTTCATATACTCATTTTCATTATACTATTTTATCATTTATCTAATAGATCTTGGAACTTTAATACACTTTTCCAAAGAAACCGTCTAACCAAATCTGCATAATTTTGAGTCACAGGACTAATTCTGTATCAAATGATCGCAAATTATAAGTCTACACAAGAACAAAAAAATTACTGAAGACATTTTATTGTATCTGTGGTCAGAAGCGAGAAAATCGTTCATTGTCCCAATTAGTCGAAAAAACAAATGATCTGGGATACCTTCTTGCCGGATTCCTAGTTCATGTTCCCTGTGTTGTAGAAGACTTCACTGTAAAACGTTTGGTCTTCGGAGCCTCTAATATCGTATTTCAAAGTGATTACATGTGCGAGTTGTGTGAGATCAAGTAGATTACTGAATTTAATGCTATAATGTTCGAATGCTACAGTTTTGAATATGGGAAGGACAGCGTCGTTCAGGTCCTGGTACACCGATTTCGTATAATATTGCGGTCCGGGCAGCGCTCGAGAGTCTTCCTTGGCGTAGGTTTTGTCGTCGATCAGGATGCATTCGTCTTTATTCTGTAGAATCCGGTTATACTGTTTTCGCGCTCTTGTTTTGGCCTGAACTTGCTGTACCAGGGACTTTTTCGGCACCTTCTGTTTCTTGTACGTTTTCAGGGAGTTCCGAGCTTTGATCCGTTGAATCATCCCGATGCTGGTGTTGAACTGCTTGGCAAAATCCCGCGTCGACGCCGATGGGTTTTTACTGATGTACTCAACCACTTTTAAGTCCCGGCCGGGCTGGCTGGGGCCCGTTTTCCTACCAGATCGGGGTAAATTCTTCATGGAAAGGGTCTTACCGAACTTCTCGATAATATTTTTGACACTGGTGTGCTCCACTTTCACCCATTTTGCAATTTCGTTGTACGTGACACCACTTTCTGAGCACCAAGTGTGCAGAATTTTTTTTCGCGTTTCCGGATCAATTCGACTCATCATTTAAACGATAAACCGTGCCGAAACCAATCGATTGCGCAGCTGTTGATATGTAAACAAACATGTTATCGCAAAACACGCTGCAAAAAATTAAGCAATTTCAGAGTAATCACTGTTTGAATGTTGCTAACTACTTATCGATACACTTATCGTATTTCTTATAACTGCTAATAGGTAAACTCGAAAAAAGACTATCCGCAAGATGTTGAAGTTAGACATGAATTACAACCGTCCACTGTCACACATGTTCACTAATGCATTCCCTACATTATTGCTTGGCCAGGCGTGCGGACGTGTGTAAATAAGATAAGGGATAATTTTTTTTCATTATTAATTGCGTCAATACTCAAGCCCTGAGCTCAAGTTGTAGATGGAAACGCATGGTATTTAGTTCTAAGGGCATGTGATATATGATCCTTGAACTAACTACCATGCGTCTCCATCGGATGATGACAATTTGATGGAGACGCATGGCTTTCCGAATGATTTATTTTTTCAAAGTCTGATATTATACCTGTCCACATTTTTTAAAAATCTGAAAAAAATACAGCGTAATGTACTCATAAATGATTTATTTTTTATGTAAAATCTAGAGTGGTACCAAAACTGTAAGTGCGATTAAAAAAATTCGAAAATTTTGAACTTTTTTTTTTCACATGAAATACATTTTGAAAAATTCTGAAAAAAATCAGAGGGGTGCCCCAAAATTCCTAAAATATTTCTGGTTTTTTTCAATTTTTTTGCTAAAGATCTGAAAATCAGAAGAACCACCCTAACTCCACCAATATGGCAGTTAAAGGGTTAAAATTTTGTGAAAATCATATCCAATATAAACCCTTTCGAACAGTGTATATCAATTTTTGTTCTGTTTGGGGGCAGTTTTTATACGGAAACCCGGCTACACCCTTTCAAACTGGCATTTAAAACGACGGTCATGAAAATAATTTTATGAAAACTAAAAATATCGAATAATATTCATAAAAACACATGCGGATTGACAAAAAAAAGAGTATCATCTCACTGATAGGTTGATTGAGCAAGTTTTTCCTTTCTCATATAGAAAGGTTATGCAATCACTTGAAAATATGACTAGTAAAAATTGTGTCCAATACCATTCGATTCAGTTGTGTATGTGTGCGTGTGTGTGTATGTGTGTATATGTGTGTGTTCGCGTGTGTGTGTGTGTGATTCAAATGATCGTATACGGAATTCCTGAATTTCATTTGTATCCGACTTCCGGTTCCGGAGTTATAGGGTGAAGTGTGTTCAGTATTGTACACCGTCACTTAAACCGGCAAAACTTAATGTCAAATGAAAATTCTAATGGTCGTACCAAAAAAAGGCGGGTGGGTAATGTCAGAGACATAACTGGATGTCGTGAATACGAAAACAACTGACATGTTCCTTAACACTTCCGAATATCAATTAGTTGATCCATTGTATGAATTATGCAAGCATTCCCCTTTTCCACATTTTTCGCAAAAACAAAGAAGGCTTCACTTGATCTAGATTACTGTGAATTTCACACAGCGAAAAGTGCACAAATCTAACCAAACTGTTCTAGATTTGCACTGAACTGAGGATATTTCCCTCCGATTTGCGAACAACAAATCCTAATAGTTCCTTAGAAAACTTTTAGAGCCATTAGAACGGCTGATTTTGTCAACCCATACACAACCTGGCAGAAATGAGTCTGTTTCATATGTGTTCCACTGAATTCAGGACGGCGCTAGTGTACCTAAACAATACGGGTGCAATGAATTACGAAACAAAAAGATTACAAGAGAAAAAAGTACTTCATTACTTTATTTACGGTCACTGTGTATGCGTCCAGCAACATATTTAAAAGGAGCTTAATTTTCATATTGTGACTCACGCAAGAACTCCTGAATGAAATAAAAATATTGCGAATTTTTCTTCAAGATTCAGTAGAATACATTACTTCACGTTCATTGTTCAATGAAATGTGATGAACTACTTTAAACCTTCTATTGATGAAAAGAGAAAAATTATACTTATACTAAACCATAGTAACTTATTATCATAATTATTTTATTAGTGTCAAGAAATGCTAGCAAAATTTATTTTACTTATTTAAATATAAAAATTTAAACCGCAGATTGTCGAAAAACAGATACGTTATTTCCAAATGTTATTCTATTTACGACGCCATTGTGGAACCAGAGAACCAAAACTTTTACTTATATTATCGATGTATGGGAGCTGTCAAATTGTCCACAGGTTGGATTTTGTGTAATGCTCTCCACCGTTGCTTTTTCACCAATGCAAACAAATGACTTGCAGTTGTGACGTAATCGCTCTTGGAGGCGAAACTAACTTTGCAAACGACACATAATACATCTGCTCGCAGTGGCGATAGAATCCAAACTGATCCAATTTTTGTTGAGAGGCTTGTTTTTACCTGATTTCGTTTGCAGCTTTTTCACTAATGGGCGGTCTTAACGGCTATAAAAATAGCAGCATATAGAATTTTAATTTCGATTATTTGATTTCGGGTTTGCATTTCATTGAAAGAAACTATCAGGATGCTGTACGGGATTCATTCCTGCCTTTCAGAAGGACCAAATTGTGGAACTTACTACGATATTAAACACTGTTCGGAACATTTTCTCGAACGATTTGTTGTACAGCAGCAGATATTTTGTTCTCTTCTTCAGAACGCATTCTGATTGACTGGTGTTGACATGGGTCAAATGAGACAGGTTTTTCTAGTTAATGCACAAACAATGGATTAAAACAGGGTTTTTTAAAAATAAATTCGGGTTGGTAATTAACGGCCAGCTACATAAAAATTTAATTGTGATTACTAAGTGTAATTAGTTCATTCTTTCAACAACTAGTTTTACAGTCAAGTGCCAACCCAAGCAACAGTATGGTGGTGCTTTTTCACCTCTTGGGCGGTTATATCATTGTAGCCCACAATCAAATCGTCGAGAGGTTCATAGGTTCGGCTAAACTGAAATAAAACTATCAACTTTATCTCAACCACTCGAAGTGCTCGCTGATACATTGTACGGAAAGCGCATTGATACAACCTGCCTAGGAGTCAGTTTGATCTCCAAGGATGGTTCACCTTTTTCCCATACCGGGTTCAATATGTACAAATCTATTGCGAAGAATAACAGAAAAATATTGAATGGCACCAATGCAATGGGATGGATAACTTGCTCCCACATATCGCCGGTGCCGCACGAATGTCGATGGACAAGTCAGTTTATTCAATATCAGTTTGATTAGAAGGGATGTCCGTTATCGTCTGTTTTATGAACAAGTTCAAGTGCTCCCGTGTTAGAAAATTAGTTTCGTGAAAACTGCTGGGACAATTTTTGTATATCACGGGAATGAATAGAAAACAATTGTGATAAAATTAACATCCCTACAGCCACGCGGTGTTTCTAAAGTGTCGACCGGTGCAAGACGTAAAATAATGAGCCTAGATCCTGTGCAGGTACGTATCTTCCTGATCGCGAATCACTTGCTTGCAGATGCCACGGTAAAACTTGTCGAGCCGTTGTACAACCTCACAACATCCGTGTTTGGGCTGTCGTAGAATCAGCAGCGACTAGCGACTGGAACGAGCCACCAAAGAAGCCAACCGACAGAATGCAGCAGAGAGATAAACCAGAAGAGCGGCTTCCCATCCCAGATACTATATTGGTTTAATTAGATTAGCAAGGGAGGAGTTATTATGGCTTACAGAGCTTTTGGAGAACCGAGGTTATATGGGAAGTATGTGAAGTATGGGATATAAAAAAGGGGTTAATAAGGTCAGCATAAGCTCAGCTGTCTGCGGCTATTTATTCTTGCATGTTTCGTTCTCCTTGGTCGCGGTATTATTGGGAAATAATTAAGTCTATCTGCCCACACATAGCGTAGCTCTATTCCGTGTATGCAGCCAACATTGCTCATAAGATCACAGATAAGTTGAAGAAGCTAATGGGTTCATTCGCGAGGTTAACTTAAAAGAACATGCTTCGATCTTGTTGCGCTGTGCCGAAAACAACTCCTGATTCAAACACACTGATTTTGGCATATTGGGCAACACGTCAATTAACGGCAATGTAAGCCGATCAATTCAACCACGTGCAACATCCTGAGAAAACTTAATTCCCAAGATTTACCGATGGCAAAATTCAAATACCGAAACACATCGACAAGATTCACAGTTCTCCGGTCAACCAAAGCAAATCAAACTTACGCTCCTAAATGGAATTTGCCAATCGCAGGGAGAATGCACATAAATTTCACACTGAAAGCAATGTCTGCCAGGCTTCGTGGTATTTCGGAAAGTTGTGCCTGGAATAAGGTGCCGTTTTTGCTTTCCCTAGTTGTGCTGAAATCTTGCTCCGCAGGCCATGTACGATTGAGGACGATTCCATTGGCCAACTTGTGGTCGCAATGGTCAAAGCGTTAGGATAAAGAGCACTTGTTTTCCATACGCTGAATTTATGAATGCATCCGACGTTGCAAATTAAATTTACATAAAACATAATTTCAGTGAGAAATTTCCATTTGAATTTATGTGTGTGAAGCGACGGAAGGCTAGTCTCTAGATGTAGCTGCTGCTGCTTGTCTCCTGCGAACCATATTACTCCGGTTTGGCTGGTTTGCTTCAGGTGAATAGAATCACCTTGTTATCAGATTTATTTTATTTCAATTCAAATGTCTATAATTCATGTTATGCGCCAATAAATATCAATTCTATTTCGTCTTCTCGAGCTAGGAGATGGTCATTTCACTGTCGACTCGTGACAATATAATTGCGCAGCGTTTCGTCAAAAGGTTGAACATATGTGTTAAGATTGCTGAGCATTTTGACGTGGGACTATGTATTTGGTTTGTATATAGCGGTTCGAAAAGAGAGAGAAAACAAAACCGCACTTTCGATATCTTCACACTTGGAGATTGGCGAGTTAGTTCCAATTTTTTTCTGAAGTTCGTCATTGTTTTCCGGTTTACTGTTATCCGTGGGTCGCAACTGATTTCAATCATTAATCTATGCACGTATCCCCAAGTGCAGCGATTTGTAAAGGATCAGATATTGTACGCAATTTAATATAAAGGGTTCATTGAAGTAATACGTTTGACATTTTGGCTTTAAAACTGCCTTACTCTTCACTACACGGGGTCGGGTATCAACTAAAAGTTTAAAAACTAGTCGCGGAAATTGTCATCTGTCATAATTCAGAACCCTTGTAACTTAATCATTTGTTAATGGAAATATATAATTTAACAACCAATCGATACGGAAACAGTTAATTTAAACGTTTCAGTATTTCAATAACATACCATTGAAAAATTGGTTTGAATCTACCCTTTTCCACGAAACAATCACAGCATGCCATAATGATGTCATCAATTTGATTTCCTTCGTACGGCCGTTGGTTTCGATTGTTACCACGCACCGCGCATTTCATTCGGATGCAGTTCTGCTTCCTTCGGTGTAGGAAGGATTTACGTTATGCCTGAAAAAGTATAACTCCATTCTGAACCTTTGCTCAAAACGGAATATATGCTCATTACAATTTTCAGTTCAGTCGGTTGCTTCTTTTGAACAAAACCGGTAGCTTGGGGGATAGTGAGAGGAGTATTCGATTTTCAAAGATTGTTCGCAGAACATTGATTGTTTCGTTGGCTGTGTGGCACGTATCGCTGTCCTGTTGAAAACAAACATTTTTCATAAATAAATTTCAATCCGAAATTTTTCGTGGGACACCCTGTAATTATTTTCTAATTATGTTTTTGGTTCGGAGTGGAAGATTGATATGTTTATTGTTTAATAATGTTTATAAAAAGAATTAATAGAATTAATAAGCTATTTTTTAGCAATTTGAAAGCTTTTCGCTTTTTTGTACTTTTAGATAGATTACTCGTAGTTTGAAAAAAAGCTTCTAAAATTTCTCAATGCTTCCTTATTTTGTATTGAATAAATGCGTGTGGAATTAGCATGAAATATAAATAAGTATTTAATTTTTTTTTTGTGTTCTGATATAAAAATATTTTTGACGTGAAAAAGTCTTACATTATTATGGGGCGCGTTTTCACTGTTTGAAGGAATGGGTAAAACTTTATCGGTAATATCTCAAACTGTTCGCATCAACGAAGTTTTCCAGTAAATCTCCCAAAAACATTGTATTTGTTAGTCGTCAATAAGTCAAACTATAGTATCGAAACTGCTACTTCGTAATCTCAATAACTTGAGTGAAATGATAGTATTGTGTATGATGAAGATTATGGCCTTCCTCAGTCTCGGAACTCGACCACGTGGATCCCTCAATTCCCTTTGCGCCTGTGTGTTTATGAACCATGTTGAGCCGATTTCAACACTCTCCTCTCATTTTTTTGTCCGAATTCTACCAGGATATCAAAGCAAATAAAATGGTGGACGCATTGAAACAAACTGTGTTTCACAGAAAAAAAAACCTATTTTAATCCACCTAGTGGTGTAATGATGCCGTTCTCATATTACTCATTACATCATAAATATAACCGTGAAATTCGCAAAAACAACTGTTTATTGAATAGAAATAGGAAAACTTGTTCGGACCTAATCTCACAAACTCTATAAAACCTGTTTACCCTGTAGTTCCGGAACCAAAAGCAGTACCCACAACAAATTAAGGAATTCCGTATGAAACTGTGAGACTTCTCTTTTGAACCTATAAGTTTTTGAAAATCGATTTGGCCATCTCCAAGAAAAGTGAGTGAGATCCTTTTTGCCTTTCTCATATAGAAAGGTTATGCAATCACTGTGAAAACCGACTTTTGAACCAGGCCCGGAGGGCCGAGTGTCATATACCATTCGACTCAGTTCGTCGAGTACGCAAAATGTCTGTGTGTGTGTATGTGTGTGTGTATGTGCGTATGTGTGTATGTAACGTTTTTTTGCACTAACTTTTCTCGGAGATGGCTGAACCGATTTTCACAAACTTAGATTCAAATGAAAGGTCTTGTGGTCCCATACAAAATTCCTGAATATTATTTGGATCCGACTTCCGGTTCAAGAGTTATGGGGTAAAATGTGCAAAAAAAAAGAAAATATGTGTTTTAACTTTTCTCACAGATGGCGCGACCGATTCTCACAAACTTAGGTTTAAATGAAAGGTCCTGTGGTCCCATGCGTTATTCCTGAATTTCATGCGGATCCGACTTCCGGATCCGAAAATATAGGGTAAAGTGTGTTAAAAATTGTACACCATTACTGAAAATGGCGAAAAACCTTAAAAAAAATTCTAAATCGACCTCAAATCTTTTCCAATTTGATGGTTTTTATCAGTAGACGGTCAAACAAACCGATTTCGGTTATTCTTTTAAGAATCGAAGAAAAAAATTTTTTTTTGCCTTTCTTATATAGAAAGGTTATGCAATCACTGTGAAAACCGACGTTTGAACCGAGGCCCGGAGGGCCTAGTGTCATATACCATTCGACTCAGTTTGTCGAGTACGCAAAATGTCTGTGTGTGTGTATGTGTTTGTGTGTTTGTGTGTGTGTGTGTGTGTGTGTGTGTGTGTGTGTGTGTGTGTATGTGCAAATTTGTGTAGTTAACGTTTTTTGCACTAACTTTATGGGATAAAATATGCAAAAACATGAAAATATGTGTTCTAACTTTTCTCATAGATGGCGCGACCAATTTTCACAAACTTAGGTTCAAATGAAAGGTCCTGTGGTCCCATACGTAATTCCTGAATTTCATCCGGATCCGACTTCCGGATCCGGAGATATAGGGTAAAGTGTGTTAAAAATTTTATACCATCACTGAAAAGAGCGAAAAACCGTAAAAAGTTTTCTAAATCGACCTCAAATCTTTTCCAATTGATAGTTTTTATCAGTAGACGGTCAAACAAATCTATTTCGATTATTCTTTTAAGAATCGAAGAAAAATAATGTTGAAGAATACCACAGTATTATATATGATAGTTTGATTGATATGAGAAAGGCATCATTACACCACTAGGTGGATTAAAACAGGTTTTGCAGTTTTTAATCACTATTTCCAATTCTTCCGAAACCGGATTCAGATGAACGGAATAGCCGAAGTTGGTTCGTTTGCTACCAATAAATATGACCTGCAAATTGGAACAGCTTTGAACGTAGTTAAACCTATACTTACTATCTCATGCTCTATTTTAATTAAACCAATTAAACGAAATCTAACAAACGAAACGAACCTGCGTTTCTGTTACTTCTGCATATGTAAGTCAAGCTAAACAGCATGAATCAGCAGAACAAAACATTTAGTAGGATTATTATTATTATTATTATTATTATTATTATTATTATTATTATTATTATTATTATTGGTATTATTATTGTTATTATTATTATTATTATTATTATTATTATTATTATTATTATTATTATTATTATTATTATTATTATTATTATTATTATTATTATTATTATTATTATTATTATTGACATCACTACACAACGTGTACGAAATAGAACAAAGCAAGCCTTGTTCGTTTTGTGTTTTCTTCTTCTTTCGGTGTTGTACATATTGTCACTCTATATGGCGATCTGAAAACTTTGACACTCATCGTCCTGTAACTGCGTCGGATCCGAATGAAATTTCACAGTAGCTTTAAAGACAGTGTGAACTTTAATACAAATCAAGATTTGTGAAAATCGGTTCAAGCATCGCAGAGAAATCGAAGTAAATTTTTGTTTTAGCAGTTTTTCTTCTCCATTTTCGATGCTCTTGGAATAGGAAAAGAGGGAACGAGTAATGCCGAATTAAGTTTTCATGCCCACAAACTAACAAGCTCTGCAAACTAGAAGAATTTATTAGACAGTTTTATGGGATTTGTACCTGTTTTTAACCATCGTTCGTGGAAAAATACTTAAAAATTTGGTAATTTTCCACTTATCACGCTTTAGTTCCGGAACCAGAAGTCGTATAGAGATAAAATGTTCTACAAATTTTTAGGATATTATAAGACCTTTTATTTGAATCTTAGTTTGCGAAAATCGGTTGAGTTGTTCTAGAGATAGTTGAGATTAAACTTTTTCTCAAATTTTCACATATTATCATATAACTCCTGAACCGGATGTCACATTCAAATGAAATTCTATAGCAAGCTATGGGACGATAATACCTTTTATTTGAATTTTAGTATGCGAAAATCGGTTCGGCCATCTTTGAAAAAAGTTAGTGCATATTTTTTTCATTTTTTGGTACATATCATCATATATCTCCGGAACCGGAAGTCGGATCAGAATGAAATTCAATAGCAGGCTATGGGACTATGAGACTTTTCATTTGAATCTTCGTTTGTGAAAATCGGTCAAACCATCTCTGATAAAAGTGAGTGTATATTTTTGTTACATACACACACATACACACACACGGACACACGCACAGACATTTGCTTAGTTCGTCGAGCTGAGTCGAATGGTGTATGACATTCGGCCCTCCGGGCCTCGGTTAAAAAAGTCGGTTTTCACAGTGATTGCATAGCCTTTCTATATGAGAAAGGTAAAAATACTTAATTTTTATATCGACAACATATAGGTTTTTATGTATAATTCGTATCTAAACTAAATTATCAAGATTTTGTCGTGTTAGATTTATGATATGTATAAGCTTTAAAAATTGAGCGTTACAGTTTTCAGCTGTTCTCTAGTACGAATAAAATACAACTCAAGCGAATCATTCTGAAAATTTCAAAGACACTGACATATTTGATTTGAAGTGGAAAAGCATTCAAAAACTTACGTCTTAAACGTAATGTCGTCAGCTCTTAAGCTGAAATGTAGCGGAATGCGCGCTTCGCGTTTTTAATCAACTATTCGAAAACAGAATTTCGAAAAACAAAAATCACTTAAGTTTTTGCAATTAAATTTAGCATTAATTAATTATGAATTATTGGACTGATTGGTTTTTGGACTGTATGAACGGTCACTGTTCCGCTCCACGCGGATGATTTTAGAACTGAGAAATAATGTTCGACACAAAATTTCACTAAGAATGTGAAAAGCTAACTGAAAATTACAAATTTTTAGCCGAAATAACCGCAATTTGAAAAAGTTTCAAGCGAATTTCATGAACTTTTCATCATTTTCTATATTGCTTGCTCGCTGTTGTTTTGTATGGTTCGGTTGCGTTGTATTGTGCGTAAAAATTTTATACTAAAACTGACACGAATTTATACATTAAGTTATATGTTGAAATAATGAATACAATAGAAATCGTTTATTTTCTAAGCTATCTGACGTTCATAATGCTGGTAATGTCCAACTCTGTTTAGTTCAATGCATTGATGTTGCTTTGTTGTGCGACATCATGTAATAAATATTGCTTCCGATTGTAACAAACCTAAAATTTTTACCTAGACAGACTACTGAATGAAATGAATTTAAGCCAAGTATTTTCGTTCATCCAGAACATTGAAACATATATCATTCATATGTGTGTGTGTGTGTGTGTTTCGACAAACTTAGATTCAAATGAAAGGTCTTTCGGTCCCATACGGAATTCCTGAATTTCATCCGGATCCGACTTTCGGTTCCGGAGTTATAGGGTAAAGTGTGTTCAATTTTGTACACCGTCACTTAAACTGGCGGAACAAAAACCGTAAAAAATGTTATAAACTCTAAACCGTTATTCCCAATCTTAGGGTCAATTTCAAGTTCTTATGGTCCTACCGAAAATTACTGCATATTTTCGGATGCAACAAACATTTAAATCGTAATTTAAAGTGCGTACTAGTAGAGTTTGTATGTCATATTAGTTGGAGGCCGTACGAACCGACTTTCTTGTTTTGTGATCCGATTCTATACGGGCAGTGGATAATTGTGATATAATCATTTTACTATTGCCGCTTATTTTAACTATAAGCATATAATATTTGTATAAGTTGTGTCTATGAAAATATCTATCAATTCTCCACACCAGAGTTTTGAAATATAGTAACCTAGTATGAGAATCATCAAGTCGAATCATCGATCCGATTTTCAGTGATAATTGTCAACCTGCGATTCTCTCTTGTTAAATTCCACGCAGCGCCGATAATTGCCAGACTGTGGAGCGTTCAGCGAAGAAATGTAGAAAAATTCTCTCACGGTTCATGCTTTGAGAGGCAACGATTTCTTGTAGCATCTTCTACCAGAATGTTGTATACAATGTAGAGAACTATGGGGCCGCTTTTTGCCAAATTATCGGCAATCACCAACACTGTTGGGTATATTACTTTTTGGTACTAGTAGAGATACCGAAAATACTTGAATGTTTTATTATGTTATTCAGAAAGAGAATCTATACTTGCTACTTAACTCAGGCATATACATTGTTAGTATGTTTGTTAACAGATATGCATATAGTCTCATGTTAGTCAATTATACATACTAATGGTTCATAGTTCTAGTGTAATTGTAATCAATAACAATGAAGATTTAATTAGGATATATCGAAATTGTGTAATATTTACAAATCCATTTCCAATCAATCAGAATCTCTTTTACAAGTCAACAAAACGTGTGGTTAGTTTTACCTGTTATGCTTTATGCGAAGATTCGTTCAACTCAAGCAGTTAAAATGTTGCGCGCCTTTTGTGGGACCTTATGGATCAGTTCGGGTGTGAGTGTGTTACAAACTGAAAATTAAAATAACCTGGAATTCCTCGCTGGTTCTTCTCATATATGTACTACTCAAAAATACGCAGAAAATGGAAAATATGTCATTGTTATTTTGAATAAAATCAAATTATGTCTGAATAATGCAATGATAAACGCAAAGAACGCGTAGGATGGTTCGAAGCGTGGCCAAGAAAATCAATTATTCCACCTGGTTGGTCCAGGAGGCAACGATACGGGTAGAAATTCATGGCAAAGAGATCAGAACGACTGGATCCATAGACCACCGAAAATATAAATAATAACGTCTCCAGAAGCGTCTGCTGCCATTCCTGCTGTGCCACGAAAGTAACATTCAATTTTGATTGGATCTAGCCTCGTGTCACTACGTGAAACCGGTAATGGAGTGGTACAAAGCCAACGATGTTGTTTTTGTGCCGAAGGAAGGAGATTCGCTCGCCAAAGCATCGCATAATAGAAAAATTCTGGACGACTGTAAAGGGTAAGCTAGTTCATAAGTTGAACTGTATCTGATGGGTAAGGCTAATTCCAAGGAGTTCAAGTTGAATAAACCAATGTAAAATGGTAAAATGTAGCGAATGTTTGTGTATTCATTTCCTGAGAGTTTCAAAACTATCCGGCCTAAAATGAATTTTTGATGATCATTTCTATCTGCAGTAAAGAAATGAAAGTTTGCACAATTCACACAATAAATCGACTAATTAGATTGATGATCGAAATTCAAAATTATGATGGAATCCTTCCAGGTCGGGTTCCAACACCAACACCAGAGCCATAGTAAGCATTTCTGGCGCCCGAGGCGAACCTAAAACCCGTCAGTTTTTTAACAAAACACCATGAAGACGAACACACATTACTTCATTTTTCTGTAAGGTTATCTCCAGTAACATTTTTAATTTTAGTAGCGTGCAAGCGTTCTGAAAGTGAAACATAAAAATGAATCGTATTTCTTCCTTTTTCTGTATTCTGAAATTTATTTGATTGTTATAAATGCAACGGTAGAAAATCAAATTCAGACCATGCAAAAGGTTTTATGAAAGGTTCAAATGACCTAAAAACTATTATATTAATTGTAAAAACAAAGGAATTGATTATAGCTGTCATGAAATCATGAAATTTCCGAAATCGAAAAGAAATTTTTGATGACAAATGTCTCAGAATAGCCAGAATCTTCGAGATCCAAAATTTAATAAACAGTTTCTTTTTAATCGACTCTGGAACTTAGAAAAACCTGTTTCAATCCACCTAGTGGTGAAATGATGCCTTTCTCATATCAATCATACTATTCTCATATAATACTGTGGTATGCTTCAAAATAATTTTCTTCCATTCTCAAAAAAATAACCAAACTTGGTTTGTTTGACATTCTACTGACAAAAACTATCAATTGGAAAAGATTTTTACGGGTTTTCGCCCTTTTCAGTGATGGTATACAATTTTAAACACACTTTACCCTATATACCCGGATCCGGAAGGAATCGAAATTCAGGAATTACGTATGGGACCACAGGACCTTTAATTTGAACCTAAGTTTGTAGAAATCGGTTCAGCCATCTCTGTGAAAAGTTAGTGCATTTATTTTCACATTTTTTGCACAATTTAACCCCATAATTCCGGAACCGGAAGTCGGATCCAAATAATATTAAGGAATTTTGTATGCGACCACAATACCTTTCATTTCAATCTAAGTTTGTGAAAACACACACACACACAGACATTTTGCTTACTCGACGAACTGAGTCGAATGGTATATGACACTTGGCCCTCCGGGCCTCGGTTCAAAAGTCGGTTTTCACAGTGATTGCATAACCTTTCTATATGAGAAAGGCAAAAACGAAACGAACACTTTCGTTTGACTCTGGAACTTCGAAATCGATTTTGTTTGAATCCAAATGTCTTAGAATTGAATAAAATGTCGAGATCTGGTGTTATCTCGACGTTTCAGACAATTCACATTTGCACCAGAAAATTTTAAAACTTTTATCCGGAATTTTTTTTAGGTGCTTCAACTTTTGAACACTACCGCTTTACGAAATTAGAGATGACCCTGAAATATTGGCACCCTAATGTACATAGCATGAAACACTACAAGGAATCGTCTTTTGGGTTAATCTAACTATTGACATAGGACTACACAACTATTGCCAAAATCACTGTTACTACATGGAATGAAAAGTTACGGGCCTCTCACAGTAAAGATGTCAATAGTTTCGAACCGCGTATGTTTTTGTTGAGAACAAGCCTCTAGATGGTCAAATACCGAATTTATTGGCAATCTATCCACAAGTGTTTGAATAGCAGCTGATCATATTAGACGAGTTCTAGTTTTCATCAAGCTGTGGAAAAAGACGAGTTCCAGCATTCAGTATAAAAGTGGTACGGATACAATCCCCCGTATTCTCTAGACCTGGCCCCCAGCGACTGTTATTTATTTCCAAACCTGATCTCCAGGTAAAGAAATTTTCGTCGAATGCTGAGGTCATCACAGAAACGGAAGCCTATTTTGAAGGCCTTGACAAAACTTTTTTTCTTCAAAGGACATCAAAATGTTGGAGGTTCGATGGGTCAAGTGTATAGCTCTAGATGGAGATTATACTGAAGAATAGAAAAGTTTTCACGGAGAAAAATTTTTGTTCGGCCCGGGACTTCTCATTTCATGTAGTAGTTTCTGTTTTGGGAAGCAATTATCTCATATTCTTATTAGCAGCACTGCGAATTTTGAATTTCCTGAAAAGTACTGTTAGTTTATTCATGTCGGTGATGAGAGGTATTGTGACAACATACTTCAATTAAAAACAGAATACACTAAGGTCTCTTTTTACACGGGGGTTACGGGTTACGATATCCAGCCAGCGACTGGCACCATTAAGAAGGTGACAAGCGATTATAAAATACACTCTCCTACTCAATGCTTGATCGGAGAAATAGGTATAAAGCGAGAGGACTAGTGTTTGATGGACAGAGAAGATGTTTGGATGTAAGATATCGGTCGGGTGACGGCCAGGACGTAGACCATGTTCGATGTACGTTGCTACTATGTCTGTTTCAAGTTTTGGAGTGGCTAAAACAAGATCAGAGTGGCGAAATGGTAGCGCGTATGCACGGAATGCATAAGAACGCAGGTTCGAGTCCTGTCTCTGAGCGTATCTTTTTCCAAAAATTCATCTTTTCTGTTAGTTTTTCTTTCACTTGGCTTCTCCAATATATATTTCCGCTCAGTCATTGCAAAAACTGAACTTAGTCATGGCGGCTTCACGTCAAACTAAATATTAATAAATCGTCTTATAATCGTTTTCTTACAGACAACATGTTCCTTTTTTTAAATTTTTTCTCAAAAAACAAATGACAGTGCTTTTTAAACTCTCATCAGAAACCGTGTTAATTGTGAAAACCGTGTAAATAAAAACAGTGTTAATTACGGAATCCGTGTAAAAAAGCCGTGTATAAAAAAAGCCGGGCGAAAAAAACCGTGTAAAAAGAGACCTTAGTGTACTTTTTGTTTTTCCTTATACGAAACGGGTCGGCGGTTCAATACATAGAGCGCATTGTCGTATGTTTGAGCCCCGATCTGGAAGGATTCTTAGTGTCAATAATATCGTAGCACTAGTAATGCAATGATTTTGAACGCTGAGAATTGGATACAAAGTCTGTTGAAACAGAAAGGACAAATTAATTAAAAGGAATGTAATGCCAAGCCTTTGCTTTGCTTTGTACGGGCAAGTCGATTCTACTTAAATGCATAAATGATAAAAATCATGCAGCACTCGATGATCGAAGTCGCTTAGCATCTTGAATGTGTAAAATCAGCAGAACTCCACAAAAATCATTTCCTCTCATGCAAGGCGAACGGTGCATAAAAATCTACAGAAAGATGATGAGGATAAAATCCTTTTTCACGACACAAACGAAACGTACAGAATGCAAATCGATTCAATACTAATTCCGATTGTGTGAAGAGGCTCAGTTTAAATAGTCGCGTCCATTCTATGCGAAATGCAAAAAGATTTATTGTAAACGAAATTGTCCTCTCTGTTAGGGGAAGCTATGAGTACGGCTTGGTAAACATGGAACATTGTACATTCTCCATTATTTATTAACGTTTGGACCAGGATCAGGGTCATTTCGCCGAATGCCATTTCGCCGAAAGGGTCATTTCGCCGAATCCTGAAATCGTCTTGAAATCGTAATTAGAATTGATTAAATTAAAGACAAACGAAATATGATAGCGCTAACGCACGTTTTGTTGACCTACCATTGTACTTCTTGAATAATGATTGATTGTTGTACTCTTGAATAAAGATTGATTCATGAACCTCAGAAAGTAGTTCACAAGAAAACTTGTTGACTATTAGCTAGTAAGCATCAAAGCAATTGCATAGGTGTATCTACCAGGTGGTATTTTCCCTTTAATAAGTGAAAATGAAAAAATATCTAATACGGCTACGCCACACCGCTTGTTCGGACCTAACTAAAGTAAAGAAATCTAGCTTTGAGTAGACAAACGAGACGGTTATAGGATTGTATGCAACCTGACCACTGTTCGCACGTTTTTTTTTTTTTCATATTTTGTATCCGCCTTCCCATATAGATCAAAGAGTAGTCCTACGTCAAAACGTGCGATATAGGTGCAGTGAATAGTAGTACAGATGTCTGCCTGTATTTATTTAAATTTGGATCTCCCAAATGCTAATTCTCGGGAATGGCAATTCCTTCCCAATGGCTTTTGGAAAATCTAATTTTTGCTGTTCAAGAGGTGAACAGATTTGCTCTCTGAGAATTTGCTCCTTGGTAAAGACTGTCCCAGAAAGTATGGACGCAATCAAAAACCGTTGCCATTTCGCAATGGTTCAGAATCTGTCAATTTTTGTGACTGCGTCCTGTTGTTTACATTCTTCTCTAACCACTTGTGCAGTTGTTTATTCGTTTTCATTAGTTTGTGTCGAAATGCGTGGACTTTCGCAAGAGCTGTCGAGCTAGTCTACAATGGCCAATAGCATATGTTGAGAATAATATTCTGTTGTTGTAGTCTAATATTATCAGTATATTGAAAAAAATTTGAATATCTTACACTTGTGAATTATTTACAGCGAAATCGAAGTGCGTCCATACTTTCTGGGACAGTCTTTAGGTCCAAGTGTACATCCACAATCGGGAAGAGAGCGTCTCATGGGCATAGGCATACAATTCTAATCTAAAACTTAATATAATTTAAATATTATTTCGTCTTCGACTCGTCAGTGCAGAGCAATTCAAATTGAACTAATTACTGCATAAACTTAAACAGTTCAATTTGACCCGCTAAGCAGACGTAAAGTTAACGCTATTTGCGATTTAAATAGTTTTCCATGAAAGAAAAACCGCAAGAATTTAATGTTTTCATTAACTAATTGTACAACATTTTTTTACCAATTCCATCATGTTTTGGCGCCCCCTGGATGTTGGCACCCGAGGCGGTCGCCTCACTCGCCTCCCTCATCCTCACTACGGCGCTGTCTAACACTCACTGTCTACAGTAAACATCCCAACATCCCTTTTGAAATATACTGTTGAGTAAACTGAAGTCTGTGATTTGCGTTTCATCTGATTTTGCTCCGATGATAATCCATTCAAAAGCAACCTTCGAAATGTGAGCCACATTCCAAACTGCATACAACCGTGCTACTGGAGCTGAGTACACGACATACAAACAGAGGTCTGGAATGCTGAAAGCCCTTAGAAATACTGCATGTAGGCTCTGGTTTCGCGTTCCGCTCTGTTTTTTTTTTCCAGTGTAGGGCAGAATCGCTCCTCCTGAGCAGAAGATATAAAACAAACAACCCGTCCTATTCTGGACTATTAATTTATTTTTCGTCCATTCAGCTGACAATATTTCTCAGCATTAACATTGTTGATATGCAGAAATTTATGGGATACGAATGGGTTTTAATTTCAGATATGAATAGATTATAATTTTATTCACTGAATGCGGTGCTAACAGAAAGATGCCGGGAGGGACAATTTTTCCCACAACGGTGGCAAATATCGGCTTCGGGCATTCCTCCGGTGGCATTCAGTCAAATCTAGTCCCATTGACTCATAAATCTACAGCAACCATAAGTGCTACCATAGAAAGTAAACAGGAAAAATTGCATGATATTTCTGCGGCATTGCTAAGAGGATAGTTGATTTTTTTAAAAACGCTCCACGTATTTATACGGAATTTTAAAACATTTCTTTACTTAACTTATCAGTACTTAAAAAAGTAAAACTCTAGATAATTTTTTTTTTCGATTATCAGACATATCAGACATACTCAAAGTATTACTTGGATTTCACAACCCATTGATGCTCCTTCTAATTGTGCAACTCTTGCTAGCATCAAAGCAAGCAATCCTTACGACGTCCGGTGGCAAACAAGCAGTTACGATTTCGCACAGTCAAATGTTCACGCTGGGAAAATAATTTATCGAAATCAAGACCTGATCTTGCGGCACGCTCGCTGATATCCCGGTGATGTTGCACCGCGGTCGATCCGAAGGCTAGCTGGCTAGCTGGTGCGACCTCGAACAACATAATTTCAATAGATCGCCGTGCCGGGTTGAGAGTGAGAGTTTCAAAGTGCCGCAAATGATCGCCGCTTCGTGAGATTGTCGAGAAGCGTGCCCACAATTGTTTCTTCGATGATGCGCCTTATGCTGGGCGATTCACCTGAAGGAAGCGATAAGTTTGTTTGATTTTCTTATTGGGAAAATTGCAGATTTGCTGGAATTGAAATCGAACTTTAGAGATCATTTGCCATGATTTTGATTAGGATGAAAGAAAAGAACAAATCAGGACACGGTTAAAATGGGATCCGAATCTTTGGGATACAAAGCTTTAGTGTTACTTTTCGATTTCGAGATTGAGATTGGAGTTACTCACTCGGATGTTGATCATGACCATTTCCAGAATGTCAGTCGGTCATGTACTGTTTACAGTCTATGAAATTCTCCGTGCGTTTGTTCTGACATAGCTTGCATTTGTTTTCGCAGGTGGTTAGCTATAAACTTCTCGCTTCTTACTGCAGTGTTGTATCATTACGCTTCATGGCAAACGTTCTGCTACGCCTTTATGATAACTTGAAATTACTTCTTGTTTTCTGGTGTATGAATTAATCGTATAACTGTGGTTTCAAACACTCTAAACGCGTCACCCACCATCTGTTCGAAAATTTACCTAGATGTCGACGGCAATGGCAATTACTGTACATGTACACTGTGTCCTGTTGTTGTAACGTAACCAAGCATTTACAAGCCACATACATTCAGTGATCGCCCAAATTATTTCTATATGGTTTGTCTTAAAAATCTGGCTATTTACAATATATCATTCATATGTCCTAAGAACGAAGACAAATCATATAAAGATATAAAGGTGGGTGAGTAATGTCAGAGAGCCATAACTGGGTGGCATGAATAATAAAATCATACGTACTATTTGGCATGAATAATAAAATTATACACTATTTGATTGTGTGAATTGTGCAAACTATCAATGCTTCACTTGAAAAATTATTTTTTACCCTTATTTAGGTCGTTGGCTGGGGGATTGAGAAATTCTAACAGTATAAGGCAGCACAAACTAGAAAAAAATGTAGGTTTATAAATAGGACAAGACCGATTAGAATGACATTAAAAATGCAATGTTGAAATTCATTCGGAAATTCATTCAAAGTACAAAAATCCACTACAAATCGTTTGTGACCATCAAGAATTTTTAATTAAAGTTGGGATTATTAATATGACATTTATTTCAAAAACCTTCTAGTCAAACCCGTCTCGAAAACCGAAAGCTTGAAATTTAGGAATTCTGAAACTATACATTATTGTTTTTTAGCCTTTCTTATAAAGAAAGGTTATACTATCACTGTGAAAATAGACTTTTGAACCTTTTGTCATATACCATTCGACTCATCTCGACGAACTAAGCGAATGCTTGTGTGTGTGTTTTTTTTACAAGGTGAAATGCAATTTAAGCACGGAGTGTGGGACTCTCCACAGGACTACCCAACTGTTGATCGGAACTACCCACTAAAACACCTTGGATTTCTAATCCTACTTCCCCGGCACCACCGCTAGGTATTACTTCGGGGTGGAAGGCTATTGGTGCTCACAGCACCCTCCCCAGATTTATGCAGAATGGGGATCAGCATCCTGCTCTCGAGGGATCGACCAGTTCGAGGACGAGGTCAGTCCAGTGATGCCGGTTGGAGGGTAACGTTCGGTTCACTGGCGCCTCGACGACCCAAAACTGATGCTACGTCGCGGAACTACTCGACTAGTCTCCGCCAAAAGATCTAGTCTACACCGACGGAGAGTTCCCCGACGATGGAAGTCCTCCCAAACCGACGCTTACGGTACACGTTTACGACCCGACCGAAATAATGCCTAAGTCGATCCAATGGTTCCGATTGGAGCGTGACTTCCGGTTCACTGGCGCTCAGACGATCCTAGCGGTACCACGCGACGATCTACTCATCTAGTCCCCGACAAAGGATCTAGACTACTCCAACGGAGAGTTCCCTGGTGAAAGAGATTCACCCGACACCGAGTCCTCTCTTACACAAGACGGGACACCCGATGGAGTGCCGAGGTCGGTCCGGTGATTCCGGTTGGAGCATGGCTTCCGGTTCGCTGGCACCTCGATGACTCGAATCGGTGTTGTGGCGACTACTCGACTAGCCCCCGCCGAAGGATTTAACCTACAACGACGGAAAGTTCCCGACGAAGGAGGCTCTCCCGAAACCGACGCTTTCGATACCCGTTAACGCCAGACCGGGAAGATGCCTGGGTCGATCCAGTGATTTCGGTTGGAATCACTCCGCACTCCATTTCCGCTGCAATATGCCCGCAATTTGGAATGCCGCGGTCGACACTGCGTTCCAGCTCTCTACGCAGTGGCACATTCTCTGGATCAGGTTCACCGGTGTGGTGTCAATGCCGCATGCCTCCAGTAGCTCACTCCTTTGAGTCGCCGCAAAACGGGAACATGCGAACAAGACGTGTTCTGCCGTCTCGATCTCTTCTGGGCAGCCAGGACATACAGGGGATGTCGCGTGGCCGAACCTGTGGTGGTACCACCACATGGCTGCAAAGATTACATTCGGACACATTTTTGGAAAACCTTTTCACGCTTTTCATAGAAAATCCACGAGTTTCAAACATTTCAACGGTTATTTGAAATGCGTTGATTTTCCATGAAAAGCGTTAAAAGGTTTTCCAAAAATGTGTCCGAATGTGATCCTTGTTTGGCATAAGGTTAAAAAAAATCATTCCATCGAATTATTTTTTCAAATAATAGTGAAAGATTACAAAAAAGCTCATTTTTTCAGTGCTATTTTCGATAAGACTCGGAAAATCCTCCAAATTTTCCAGCCATTTTTACCCTGTAAACAGATAAAAGTATTTTCAAGGTCTGTATGTTTTTGGTTTCGGCAAATTTTTCAAAATTTCCATCGAAAATTTCCTAAAACCACCCGCGCGCATGGTACTTGGACGATGGTTTTAATTTGGAACGCAACGCACAGATGCTGGAGAGTATGCATAGACTGACGTCCACACCGGGCTGCCGTACCTGAGGATCGAAACTGCCACTCCTGCCAGTAACCTACGTTTAATGGAGCGCACAGGCGAGCTGTTGGCCATCAATCGTGAGAGCGCCGCGATCGCTTTTGAAGCGCGCTTGCAGGCGTATTCAACGTGCTTGCTGAAGCTGAGTTTGTCGTCTAGCATCACACCCAATTGTTTCAGTGATCTCTTGGAGGGGATCACGCAATCTCCGGCATGTACCAACGTCTCCTCTTCCGATTTGTGGTTGTGGACAACCATCACCTCTGTTTTATGGTGCGCGAGTTGCAGTTTTCTGCTACGCAGCCAGTCCTCCTAACAGATCGGCTGAAAAGTTCGTATCGTTTCTACGAGAGGGCGCCACTAGAATTAAATCCATACCATTTTCAGTTAGTACCAACCTTCAAAAGATACGTGTATAAATTTGACAGCTGTCTGATTATCAGTTTGTGAGATATTGCATTTTGAGTGAAGCTACTTTTGTTATTGTGAAAAAATGAAAAAAAAAAACGAATTTCGTGTGTTGATGAAACACTACTTTTTGATGAAAAAAAATGCCACCGATACCAAAAAATGGCTTGATGAGTGTTATCCAGACTCTGCACCGGGCGAAGCAACAATTCGTAAGTGGTTTGCAAAATTTCGTACTGGTCATATGAGCACCGAGGACGATGAACGCAGTGGACGTCCAAAAGAGGCTGTTACCGATGAAAACGTGAAAAAAACCCAAAAAATGATTTTCAATGACCATAAAGTGATGTTGATCGAGATAGCTGACACAATAAAGATATCAAAGGAACGTGTTGGACATATTATTCACGAATATTTGGATATGAGAAAGCTTTGTGCAAAATGGGTGCCGCGTGAGCTCATAATCAAGACAATGCACCGTGTCACAAGTCGATGAAAACCGTGTCACAAGTCGATGCTGAAATTGAACGAATTGGGCTTCGAATTGCTCCCTTATCCACCGTATTCTCCAGATTTGGCCCCCAGTGACTTTTTCCTGTTCTCAGACCTCAAGAGAATGCTCGCTGGTAAAAAATTTAGAAGCAATGAAGAGGTAATCGCTGAAACTGACTCCTATTTTAAGGCAAAGGAAAAATCGTACTACAAAAATGGTATCGAAAATTTGGAAGATCGCTATAATCGCTGTATCTGTAACCTCTGATGGCAATTATGTTGAATAATAAAAACGAATTTTGGCAAAAAAATGTGTGTTTCTATTAAACGATACGAACTTTTCAGCCGAACTGTTACAAGCAGATTGCGTGTGATGCACTCAGTTCGACCTCTTCGATGGATTCGCCGTAGACTGTCAGTGTGACGTCGTCCGCGAACCCGACTATCTTGACACCCGGAGGGAGCCTCAACCTCAGTACTCCATCGTACATTATATACCACAGGATCGGGCCCAAGATAGATCCCTGTGCTACTTCAGCCGTGATTTGAGTGTTACGTGTGCTTACTCGGTCTCGTAGAGCAATACTCAGTTCTGGAAGTAACTTTCCAGAATCTTGTACAGCCCTTTCGGTACTTCCAGTTGAAGTAGGAAATCAGCAATGTCTGCCCAACAAGCACTATTGAACGCGTTCTTAACGTCTAGCGTTACTACCGCACAGTAGCAGATTCCTCGTCATTTGCACTGGATAGCAACCTCCGCCGTAGCTACCACCGATGTTATGGCGTCCACCGTCGACCTGCCTCTGCGAAACCCGTACTGCTGGCTGGACAGTCCAACTGCTTCCTCTATGAAGAGGGATTGGAAATTGGAAATTTCTCAACCGAGTTTTACAAACTAAGAAGCAAATGAAAGGTCTTGAAATTCTTCAAAAAGTCCTCGAAAAGTCGAAATCCGACTACCGTTTCCGGAATTACAGCGGCATTAGTACTATTTTTCGATTTCATGAGTATTTTTTCACAAGCGATGGCGAAACGAGGTGCACATTTTTATAAAACTTACTGGTAAGATCATCTAGTTGGCAGACCCTGTTAGTTGGTGGATATATAAATCTACTTTGGGACTAATAGTGCCCGGTTTCCGCTTCCGAATTTCTCAGTAACGGTTAAATCGATTTTCACAAATCATAGTTCAAATTAAAGCTCTCATTGTCTCAAAAGATACTGTGCAATATCATCCAGATCTGACTTCCGGCTCCGAAATTATAGGGCAATGAGCATCGAAACTTTCAAACTGTCATACAAAATTATGCAAAATCGGTACGCATCGCCACGTGCTTGTACGGAAGAAGAAGAAAACGCATCCACCTAGCATTTTTGACAGAATCTTCTTGTGATATTTTTGAAAATATAAGTAATATGAGAAAGGCATCATTACACCACTAGGTGGATTAAAAAAAGTTTTTTTTTATATCATTGGAAATATGTTATAGTATGGGATAAAAGCAAATAACTCAAAATTGCAGCTTTCTTAAAAATTTTGTATGAACAAGCTTTGGGGTGAAATTCAGTGTCAAAATAAGGTGCGCAAAATTCCGGATCAGGATCATTCCGCCGAAAGGGTTATTTCGCCGAATGACATTTCGCTGAATGGGTCACTTCGCCGAATGCCATTTTGCCGAATGCCATTTCGCCGAAAGGGTCATTTCGCCGAATCCTGAAAACGTCTTGAAATTGTAATAAGAATTGATTTAAATTAAAGACAAACGAAATATGATAGCGTTAACGCCCGTTTTGTTGACCTACCATTGTACTTCTTGAATAATGATTGATTCACGAACCTCAGAAAGTAGTTCACAAGAAAACTTGTTGACTATTAGCTACTAAGCATCAAAGTAATTGCGTAGGTGTATCTACCAGGCAAATGTAGGTGGTATTTTCCGTTTATTAAGTGAAAATGAAAAAATATCTAATGCGGCTACGCCACATCGTTTTGGTTCATGTATTGTTCGACCTCGCTACCGCTCGTTCGGACCTAACTAAAGCAAAGAAACCTAGCTTTGAGTAGACCGGGCAAACGTGGCGGTTACAGGTTTGTATGCAAGAGGCCGCCGCTTCCGGCGGGTCGGCGGCCGACTCAGCTGGCGTCGGCATCTTTGCTTCAGTTATGTGGCTGCGCCACATCAGTTATACAGGAGACATAACATGTAGGAGATATGACCCTTTCGGCGAAACAACTATCGGCGAAATGACCTATTTGGCGAAACGACTTTCGGCGAAATGGCATTCGGCGAAGCGGCTTTCGGCGAGATATCTTTCGGCGATATGACTCGCTCCCCAAAATTCCAACCACATGAATTGCACAAAGCGTATCGTAGCCGGCAACATCTCTGCAAGTGTGCTAAAAAGTAAGCCTGTTTCTTAGAATTCTCTCTCAATGTTTCAATGTAATTGTTCAGGCTGGCTATTACCCTGACTGCCTCAAAGTGGCTAAAGTTATTCCTGTTTGCAAGTCTGGTGATTGTTGTGATTGTAATAAGTATCGTCCTATACCGACTCTGTCTGGCTTCAACAAAATATTTGAAAAACTATTGGTTAACGGACTTCTCGAATTATTAAACAAACATAGTATCCTTTATAAATTTCATTATGGCTTTAGATAAGGTTCTAGTACACATACTGCTATCATAGAATTTGTAGACAATATAATGAGCGATATTGACCAAATTTGGTCATGATTGGTGCCTTATTTTTCGATCTCAAAAAAGCCTTTGACACTATGGATCACAGTATTCTCTTGGACAAACTTCAGTGCTACGGCATCAGGGGCATCGCGAACTATATTATCAGTACACGGGTAAAATTCCGATTCAAGAAATGAGCAAAACGAGTCATGATTTGGGGAAAATAGTATATTTTCATGTTATGATAATACACCATGATTAAAAGTTCTCGGATCATGATCCATTTGGACTGATTTCGTTGAAATTTAGTGTAACGCATATGACGTTGTTGGGAATAATTTCAGGCGTGTTTCGGCTGCGATGGTAATCTTTGCAACATATTTTCAGGCGTTATGTTTTAAAATATGTAGATTTTAAATATGAATTAAATGAAATGGTTTGAAAGTGTGTGGCATATTGTTTCTACGATTTCAACTAATGTCTCAAATAAGGTACATTTGAATAGCAAAACAGTGAAAAGCGCAACGAATTTCTTTTGATCTGAAGCATCAACAATTTAAATATGTTTTTGTTAACTTGCGTTCATTGCTCCAAATTTCATTTTTTGTTTCAGAATTTGGAAAACATAAACGAACTGCATGAAAATACACGTGTGAATCAAACCTCTTAAAAAGATGTTGAATTATTGCAAATACCGCGGATCGATTTTTCCTTTTTGTTTTCCAAACACCGTTTGCAAAATCGTCTTATTTAAAACATTTAGGTGAATCAATACAGCTTGTGTTCTTGTGAAACAAATTAATCAAACTGGTTGAACAACAAAAAAATCTAATTTTCGTTAGATGGTGCTCCTAATTTACAGTCGACATTATTTTCGGTTTACGTTATCTTTCGGAATATTATTTCAATAACAACAGTCACATCGAATATGAAAGAATACATTCAGATATATTAATACAAAATGTAATGTCAATTTTCAATTTTTTACCATTATTATATTAAACAATCCATCACATCACTTGAGGCAGAGGGCTCAAAGTGATATCCGGATAGAAAATTGGAGTTACGAGCTTTAAAAGAAATACATTCCTCAAGTAACGCATTTTCGGACCATGATTAATTTTCATGGGAGAAGAATTTTTGCTTATGGTTTCATGAGAAGTTAAAATGATTGGTTTCATGATTTTATAATCATGACAGCAGTAACGGATTTCTTTCCGTATAGCTACTTGCCAAACAGAAAACAATTCGTGCCCATCGAGGGCGACTGTAGCAATCTTACTGTCATAACCATTGGAGTGCAATACTCCCAAACCTCCGTTTACGAACACTTTTTATACGTTACCTCTTTTTACGTACCTTTTTTTACGAACCAAATCCCAAATAACGTAATCTTTTTTTACGAACCAAATCCCAAATAACGTAAACTTTTTTTACGAACCTACTTCGTAAAAAGAGGTTTTGTCATTCATCGAAAGCGATTTCCGACTCCATGGAAACTACTACAATATTGGTATTTTTGGAACGGGTTTAAAGAGTAGATTCCGGAAAATAATGTTTGAGGTATTTTGGAAATCCAAGATGGCGACTTCCGGTTGATTGATATTCCTCGAAAACCCTTGCAATATGGATATTTTCGAAACGGAATTGATGATAGATGTCGGAAAATGATGTTTAAAGTGGTTCTGAAATCCAAGATGGCGACTTCCGGTTTGTCGATTTTCCTTGAAAACCAATACAATATGGGTATTTTCGGAACGGGATTGATGAGTAGATGTCAGAAAACAATGTTTGAGGTGATTCTTAAATCCAAGATGGCGACTTCCGGTTATTTATATTCCTTGAAAACCCTTACAATATGGATATTTTCGGAACGGTATTGTGTTTTAAAGGAATACCAAGTTAAAGGAAAATGGCAAAAACTTTCAAAAGATTCTAATAAACCGGAAGTCACTGTTTTGCATTTCAAAACCACCTCAAATACAATTTTCCGACGTCTACTTTTAAATCTCTTTCCGAAAGTACCCATATTGTAAGGGGTTTCAAGGAATATCAACAAATCGGAAGTTACCATCTTGGATTTAAGAACCACCTCTAACATCGTTTTCTGACAACTACTCATAAATCCCGTTCCGAAAATACCAATATTGTAAGAGTTTTCAGGGAATATCAATAATCCGGAAGTCGCCATCTTGGAATTCAGAACCACCTCAAACATCGTTTTCTGACATCTACTCATCAATCCCGTTCCGAAAATACCCATATTGTAAAAGTTTTCAAGAAATATCAATAATCCGGAAGTCGCCATCTTGGATTTCAGATCTACCTCAAACATCGTTTTCTGATATCTACTCATTAACCCCGTTCCGAAAATACCCATATTGTAAGTGTTTTCAAGGAATATCAACAAACCGGAAGTCGCCATCTTGGATTTCAGAACCACTTCAAACATCGTTTTCCGACATCTACTCATCAATTCCGTTCCGAATATACCCATATTGTTAGGGGTTTTAGGCAATCTCAATAAACCGGAAGCCGCCATCTTGGATTTCGAAACGAGCCCAAACATCATTTTCTTGCACTTACTTTTCACATCCGTTCCGAAAATAAACATATGATGCGCGGTTTCCACAATAATCACACAAAACTTTTTTTACGAAGTAAATTCCAAATAACGTAAACTTTTTTTACGAACCAAAGCTCTATTTTATCCTAAAAATGACAACAATGCTATTATAAACTCAATGGAGAGCGATTTAAGTATTTTAGATCAATATTTTAGGCAAATTTATTCTCCTTAAATCTTATAAAAACTAAATATTTCCCGGTCCATAAGAAAAATAATACCAATCCATCGTCATTCTAAATTGGGACATTATATTATTGAAATAGTGGACTGTTTAAGATATTTGGGTGTATATTTTGACCCCACGTTAAACTGGATTCACCATAATAAATCTATTGAAAAACATGTAGCATCCTACTGCGGTAGTAGGTGGAGGGTCAAGTCATATGTTCCTAAGCGTGCACTTCTAATCTTTTATTTTGCTTACATCTTTTCACAGCTCATTTATTTGGTATCGGTGTGGGGTCGCGCCGCTAGCTCTCATCTAAAAAAATTCAAACTCTACAAAACAGGTGTCTCAAAATCATCTTCAATAAACCTCTACTGTTTTCAAGCTTATTGTTGTACTCCAAAAATACCCATAACATCTTACATTTAGCATACTTATGTGATGTTCAAACATAACTGTTCGTTCATGATATCCTACACAACACCTCAACTCACCATAATTTACAGTTTCCAACTTTAACTAACTCTCGAACAACACGTCGTGGTAGTTAAAACCTGACTCGCGTTCGAGCAGTCATAAACATTGGTCAATGAAGGATTCTTTTCGTTGGTCCAATAAAATATAACGCACTTCCACTTGACATACAAAGAACATCCAGTTGTGCCTTATTCGGGGCTGCACTGAAGTATAGACTGAGCGAGATATTTAATTAATGTAGTTCCTTAATGTATTAATGTATTCCTTGTTTTACAAACTATCAACAGTAATTCATTCTGTATCATTGTGGATCCCTTAAAAGGAAATCAATTCCACTGGGATTCCGCAATATTTATTAATAATGTTTAATTGCACATCATGAAAATACAAACATCTCAGCGTTCCTCATTATATTTGTTGTAACGTAAGACTTTTTTTAGCAGTATTTTGACAGATTTTTTTTAACTGAGATTAGTTTGCGTCCACTACCAGGGTGCTTCACAAATTGAAGCTCGTTGGTGTGGGGGAGTGTGGTGGGCAAAAAAAGACATATCGGCCGGTATTTCATAAATAATGCCACCGGCCTAAAATCCACACCAAACAGTGACTTGTTTGGACTGCCTAGGTAGCCCTTGCAATGCTTCTGGCCGGTCTTCACTCCAGATGCGGCAATTTTGCTAGTTGAATGAATGAATGATAAAGACCCAGAAAGTATGGACGCACTTTGATTTCGCTGTAAATAATTCACAAGTGTTAGATATTCAAATTTTATTCGATATACTGATAATATTAGACAACAACAACAGAATATTATTCTCAACATTTGCTACTTAGCCGTTGTAGACTAGCTGGCGCACCTTCTTGCGAACGTTCCTCATTAAATTCCGTACAGACTTCTTGGCGACAAGTTTTGACACTTTTTCCAATCTTTTTCGAACTGTTGTGGTTTCGGCTGCCGAGACATGTTTCCTAAGATGTGCCTTCGTTAATGACCAAAATTCCTCAATTGGTTGAAGTTGTGGGTAATTTGGTGGATTCATGTCTTTTGGGACGAAAGTGACATTTTTGGTAGTATACCATTCTACCGTTGATTTCGAGTAGTGGCAAGAAGCAAGATCTGGCCAGAAGACAACAGGATCCTTGTGGCTTCGAATCATGGGTAGAAGTCGTTTTTGTAAACATTCCTTGATGTATATTTCGCTGTTCATTGAAGCAGTGGTGATAAAGAGTTTCGAAATCTTATCACTTGCCAGACCATAGCTTTCTTATAAAATTTTTCGACTTCAATCGATGTCTCGGACTGGTTTAACACTTGCCCTAGTCGCACCGTATAATATTGTGGTCCCGGCAAGGATTTGTAATCGAGTTTCACGTAGGTTTCGTCGTCCATGATTATGCAGCTCAAATTTCCAGCAAGAATCGTATTGTACAGCTTTCGGACCCTCGGCTTGATCGGTGCTTCTTGTTTCGGACTACGTTTAGGTTGTTTCTGCTTCTTATAGGTTCGAAGATTCAAACGTTCTTTAGCACGAAGAACATTTGACTTCGAAGTGCCCACTTTTTTGACCACATTTCGAACTTAAACCCTCCTTCTTTTGCTCGAACGCCTTCAGTATACGTTTATCCAACTGAGGGTTAGCAGGACCTTTTTTTCGACCCCTTTTCGGTTTATCCTCAAATGTGTTATCCTCACTGAACTTCCTGATTGCATTTCGCACGGCTTTTTCACTTACTTCTTCCATATTTGCTATCTTTCTCAGTGACAGTCCGCGTTCTGTGCACCATTTGTACACAATTTTTCGACGTTGTTCTGCTGAAAGTCCACGCATTTCGAAACAAAATACTGAAAACAAATAAAAAACTGCACAAGTGGTTAGGGAAAAGTGTAAACAACAGAAGGCAACCATAAAAATTGACAGATTCTGAACCATTGTGAAATGGCAGCGGTTTTTGGAAGCGTCCATACTTTCTGGGACAATCTTTATACCAAACTGAACAAGTTTGATAATGACACAAGACACGATTCACGCGTGATCTGTCAAAAAGATTGTTGCCGAAATGATACTAGCCAAAAATCACCCTTTATAAACGAACTTCGATTCAAATAAACATCTTATTATTCAGTTGAAAGCGGTTGAATTACATCCGGATGCGATTCACTGGTCTAAAAATACATGCTGATGAAATGTTAAGATCTCTAACCTTCACATAAAATTTTTGAAACAGGTGTTATAACTTTTTTTAACTTGTAGACCTGGCATTTTGATTACCATACAAACTTTCTACAACTGTGACAGTCTGTGGGTTCCAGCTCCGGAAACAGTTAGTAAAAATCTCTAGCATCGATTTCTCGTGAAATGTTAACGTTCCACTGAGAAAGGCACCATTGCACCACTAGGTGGATTAAAACAGGTTTCTGCTGTGTAGTAGAAGTTCTCATTTCGTTCGAACATTCGGTTCTCTTGCACCCTGATGTGAGCCAGATTTCTTCGTGCACAACCTACTGGTTCGCCAGTAGCCTATGCCTTCGGAAACCTTCGAGTGATGTATCTTTTTGAAAATTGCAGAAACGATTTTGCAACCAACCTAACTACCAACCACCAGTCCCATTGAAAGGAGCTGCAGAGATCGTGATTACATCTTATTTTGATTGGGTCGGCCACGGCGGTGAAAAAAACTTAACACCAGCTGTGTGAGAGTTTTAGTGCATTACCCTTCTAGCAAAAGGCCATAATTGCACTCATCAATAGATACGATGTTGGCCTACCTGGTCAGGTTGAGATTAATCAGTTCAGGAGTAGTTTACACAACTTTGTGGGCGAAGACGAAGACGGCCATTTGAATGTCGATCGTGACCGGTAAATTTAAGGACTTTGCAAGACGATACCGTTGTTTTGATTGGAAAGTGTTGTTTGTTTTATTTTTTTCTCGCTGCAATTTGTGGTTGTTACATAAAGAATCATGTTCTAACAAGGCTGTAAAACCTGTTTACGCAGTGTTCCGAGTTGATGGTTACGAACCGTTTATATTAATATGATTGATGGAATTCGGGTTTTGTCCTTACCGAAAGCTTTAACCGATGGTATGCTAATGAATGCCCGTCAGAGCCCACGTTATGAATATTATCAGTATCTGCCCCTCTAAGTGGCTCTGTCCTCAATTTGTTCCAAAACTGCCATTGTGAGTGTATCCAATTTCTCGAGCAATTAAACGTAATGATCTCATTAATACTTATGATTAAACGATTTCAATTAATTTAAATGACCCATTTAATCTTTCCATCGCATCAGAGTCCGACTATGGAACTGAGCATTTCATATGGCCGGAAAGTCGAGGCCATCGCCGAGGGGACCGCACCGAAGCGCAGCAGAAAAGTGTCGTCACCCGGTTTTGCTGGTAAACGTGTCTCACGAAAACGGTTCCACATTTGGACAAGGAATGAGATGTCCCCGAGTAAAATCAACAGATTCGGATCGTGCCGTGCGGTGTCCCCACAGACAGTATCCGATGGCATGTTGATTTTTTTTTCTCTTGGTCACCGGAGGTCACCTTTCCGAACATCGCCACTGCCGTTGCGGGTTGATTAAAATGTATTCCGAGCGGGGTTGCCGTCGCTGGTCTGTGGTTCGTTCGTTCGACTTTCGCGGTTCATTAAAGCACATCATCGCCGGGCGGAGAAGATCGACCGTTAAGATTCTTAACGGCCTTCATAAGTTTGATAAAGTATTAATATTTCTTCACCGATGCTTGATGGGGAAGCTCGGCAATGGAAGCCGTATCCGATGTAACGCAATCGAGATCAGTTTTGTAGATAGTGTATGTCTAGAATTTCGCTTCAAAAACTGCTTAACGATTCAACATTATTGTTGGTTAGTATTAAAAATTAGCATCGTTGCTAGAGATCAGCACATGAAAAGGATGGGTGGAACGGTCGACTACTCAATACGCTTTTCGGTAAGTAGTCAAATATATGCTTTCCCACTATACCTCGGAACAAAAAGTTTGGAGTTATGTTGATAATTTTTACTGTAATAGAAACCGCCAAGATGAACTAATGCTATGGGAATGATTACTGATTATTTGCTCAGAACGGCTAATACATAATAAACAAAGAGATTCCAGTCAAAAGAAATAAAGCGTGATTTTTGCTGGTATTTTTTGGCAACACTGTTTTTGAGCGATCACGCGTGAACCGTGTCTTGTGTAATTATCAAACTTGTTCAGTTTGATCTATAATTTAATCATGAATCGTCGTTTTGTCAAAAAAATTTTCATAAATAAGCGCTGCAAAGCTGGAGGAAGATCCACTTTTTTATCGAAAAATTGTGTCCAGCGACGAAGCAAAATTGTCGCACCTGAAATGAAGATCAGCCAGAGGCGTTGAAAGAGAAACCAATGCATTCCAAAAAGGCACTTTTTGGTGTGAGTTATGGAGCGGTGGCAATATTCGTGGAATACCGGCCGATATGTTGGAGAAAGTGTGCCAAAATTGGACCTACCAGCTTAAACCCGCCTGATGGTTTGTTTGTTAGAAGGGTGCGTCTTACTCATTTCAGACCTTCAGGGAGAAACACAAAGCATCCCCCACGTGACTCAGGTTGGCAATCCACTCCATCATCCAGTCATTCACTTGTAAGATACCCTGATGTACTCCCTGCCCCTCACCGTTGTCGATATACTTGAGCATAATATAATGTAATATAATATAACATGATATAATATAATATAGTATAATATAATATAATATAATATAACATAATATAATATAATATAATATAATATAATATAATATAATATAATATAATATAATATAATATAATATATCAGGTGTATATATAACTTTGCTTCTGCCGTATTCACGCTCGAAAATGTCTGTTTATGTGCCCGATTCTCGCCATTTGCGGGAAGTTTTACTTTTCTGTTACAACTCGAAAAAAATGCAGCTGAAGCTCAGCGAATGCTCTCAGAAACTTACGGTGATGCTGCTCTGAGTAAAAGAACGTGTCGGGAGTGGTTTCAACGTTTTAAAAATGGTGATTTCGATGTCGAAGACAAACATGGTGGTGGAAAAGAAAAAACCTTCAAAGATGAACAACTAGAAGCATTGCTTGATGAAGATTCGTGCCAAACCCAAGAAGAGCTTGCCGAATCGTTGGGAGTTAGTCAGCAAGCCATTTCAAAACGTCTCAAGGCCCTGGGTATGATTCAGAAAGAAGGAAACTGGGTGCCGTACGTGTTGAAACCGAGGGACATCGAGCGCCGTCTATTTGTATGTGAGGAACTGCTTCAAAGACAAAATCGTAAGGGGTTTTTACATCGAATCGTAACCGGTGATGAAAAGTGTTCGATACGATAATCCTAAACGCAGAAAATCATGGGGAAAGCCCGGGCATGCTACTTCGTCGAAGGCAAAACCGAATATTCACTGCGCCAAGGTTATGATTTGTATTTGGTGGGATCAGCTCGGTGTGACTTACTACGAGCTCCTAAAACCGGGTGAAACCATCACAGGAGATCACTACCGAACGCAACTGATGCGCCTTAGTCGAGCGCTAAAAGAAAAGCGGCCACAATATCAAGAGCGACATGACAAATTCATCCTCCAACATGACAATGCTCGGCCTCACGTCGCAAAAGTGGTCAAAAAGTACCTGGAAACGCTGAAATGGTAAGTTTTGCCACACCCGCCGTATTCCCCAGATTTCGCCCCTTATGACTTCCACCTATTCCGTTCGATGGCACACGGCAGATCAACATTTTCAATCCTTCGAAGAGTTGGAAAAATAAATTGCTTCATGGATAGCTTCAAAAGAGGACTCCTTTTTTCCAGCCGGGATTCGAAAATTGCCGGAAAGATGGGAGAAAGTTGTCGCTAGCGATGGACAATACTTTGAATAATACATCTGTAAGCACTTTTTCGCAATAAAGCTTTTAATTTTGGAAAAAAACAGTGGAAGTAAACTAATATAAAAAAATATAATATAATATAATTCAATATAAAATAATAAAATATAATATAACATAGTATAGGATAATTCAATATAACCCCGAAATGCACATAACTAAATCATAACACAAGTATATCAACAGTTGATATGTATAACAATTTGTGTTCAGTTCGCTTTCACATCTCATCCAAGTCAGTCGATATACAAAAACGTGTTTAATCCACCTAGCAGTGAGATGATACCTTTTTTACCAATCTGCATGTGTTTTTTGCATGAATATTCTTCGGTGTTTAAGTTTTCATGACATTATTTTAATGACCGTCGCTTTAAGCGACAATTTGAGATTTTAATCACTCATTACTCTGTAATGTCGAAACTGCAAATCGGATCGAATTTAAATCTAGAAGTGTGATAATCGATTAAAGATGCCATGATATGTAAGTTCCACTTTAGAGTTTACGGTAATTTAAGGTACTTCCAGAGCCGGTATTCAGGAGCCAGCATAACCCAAACCGATTCGTATGGCCATAAAACGAATAAATTACAACAGTTTTGAGTCCAACTTTGAAGCTCAATCCCATCTTCTATATCGGTTTGAATTTTAAAAATTCATCATCATGTAATTCGAGAACCGGAAGTCATAATTGGATAAAATTAATTAATTTTGTATATAAGTTTATTTTAATTTGAATTTTTGTTTCTGATATTTGATTAGACTTTTTTTGAGAAAACGATTGAGCTTTGAGAAACGATTTGATACTGGAACCGGAATTCTAAAATCGGTATGGCCGAAGTCAGATAAATTCACCTCAATAGCTGTATAGTTTACATTTGTTTCAAAATATTTGAAAATCAGTGAAGACATCTTTGAGAAATCATAGCACGAATTAAATTTTTAGGTGCCTTCTGAATCGAAAAAAAGTTAATTTTTTTTATCGGCTATCCAAATCTGCTAACCCGATAAACCTGATTAATTTATGTGGAATAGACATGTTTATACCAATCACCCTGTATCCCCGAAACCGGATGTTGGATCTGGCTGAAGAGCAAAATGTTTTATAAAATCTTCAAACTTTTCATTTGAATCTTAGATGATTCTTAGATTTCATTTGAATCTTAGATCGGTTCAGCCATCTACGAGAAGAATGAGTTACACAATTTTGATTTCGTTTCATATATCCTGTAGTTCCGGAACCAGAAGGCGGAACCAAACATAATTCAGGAACTTTGTTTGGGAGTATACGACTTTTCGAATGAATCTGAATTTGAAGAAAAGAAATTTTCCGAGAAAATTGAGTGAAATTATTTGTCACACACGCATTTGCTGATCTCGACGAACTGATTCGAATGGTATATGGATGTTATGTTCTTCCAGCATTTATTGCTATAAGTAGTTCAAAACAATATAATTAAAAAAAAATCTGCCATCATCTGGTTTATATATGCCATATTCGAACGATTATGTTGCCAAAAACGAGCCGTGCTAAAATCGGTCTGAGGCTAAATGTCATGGAAAAGGATGCTGCACACAGTCTTTTTGGTACTTAGAAATAATTGTATGTAACCGAATAAAACATCGTGTTTTCCGTTGCTCCCAAGCATTGCTTTGTCATACAGCGCTCAAAACTCCTACTGCTGGAATAGGGGGAAATGTCGTTTACACAAAAATTTCGATATCTCTGTTAAAAATGGACGGATTTTAACAATCTATGGCTTGTTGGATAGGTATTTCCGTGCGGAATCTAAGTCTGAAAACATATTCTGTTTTCAAGGTCAATTGTGACAGATACTGTCAAAAAACTGAAAATTTTGACATAAAACTTCATATAACTCAAAAAGTAAACATCCGATCTCAAAACCATTCAATAGCGTTTTGGGTGACGGGGAGACCTTTCATTTGCGACTAGTTTGATCAAAATCGGTCCAGCCATCTCTGAGATCTCGACCTCTTAGTTGACAACACACATACAGACACACACACATACACACACACACACACACACAGACATTTGCTCAGTTCGTCGAGCTGAATCGATTGGTATATGTCATTCGGCCCTCCGGGCCTCGGAAAAAATTTCGAAAGTTTGAGCGAATTCTATACCTATTTTTTATATATATAAAAAAAGGTAAAACCGCTTACGTTCGGGACGGAAGAAACCAAGTACAGTATTGTGTAGTGAACAATAGAAAGACCTCGAAATGAGTAAACCAAATGAACAAAAGCTACCGCCGACACGAAAGAATACAATTGTTGTTGACTTCAGGCAGTGCAAAATTCGACCTTCGATACGAGAACTTGAAGGTTTGCTTAAGGAGCAAATGCATCTTGACACTAAACGTGTGCATTTAGTTCAATGCAATTAGACGAATCATGTTGTTTATATCCAGTTTTATAAAGAGTTGGATGCAATTCAATTCGCAAAAGACAATAACAATGTTCACTATGTGGAGCACGAGAACATTAAGTACAACATTTCAGTACATATGGAAGATAGTACTATAGAAGTGCTTGTGCATGATCTTCCCTCAAGCGTCACCGATTCTTATAGTCGTAAAACTATGTCCCAATACTGAGAGATTCTCTCTATCGAAAAAGAAAAGTGGAAGAACTTTTTCCCCGGTATTCTAAATGGCGTACGTTTGTTACGCATGCGCTTGAAGAGGCCTGTACATTCTTATGTGACTTTCGGTCAGGATACAAGAATTCCGTGCAAATCACTTGTTACCTATGACAATCAGATGGCCACATGTTAATATTGCCAAAAAGCTGTTCACTACGGTAAGCCAAGTGATAAAGTGGACAAGGAGACAACCACACCAAAGGCCAACGGTACTTCCTTCACACCAACCCCAAGCAACCCCAGTACACCTGTGACAGTCACCAACAATAGTGAAGCATCCCCTTCAACGAAACCATCCAACGTATCCCCTATAGAACAAAGTACACCAGCTGCAGTTAACAACTTACCATCCAACCAACCAGCAACTTCAAACAATGTACAACAAGGCACATCTACAGCAACCCTCAACGAGCCCAAGACTACGATCAACAAGGAAAACGAAAAGAAAACGGAAATCACACACAATAAGCCTACTCGCTACCGTACGTTCGGACCTAACTGAAGCAAATAAACCTGGGCTGACATTATGCATCTCGAATCGAATTGCTCGAAACGATTATTTTTGAAGTCGATTCGACTGAACTGTGGCATTACGTATCGAGATCCTAACAATGTGGTACTAAGTTGCCACGAAATTAACATGAACACAATTCTGAAATTTAAATCAAGAAGCAGATTCGTTTCCACTCCATTTGAAAACGTAAAGAATTTTTTCAAGCGTGTTCTTGTACACAATTTATCGATGAAATTTTGAAATTATAATAAAAAAATTCTGCGTTTTTCATGTATTGTTGCAAGTCTAGTTCAATTTACGTCATCCATATGTGTAGTTTTAATCAAAGGCTTTTAGGTTCTGCAGCTTTCATTCTAGTATTTTCTCATATTTAATGTAGAAGATATTGCTTTAGTATTAATATACCAGGAGGAACTCATTCTTTGTATTATTCATAATCTATTTAGGTACTATTCAAGAGTCAAATACACGCTAATAGCACGAGATTGTGATGCTTTTGGCATATTCTAAATAATTTCAAGGTGTTTGGAAATTTTTTCAATTTACTCGAGTTAGCTCGTATGGGTAAAAACATTATTCGCTCTCTGTTATTAAGCGAAAAAGCTTTTTTCCACGGCGTTTTCTGTCCACAAAATTTAGAAATTTGATTACAAACTACAGTTACTGGGCATAGGTAAGTTTCGACTTACTTTTGTTATTTTAAATAAATACCACGCAGCTTTCAATTAATATGCTTTTTAAACAGTTCGACTTGTACATAATACGCCAAACACACAAAATATATAATGATATACAAAACGTTGCATTAGAATAAAGATTATCAATACTCATATGTATATTTTTTATTATAACTTGTATATGAAAATCTAAGATGTTATCTGACCTTTAAATAAAGAAGAAACGTATTCGAAAACTCATAGTCGATAGTAGTAAGGCTTTCGACCATTCCCTATCGAGTTCAGTCGTTTACGAGCTCGATTGTTTTGGTTCCATAATGCCAAAACTTCTCGATAATCTAAAACTTCTTCGAGTGAAATCGAACGAAGCTCGATGATCGATTTCGAATCGAGAACCATAATACGAAACATGGTCGATTCGATAAAATTTTAGTCGAATCGAGATACATAATGCCACCCCTGGCTTTTAGTAGAACGGTCAAACGAGGCGGTTACAGGTTTGTATGCAAGAGGTCACCGCTTCCGACGGCCGGTCAGCGGCCAACTCAGCAGGCGTCGCCGAGCCATCTTGGCTTCGGTTATGTGGTTGGGCTACATCAAATCAATTAAATGAAATTAATATGTTATGCATTAAAAATTACTCTTTCGTAGAAAATGATGGTCCTTTTTACGTTTTTTGTTTCGGCGGTCTAAGTGAAACTCCGGAACCGGAAGTCCTATCCGGATGAAATTCAGGAATTCTGCATTGGAATTGAATCTAAGTTTGTTAAAATCGGTGCAGCCATCTCCGAGAAAACCTAGTGAGATTATTTAACACACACACGCACACACACACATATATATATATATATATATATATATATATATATATATATATATATATATATATATATATATATATATATATATATATATATATATATATATATATATATATTGGCCCTTTTCCAAAGGTAGGATAGAATCAGTTTTGGAAAAAATGTATGCAAAGTGGCTTTTTGTGACAAAGTCTATATGTCCAGAAAGTTTCATTCAAATTTGAGCCAGTGTTGCCAACTGCGAATACGATTTGGTTCGAAATTCATCCATTACATTATACATTATCTTTATTATTGATTTTATATTCTGTACAACGTCGGCAGTACTTTTGAGCAAACTGCGCCAATAGCGTCCATCAAATCTAAACGTCCTGATCGCAATGCAATTTTCGTCCGAAATGTGACGTGTATTGGACACCACCGGAGACCATAAATATTTGCATAACATGTCCACTGTGGCTCTGTCGTGACAGCTCATTTCAGCATAACTCAAAGCCGCACCACATGCAGCTTGTTGACCACCAGCACCAGCCTCGGCCAGCCTCTGTGATGTGTAGTGTACAGTATTATGTACCTAAGTATTACCGTCCGAACCATGCGAACAGGACCATACGAAATTCAAACGCAACATCTCACGAGAATTTATCTCATGTTTCAATTTTATAGATCTATTCTCCGATGGAGCAATTGATGGGGGACCCATTCTCATTTTGAATAGCATTTCCTACATGTCTCGCACATTTCACAACGTCACTGGGTGGGACGGTAGACGAATGGGTGGTGGTAAGACTGCCTTTTGCCAATGTAAAAAAAAGGTAATTTTATTGTCGACTTCATTGTTTCGCTTTGCATAAAGTTTCGTTGATCTATGAGTTTATCGTCACCCTTCATCCCAAGGAATCCGGCTGGATGAAACCGCAGATTGCCGCACTAACTCCAACTGCGGTAGCCAATATGGGCTGGTCATCAGTTTGGTCTGATGGTCATTTGAATAACTCCCGCGTCAATTGTGGGATCAGCAGCGATTGGGATTTATCTGATTTATCACCTGTTTCGAGGCAGCGTGTTCTCAAAGATTGGTGATCAATATCGCATTTGACACCGGGCAGATCCGTAGGCCGGGATGTGCGCTTCCCAGTTTGGCACTGTGCTGACCGCAGTGATGCGACGATTGTCCCGCGGCTAGAATCTGTATCAACTCGTTCGCCGAAGATACCATCGCGACTCGGTGTCGTACTTGCTGGAATGGGAAGTCAGATCACGCTGTTCCGAGAACATATGCAAATAAGATCTGGGAAGATTTGACTCCTTGGGATTATTTTCCTGCAAAGTGCCTTGGCACCATGCTTCTGGTTTTGCAATGCTGATTCCGTGGCATATTTGCATGTTTCGATGAATAATAAAATACATTCTTCGACATTGTTTCCGTGTAAATTACAGCTTGGTTTGTTCTGTTTACTTGTAAAGCCTGGCTCATTTCAATTCGAACTCACGCCCAGTTAGAACAATTCTGGACGATGAAAGATTTTCCGTGAGTGTGTTTTTCGTTTTCTCACTGCAATTCAAAGTAACGAGAAGCAGAGAGAAGTGATACAGTATCAAATGTTTTGTTGGGGTGCAGTGCAGTACGGCGGCTGAGAGGGCAATACTGAGATCATCGTGACTTTATCTGCACGAATTGGACTGAAGAAATAAACTCGATGGAATCTTGAAATAATGTTCTCTCATGGTTTTGAATTTGATGAACATATTTTACGAAAAATGGATTAGTTTGTTTAGCTTTTGTGTTTCTTGTTTGCTCCTTAAAGCAAAACCAGTAAAAAACTAGTACGAATTAGTTTTCTCCAAAGTAACCGTCTCCATATAAGGCAATCCATGAAAAACATATCTTCGAAATTGCTCTCAAGAGCCCTAATATCAAGCAAGAACATTCTTGGATGCTCCCGTAAACCCAAAACCACATTCCAAATCATTGCAGACACCTCAACAATGCTGACAGTCGGATCGACCAGACATGACATCAGTATGCGGCAAGTGTTTTTGGTGTTGATTTTTCGAGGTGCCATCGTTAGATGACATTGTTTGAAAGTTTACCATTCCGACCAACGCAGCTTGTCGCAGTCGATCACCAAAAATGGTCGACAGATGCCGGAGCGCAGATTCCTCAAAAGCGAACAGTCGAAACAATCATTCGGTTGTTTTTTTGTTGTTGTTGTGCTGGGTAACCGGGCGAATACGGTCGAAACGAAGCTCGCCGGACTGGGAAACGTCAAATTCCATTCCAAGATTCGTTATTAATGAGGGCCGTCGACCACCATTATGCTATGCTTAGAGAAGCGTTTTCAACACATGGGAGGAAAATATTCTTACTTGAAAAATATATCCCTGGTCAAATGGTTATAAGAATTCAGGCTTCATTGGATCTTTTCTGAGCATGCTAAACTCGTACCGGACATGTTCAAAAATGTCGTTGAGAATAATTTTTACTATCAGTTCCGTAGTCCCTCAGGGTAGTCATCTAAAGCTTTTAATATTTTTATTCTACCTAAATGCTTTAAACATTTTGCTAAAATGTTTGTTGTTATCCTCCGCAAACGGTTTTCAAGTTCTTCCTAATTATTAAAACCACCGAAGATGCTAGATTTTTGCAGCCACAGTTGGATTTTTTTTCAAATTGGTGCAGAGAAAACAAAATGGCTTCAACATATTCCATAGTTCCGATGAAAAAAAAAGACATCTTCCGACTTACCAAGATCCCTGCAAGATCGTCATAGATCTCGAACTACTGTCTGTTCGGAGATATACGTTTAATGTAGCTTGAATTACAGATCTAATCCAATCAAATCTGTTCTGAGCTCTGAACACTCACTACACTTTGATTTATGCCATCGTTGTCTTAGATATCATATCATTCTTTCGCTAGGACAAATTACGGCCAGTGTTCCCACATCCCCTTTTTACCCCGTTCCACAATATTTACTTTCTGTTTCTTTCTCTTCCGTAACATCACCATCACCACCCACGGAAGACCGCTCCAGTCGAAAAACCAGCATGCGGGCCACCCGCCGGGCTTTCGTAGCCTGGGGGTGTTTCCCGCGGACCCACACGGACCGAAGGATGCGGCCAGCATAGATATTTAAATATCACGCCATCTGGAAGACACGTGCAATATTCAATTCATCGACCACTGCCGATCGCCAGCTGAAAGCTGGATTTTCGAGAATCTATCACATATTCTAACGATACTATTTTAATTTGAAGGTAGTCGTTAATTAAGATTGGAAAATGACCTTGGCATCTTAGAGCTTAAGCAGTGTGCCTAAAATATATTGTAATATTGAATAAAAAAAATTTACGGCCAGAAAGATCCTTTTGCCAGTATGTGTCGACTATTTAATCGCTCCTCAAATGTATTCGAATTTCACTCAATTCATAACACTTTGGGGAATTTGTCGTTTTAATTATTCGTATTAGTTTAGGTGATACGACTGATTCTGTGGGAAATAGTTAGAAGTGTAATCAAACGTGTTTTTCGGATACAAAAGATGAGGAGGTTTCATGCCCGCTGGAGATAGAGCCGAAAATTTGATAATGGCTTAGCTCAAATGACCGTTCCGAATAAACAGCTTCTCTACTTCTTACAATTTGAATCTCAGTTCCTAAGCATAGATTGTGTGCCCAAAATCCATTTTGGCCTTCTTAACAGCAGTAATATGAAAACTATTTGATAGATCTGATGATCTGATCAATCTCGGATCTACTGTGTTAAGTCTACCCGAATTCACTGGTAATGCCTTGAACTGATGCATACATACAATTCTAAAACCATACCATATGCTTTTAAGTAATTATAATCTCGCTATCATGAAACGTTGTCACAATATCCCAGTTATTCCAGACATTCAAGATGTGAAGATATGCCATAAACCTGTGTTCATGACCTTCCTGTGTTTCCTTGTAGAGTGATAAAAATCAACAATGTAACGGGTGGAAATAGGATGCAGCTTCCATTTCAACCTCTGAGGTGTAGGGTTCGGCAAATCATTTCGATTTAATTAATTTTGCATTAGATAAAAGTACGCTGATAACGGCTTCGCGTCAGAACAACAATATGATTTCTTGCCTTTCTCATATTGAAAGGCTATGCAATCGCCGTGTAAACCGACTTCACAACCGAGGCCCGGAGTACCGAGTGTCATATACCATTCGACTCAGTTCGTCGAGATCAAAATCTCTCTCTCTCTCTCTCACTCACTCTCACACACACACTCTCTCTCACTCTCACTCTCTCTCTCTCTCTCTCTCTGTGTGGGTGTATGTGACAAATAACATCACTCAATTTTCTCAGAGATAACTGAAGAGTTTTATGACCTCATACACTTTTCTTGAATTTCTTTTGGTTCCGACTTCCGGTTCCGGAATTATAAGGAAGTATGTGCAAGTTTATTCAAAAAAGCGCACTCAATTTTCTCGGAAATTTCTTAACAGATTTTCACAGACTAATAAGCAAATAAAAGGATTTAAAATTCATGAGTATTTTTTCATGAGTATTTTTTTACAAGCGATAGTGAAACGAGGTGCACATTTTTAGAAAAAGTGTTGCTAAATTCATCTAGTTGGCAGATCTTGTTAGTTAGTGAATATATAAAACTACTTTAGGACTACTAGTCCCCGGTTTCCGCTTCCGAAAGCACCGATAATAGTGAAGAAAATCTCCAAAAACGAAACTCACTTCGTTTTCTCAGCAACGGTTGAGTCGATTTTCGCGAATCATGATTAAAATTGAAGCTCTCATTGTCTTGCCATATGGAAGAATGGGTAGAACTTAATCGTGAATATCTCGACTTGTATTAATAGCAGCAACACAATTCTTTCAAATTTCAATTTGAACAGTGTGAGATAACCACCAACAACTCAAATATTAGGTTTTCTCGAACTTTGAAAACAACGCGGAAAACTCTTTACTTTTGCTTGGCTTTTTCCGCAAGGACGACGATTTTGAGGTAGTCAGGCACATATCTTCAACTGACTGCGTATAAAAGGGGAACCGTGGTCGAAATACGATCATCATTCTCGATCGTACTTCTGTTAAGTTCGGACGTGTCTTATTCCCGGGTGTACCACCGTTAGTTTATTTGAAATCGTTAGTAAATCGTTGTCGTTCTCGTCGCGTTGTCTCGCGAAAGGAAGCAACCCGACATGGGTAAAAAGAGCTCTTCGAAAGGGCAAACTAAAAACCGCCCAGCCGATGGGGAAACTGATACAACGAGTTCCAAGAAGCTTTTGGCAAGCAACCAGTACTCCATTCTTCCGGAAGAGGGATTAGAAAGGAAAGAGAAACTTCCCCCGTTCTATGTGAAAGGAAAATCGGAACATCTTATCACGGATATTACCGACCTTGTTAACAAAGGCCTTCAAGCATCGATCAGACTGTGCTCTGATGGATACAAAATCACCGTTCCTTCCACTCGTCATTTCAAAGCAGTGGAAAAATATCTGGAATTACGAAAAATGGAATACTTCACTCATGACATCGCTGCGAATAAGCCGTTCAAAGTGGTGTTGCGTGGGTTGCCTGAAATGGAAGTGGAGGTGTTGAAGCAAGCACTGGAAAATGTAAAATTGGTCCCAGAATCAATTTACAAAATCATGCGTCACAACAAGGAAGCTAAATATCGCGACCAGCTGTATCTGATCCATTTGATACGTGGTTCAATCACTTTAGCCGAACTGAAGTCACTCCGCACACTTCACAATATTGCCGTTAAATGGGAGCGGTACAAGCCCGTACATCGTGATGTCAGGCAATGTTCCAATGTTCCATGGAACCAGAAACTGCCATATTCGCCCTCGATGCCTGAAATGCGGTGCTGACCACAAACCAGATGAATGCCAGATGGAAGAAGAAATAGACATAGTTAAGTGTCACAATTGTGGAGGTGATCACTTGTCCACCAGCCGTACGTGCCCCAAGCGTAAGGAGTTCATCGATTTTCGTAAACGAACATCCAACAAGAATCAACCGAAACGCAAAAAGGAGGTGAAATTCGACATCAATAATTTCCCTCCCTTGAACCCTGTACTTCCCGGTCTGCCATCAGCTCCGCAGCTATCAAATCCAAATCCGATGAATCCTACCCCTCCAGGATTTCGGTCATACGCTCAAATGACAGGTGCTACCCAATCCGGTGACATGTACTCCATGGATCAACTTGCTTTCCTTTTTCTTGAATTGGATAAGCAAACCCGTGCTTGCCGTACAGCCCAAGACCAGGTGGCTGTTATGATGAAGTTTTATTATAACCATGGACAGTTCTTCAATCCGAGTCCTTAATTGGATTGCCAGGAGTGTGGCACCAAAAAAACTGGAATTCAGCGAGTTCCTAGAAGCCGAAAAAATCGACATAGCTGCAATCACTGAGACGCATCTAAATCCAAATGATACCTTCAGTTTTCCTGACTTCACATTCGTTCGCTTAGATCGCACATCGTCCGGAGGGGGTGGTGTGGCGATAGCAATTCGTAAAGGGATTCCCTTTAAGCTACTGCCTAGTTTCAACACAACGACCATCGAAGCGCTTGGCATCATAGTTACAACATCAATCGGTGAAATAGTGTTTATAACAGTTTACTGTCCTAAGCAGTTCAGTGCCCGTGATAACGGGAGCAATCAGTTCCAGAATGATCTCCAGAAGCTGACACGCAGAAATACCAAATTTATTATTGCTGGTGATTTAAATGCTCGCTCCGGTTCCTGGGGCTGCACAACGACGAACAGAAATGGCAAAATTCTCCATGAAGATGCTCAGTGTGGACATTATATCATCGCAAACCCGGATGAACCCACGTTTTATTCACATGCGGGTGTTGGATCTACGCTCGACCTATTTCTGACAAACATGGTCATCGGTTTATCTATTCCGGAAACAAAAACTGCACTATCGTCTGACCACCTTCCGGTGATGTTGGAGATCGGTGCTGAATACGTTCGTTCCCGTAGTTCCCGTAGTTCCCGTAGTTCCCGTAAAAACTTTCATCGTGCTAACTGGGACCGGTTGGTAAATCACATCGAAAGCCGCATTGATGATACCACTTCCATCGAGACCTGCGAAGACGTCGACAGAGTATTAGAAAGATTTACCAAGTTACTGCAGGAATCTGAGGATCTACATGTTCCGGTGGTGCCGATCACACGTAAGTTTATCCAGCTTGATCAGAAAACTAAACAATTGATCTCTCTAAAAAATTCGCTGAGGCGTCAGTATCAGCGAACTCTGAATAACAGCCGAAAAGTTCTTTTCAAAGCATTATCTCGGATTGTAAAAATCAGACTGGAAAAAATTCGGAATAGAAAATTTTCCAAAGATATTAAACATCTTCCGGACTACTCTCGTCCCTTCTGGCGGCTGGCCAAGGTACTGAAAGAGAAGCCGAAACCGATTCCTCCGTTGAAGGATAATGATGCTTTGCTCATTACTCCCTAAGAAAAGGCTAATTCAATTGCTCTGCACTTTAAATCGTCACACTGTCTCGGTATTAATATCGTCAGTCCGACAGAAGACTTAGTCCAGGAGTCAATCTTGCACACTGATCGTGCTACCGTCGAAGTTTCCCCCGAAGCCCGTATTACCGTTGATGAAATAAAGAAAAACATCAAGTTTACTTGAAATATGAAGGCGCCCGGTTTTGATGGGCTTTTTAACGTTGTCCTGAAAAAACTGGGTCCCAAATCTTTGGAGTTGCTCTGTAAAATTTTCAACAGTTGCCTTTTCCGTCGCAATGGAAACTTGCAAAAGTTGTTCCTATCCTCAAGCCCGGAAAAGATCCGACATCACCGTCAAGCTATCGACCAATTAGCTTGCTGTCTTCACTCAGCAAACTGTTTGAACGCTCCATCTACACTCGCATTCTAATGCATGTGGATGATCACCGCATTCTCCCGGATAAACAATTCGGCTTCCGTAAAGGTCACTCGACAGTGCACCAACTGCTTCGTGTGACAAATGAAATCAACCGTAACAAAACCGTCTCTAAATCAACCATAATGGCATTTCTGGACATCGAGAAGGCTTTCGACAGTGTTTGGCATAATGGTCTCATCCACAAATTGGTTACCTTCAACTTTCCAATGTACCTGGTTAAAATGGTTAACAGTTACCTGAAACAGCGTAGCTCCCGAGTGTACCTCCAAGGAACGCTTTCTGACGAGTTCGACGTTCCAGTCGGAGTCCCCCAGGGAAGCATCCTTGGGCCTGTTCTGTACAATATATTCACTGCCGATGCCCCCGTTCTTCCTCGAAATGGGAAACGTTCATTTTTCGCCGATGATTCATCATTGTCGTACAGCGGCCGAGTGGTCAATCAACTAATAAGCAATCTTCAGAAAGGAATTGACTGCTACACCAGCTACCTGTCGGACTGGAAGATTCGCGTGAATGCTTCCAAGACACAGGTCATCATCTTCCCTCACCGGAACACGCAGCGGTTGCTAAATCCACCGAAAAACATCCAGGTCCAAGGAGTGAACATCGCATGGTCAGACTCAGTACTGTACTTGGGGCTGAACATGGATGCCAAATCCCTTTACCGACACCACGTAGAAGCCGTTGGGCAAAAAAGCTTGCTCTTGCTTAAAAAGCTCTACCCGTTGATAAATAGGAAGTCGAAACTGTCCATCATTAACCGTCTTGCAGTTTACATGCAAATCGTCCGTCCGATGCTGCTGTATGCTTCGCCCATCTGGATGAACTGTGCTCCAACACACAGGAGAAAAGTTCAAGTGATCCAGAATAAATATCTTCGGATGATACTCCAGGTCCCGCTGTCCACGCGAATCTCGGATATCCACGAACTGGCCAACATCAAAATGATCAACGAACAAATGGTTGAAGTCTACAATCGCTACCAGCAAGCAGCAAATGTATCTGAATATCACATCATTCGTGAATTGTTTTCTTAGGTCTTATATTAAATTCGTAGGTTATCAAATTAAAAACATCAACTACAAAGTTAAAATGTAAATTAGCAAACTGCAAAAAAATCCAAAATTTGTTAAAAACATTACTACAAAAACTGAGATGCAAAACCAATTGTTGAATCCCTCTATATGTAAAAAATAGCACATTGTAAAACGTCAAACTGGTTTAATAAAAATCAAATTTATGCAAAAAAAAAAAGAAATACGATCATTTATTCTTGTGCGTTCGATGGAAGCAGATGTCGTGGGAATGATTTAATCAACCAGCAGCTTCTGCGTGGTTCAAAACCTTAAATGCTCAGGTCGCAACTCTCATTTGGACTTCATTCGTCCAGTGGAGCAGTCGGAAATGCTTTCATTTGGACTTTAGTCGTCTGGTGAAGCAGTCGTCAATAATGAGAGCAGACCTTTTACGTGGTATAAAGCCTTAAACGCTTAGGTCGTGCTTTCATTTGGACTTAAATCGTCGGAAGCAGCAGTCGTCAATGCTTTCATTTGGACTTCGGTCGTCAGGTGGAGCAGTCGTCAGGTCGCAGAGCCAGTTTCCCTTCGAAGAAGATCGATTACGTCATCCTGTTGGTGGTCGTTTGCATTGGAGCAAAATATAACGGAAAACAATGACAGTTAGAACATTCTGCAAAATCAGCCCTTCTATTGGCTCTAAATGTTATCTAAAATACTATAAATATTGCTTCTTTGTAAATCGAAAATAAAATTATCAGTGTAGTGCAAATCTAAGATAATTTGATCAGCTTTTTGCAATTTTCAATTTTCATTCACGAAGAATTTATTAGTTGAGATCTGACATCACGATACTCCACGCATGTCCAAACGACATGATCAATATCCCGATCACCTTCACCACAAGCACAATGATTAGTCTCGGAAAGTCCAATTCGAAGAAAATGTGCGTCTAACGTGTAGTGATTGGACATGAATCTGGACATCATACGAATGAAATCCCTACTCGCATCCAAGCCCCTGAACCATGCCTTTGTCGATATTTTAGGAATAATTGCGTGCATCCACCGACCCAGATCATCTTTATCCCAAGAAGCTTGCCAGCTGGAAAGTATTCTTTGGCGAGATGCGCTATATAATTCGTTGAAAGCAATCGATCGCTCATAAATTTCACCCTCAATAGCACCACATTTAGCTAAAATATCGGCTCTTTCATTGCCAGGAATGGAGCAATGAGCCGGAACCCAGACTATAGTGATTAGATAATTATTGTTCAATATGTCGTTCAGGCACTGTTTTGTTTTGCCCAAGAAAAACGGTTCATTCTTGCCAGTCATGTTTGAGCGAATGGCTTCAATTGCACTCAGACTATCTGTGAAGATGAAATAATGGTTTGGAGATAATGTGACGATTACACTCAAACTATAATGAACTGCTGCTAACTCTGCTATATAAACAGATGCAGGTTCTTGAAGCTTGAATGAGGCCGAAACATTGTTGTTGAGCATACCTTCTGTCGCTTCTTCAATTCGCGATCCGTCCGTGTAAAACATTTTCTCAGAGTCAATATGCATGAACTTACTTGAAAATATTTTTGGGATTTCCGTCGAGCGTAGATGATCCGGGATTCTACGCACTTCGCGCTGCATGGATGTGTCGAAAAATAGAGTTGAGTCAGGGACATAAATAATCAGGGAAGTACCATAAATAATGACGAAAAACACTAAAGTGGAACTTACTTCGACATCTCATGGAATGTTCAATCGATTGTCACACGTTAAGATTGAAATTCGATACGATTTGCAGTTTCGGCATTAAAATCTCAATTTACCGTTTAAAACGACGATAATTAAAGTAATGTCATAATAACTAAAACATCTAAGAATATCCATGCAAAAAACACATGCGGATTGATAAAAATGGGTATCATCTCACTGCTAGGTGAATTAATCACGTTTTTAATGGAAAAAACGATCGCTGAAGGATTTAAAACCATTTTTCAAATGGGAGAGTGTGACAAAAACTAAATAAACATTTCAAATTATCACTCAGGTACGTTACAACGTATTTTTCATGTTTGAAGTTATGAGATAAAGGGATGAGATGGAATTAGGAGTTTATTTATCCCTATTTACCTTGTTTACAATTGAATACTCGATGTACGATAGTTCGTAAGTCGCTTTTCTATGGTAACCCAGATTAATTCCACAACTTTCCGGTCGATCATGTCGTAGGCATCGATAGTAATCGTCTGACGTGAAATTGAAAATAGCATAACCGTATTATCGGAAGCAGGTTGACGAAGAGATAATCACAGCAATTCATTCGATCAGCGTGACTATTTTCATAACTCAATTTAAAGCGTATCAAAACTAGTGGATTCCATTCAATCCGACACATCCGTTTCGACGGGCTGTCACGATTGGCTCATGCCTTCCAGAGGGAAAAATCGACGATCTTCCGTCGATGGGTTGGCTTCGCTAGGCTTGGCATGTGACATGTGCGCGAGCAAATTGTTATGAAATTACGTCCCACGGAAGAACAATTGCCAGTTTCCGAATGGGATGATAGTTGAACTGTAAAATAAAATCATAGCCTTAGCAAAACGGGCCGATGGAATGATAGGCTTGCGAGCTGTGATTGAGAGTTGCATTGATGAAAATAATAGCCTATCGACAAATGAATCCATTATACACGTTTTGCTCTGCTAGTGCTGCAGGGCAGGTGCAACTGCAACGCATAATTTGGATGATTTTTCAATGATATTCTAGGATATAATTTAAATCAATTGAGATTAAATTTCGCTACTTTGCTATTCTGAGAAGTTTGTTGGTTTAATTGGAATCAGAAGTATTGTTTTCTTTTGTCAGGTTAAATTTTGAAATAATAATTATTCCAAACGAATAATACCTTATTTTAGATGTTGTTTATAGCAGGAAAAATGTTCAAATCTACAGATCTATCTCCGAATGTAATTCAAAAACTAACCAAACATCCTACTACTAGATAGCTAAGATTGGTAAAAGAACGTTTGATCTTTGTTAATATGAAACATCTACGACCAGGTTCCGACCGGTGATGCAGCACTTGCCATAGATCCGACCCGTAATGCAGGATGATGCTTTCAATGAGAATTTCAATGAAATCATCGCGTTTGTCTATCGCTCGTGACTGTTGCCGACTTTTGATGGCCTTTGAGACAAATAGATGTGACAAGATTTATGCGAAATCAAGATCAACGACAATTTTTCCCTCAGGAGACTTCACCGCAGCACGCCTCATGTTTCATGGATCGGAGCTGATCTAAGCTGCCACAGGAACCGGGCGGGTTGTGCGTCACGGTGCAAGCAATTGGTAGTGGGTCGGGGGAGGGAGGAAAGGCGCACGCTGCAAGTGTGCACATTTTGCCACATCCTACACGCCGGACAGCAGCTCTCGAAAGGGCAGTGAATTGAGTGCAACATAACGCGGAACAGGTGAATGGCGGCATTGCTTTGAGTGTAAACTGCGTGCCGCCGCCAAGTCGTGGTCCGTGGCCACCACGAAGAGATGAAAAACTCGAGACATATTGCGCGCGTATAATTTAATTACCGCAAATATTTATTGGATATTGATTGCGGCAAACGGCCCGTTGAGGCTGATTGATTCCAGCCATTCGTCACGGTTCGACGGTTTTTTTTTGCACACATTCGCGATGGTGGCACGTGATAAGCGGTTCCGTTCGATTTACGACTTTCTGGAACTTGTACCGCGCCTCCGCAATCAGTCGAATTTGAGTCATTGTTATGTCGGTATATTACGAAAGCTCGGCTCTCACTGGTTCCCAACACCGTTTACTCAAATATGAGGAATTTCTCATGCTAATGAAGTTTAACCCATTGGAAAGTTGCTCCACATTCCTAGATAATTGTCACATAGCACGTCTTTTCCATTACACCGTCCTCGGCCCGGTTATTTACTGCCAAATTATTCCACCGGCTGTCTGATAAATGCAACATTTATTCATTTTGATAATCATATTTGTTCCATCGGCCGACCTGCGGCCGCGGTAGCTAAAGGTAACCCGCCCATATCTACATATTGATTCCCATGGCGACCCGGAGGGAATGACTGGGAGGGACAGTATTGCCCTGATTCGAACGAAAATGGAATAACTAACGAATATCGTTTATTTTGACTATGCAAATGTTCTTCGGAAGCACGACTGACTTTGGAGCGGAGCATTAATATTCACGACACCCGTGTGCGATTCATATTTTTGTCTCACTGACCGGTGCATAATCTGTATTCTAGGGGAGTTCATATTCATACTTACAGAGCCGAAACTGAGTCGTGATGTACAATTGTCAGTTTAATTTTGGAACTGCCGCCAGGTACCGTTTTGGAGACTATATTGTTTTGATGTAGATCGATGGAAGCAGCGCACAATTGTAGGATTCCTTCTGCCGTAGGAAAATATTAATTGCGGTTGTAATTTTTGTTACTTAAAACTGAAACAGGACTCACTCACGTCTGCACGGGTCTTGCATGGCAGTATCGGGCCCAGATGAAGCTGCCGCACTGTCCAATCTAAAAAAAAATGTTTCTAACAAACGGTTTTAAAACAAAAAAGTTTTCAGGTAATTATATACATATTTCCATACGTATGGGAATTGATTAACATCCAGGACAAACATACGACAACTGGCTTGTAAGACCAGCACCCTATGAATTGAACCGCAAACCCGAGGCTCGAGGTAAAGGTAATGTGTTTAAAAGTATGCTAGAACATTTGACCATAAACAAAGTTTTTTTTCAAAGAGGGTGCCGCGTTGACTCACAGTCGATCAAAAACAACAACGTTTTAATGATTTAGAGCAGTGTTTGGCCATATTTGCAAAAAATTAATCAGATTTCAGATTTCGTTCTATATTATTTATATTACTCATTTCTTAGTAAACGAAACCGTCACACTTGTATAAACAAATTAGAACGATTCTAAACCGAACAAAAGTAATACGTACGCAAGTCGATCGAGTAATGTTCGAAAATTGAACAACTCGAACGAATGATATTCGAGTTCATACCCAACTCGAACGGAATGCAGAATGGAAATTGCACATTCGATCGGAATATTTCGAATCGATCGACGTACAGAATAGGGATGATAATCTTCATCGACTCTCGGAAAATACATTCAATAGCAAATACTACATAGCTTTGTTAGATTGTTTGAATGCAAAAAGAAGAATAAAAAGCAATGGTTCATCAGGACAATACTGCGATTCACAATTCGATGAGAACTACAGGATGATATGTGAAACGAAATCAAAATTGTGTAACTCATTTTTCTCGTAGATGGCTGAACCGATCTAAGATTCAAATGAAATCTAAGAATCATCTAAGATTCAAATGAAAAGTTTCAAGGTTCTATAAAACATCTTGCTTTTCAGTCAGATCCAACTTCCGGTTTCGGGGATAGTATAAAAATGTCTATTCCACATAAATTAATCAGATTTATCGGGTTAGCAGATTTGGATAGTCGATAAAAAAATTAACTTTTTTCAGTGGTATTCAGTTGTCGATCAGAAGGCACCTAAAAAATTAATTCGGACTATGATCTCTCAAAGATGTCTTAACAAATTTTCAAATATTTTGAAACAAATGTAAACTGTACAGCTACTCAGGTGAATTTATCTGAGTATAAAATCGTTTCTCAAAGCTCAATCGTTTTCTCAAAAAAAGCCTAATCAAATTTCAGAAACAAAAATTCAAATTAAAACAAACTTATATACAAAAATTAATTAATTTTATCCAATTATGACTTCCGGTTCTCGAATTACATGATGATGAATTTTTAAAATTCAAACCGATATAGAAGATGACAATCCCGAAAAGCTTCAAAGTTGGACTCAAAATTGTTGTAATTTATTCGTCATATGGCCATACGAATCGGTTTGGGTTATGCTGGTTCCTGAATACCGGCTCTGGAAGTACCTTAAATTACCGTAAACTCTAGAGTGGAACTTACATATCATGGCATGTTTAATCGATTATCACACTTCTAGATTCAAATTCGATCCGATTTGCAATTTCGACATTACAGAGTAATGAGTGATTAAAATCTCAAATTGTCGCTTAAAACGACGGTCATTAAAATAATGTCATGAAAACTTAAACACCGAAGAAAATTCATGCAAAAAACACATGCGGATTGATAAAAATAGGTATCATCTCACTGCTAGGTGGATTAAACACGTTTTTATATATATAAAAAAGGTAAAAAGGTATCATCTCACTGCTAGGTGGATTAAACACGTTTTTCCTTATAGGAAGCTATGTTTTATCAATAAACGGAATTCGTTATTTTTAAGTTAGTCACTTATGTGTCGGTAAGTTTAGTGTTTGTGGTGCGATTGATGTGAAAATTTGACACCTGTCTTCTGAACGATGATGATAGTTTGACATTACAAACGTCATCTCAGTCGGTCCCGGGACTTTTTTTAACAATGTGCTATGCGCATCAGCGGCTGGATTTGATTTGTGCACCGTTCGATTCCCCGGGTTTGCGGTTCAATGCATACGGCGCTGGTCTTATAAGCCAGTTGTCATATGTTCGAGCCCCGACGTGGATTGATTCATAGTGTCAGTAGGATCGTAGTACTAGCCATAAAATGATTATGTATGCTAAGAATCGGCTGCGAAGTCTGTTGAAACAGAAAGGCCACATTCCACAGAAGGAATGTAATGCCAAGACATTGCTTTCGATTCATGCGAGATATCTTTCACCATCAACCCAACCAACTAAACATCAGGGTAACCAAAATTCTCAAAGAAATAATTTCGAAAATTTGCAAACACAAATAAGTTTACACGGAACCTAGAAGATTGCTGACTTAATATTCCAAACAAATATTGGCAGAAATTTTGTAGTTTGATATCGTATTTAACCCTTAAATGCGCAATTTTGTTTTTCAACAAAATATCGAAAACGCTTCGAACTTCGAATTTACGCGTCTCATGCAAAGTTATATCGAAACAAAATCGACTAAATAATATTTCAAAATAGTGGGTAGTTCTCCCCGGTACGAATAATTACCCACCTGGGCTTAATATGTTTCACCGGCTCTGGATCCATATCTTCACTTAGGAGTATAAACAATCATCATTTGAGTGGACTACAGCCGGCGAACCATATTCAAAGCGTGCAAAACCACCAAAGTTAACTGGGAAGGTTATGTTCTCAGTATTCTGGTATGCACATGTTATACACAACGATTCTGCAATCCGACGGATTTGTGATACGAACGAATCTTTTTACATTCTTTATTCCGTTCGACTTGTATGATTCGATCGACTCTCGTTCGGGAACACTTGAAATTTCGAACACTAACCATCAAAGCTGTCGACACTACTTACACGTTCTATATTATTTATATTATTCATTTCATAGTAAACGAAACCGTCACACTTGTATTAACAAATTAGAACGATTCTAAGCCGAACAGAAATAATACGTACGCAAGTCGATCGAGTAATGTTCGAAAATTGAACAACTCGAACGAATGATATTCGAGTTCATACCCAACTCGAACGGAATGCAGAATGGAAATTGAACATTCGATCGGAATATTTCGAATCTATCGAAGTACAGAATAGGGGTGATAATCTTCATCGACTCTCGGAAAAACATTCAAAGCAATTGTTAGATCATTAGAAAAAAGCAATGGTTCACCAATGGACAATACTGCGATTCACAAGTCGATGAGAACGATGGTTAAATTTAACGAGTTACACTTCGAATTGCGATATGGCCCCCAGTGACTAGCATTCGCCGATTTAAAAAAATGCTCGTCGGTAAGAAATTCATCTCAAATGAAGAGGTTGAATTGCTGAATGTAAAGCCTGTTTTGAGGCCTTCTGCAGCCACGGCGTCGGGAAATAATAGAAACATTGGAATGATAGTATTGCTCTTGTAATCTCCACTAGTGAATAAAATCGATTTTTGGCATAAAAATGTGTTTTTCTTAGTTAGTTAATTATGGTTTGTTATATCGAATACGAAAGTAAAGTTTCATTTAAATAGAAGTCTGATGGCTTGTTTTACATTTCTGGAGTTGTACTATTAAATAATGATTTGTTTTAGTACTGTTAAGACGTAGAGCCGTCTTGAGCTAGTTTTAGATTTTAACAGTATCTAACGGGGAAAACAGATTGAAAAAATGGCATGCCAATGTATCTGTGTAACGAAAACCGCGAAAATGTTTCCGTGGAGGCGAGCCTCGAACCCGTAGCTGGCTCCTAACCAGGAAATTGTTTTGCCAATTTCATTCAAGAATACGTCTATTAAATAATACTTTCTGATGGTTTCTACATTCAACACACTATCTTAGCATATTCTTCGAACATTTTAAATATTCGTACAGCAAAGCAATTTGCATTACATTTGCAATGCCATTACATTCCTTTCGTGGAATTTGACATTTCTGTTACAACAGACATCGCAGCCGATTCTGAGCATTCTGAACCATTGCATGGCTAGTAATACGACCTACTGACACTAAGAACCCTTCCAGATAGGGGTTCGAACATACGACAACTGGCCTCTGAGACCAGCGCCCTATGCATTGATCCGCCAATCCGGGTTAAAATTCGTAACACTGTTTGTTAATACATGATTAGGACAAGAATACTTGTTCGATAATCTGAATGTTTCTTAAATGTTAAAATAGAATATCTCCGGAGACATGTTTTAGTATGGCAGCAAACTCAAACATTTTCTGTTCCAAAAAAGTGACACTCTGTGCTAACTCTAGACCTTCTAATTTTATCTGAATTACGCGTAATTAAAAACTTAGGTTGAAGTCGGAAGAACAGTCAACTAAAATTTGGACACAAACAATAGCATCTCATTTTGAAATATGAAAAGAGATAGCTCATAACATAATATTTAACGAAAAAAAAAATTACATTGATATTGGTAATTCGTTTATCTTCCGGCCCGTCTCAAGTAGGTACAGAACATCATAACGCAATAGAGTTATTAATATTCTTATAGCGCAATCATGAAGTTGAAAGGGGCGATTGTTGGACTCTTCTTGGATCTGACAGGTAAAGTAGTAATCTACTTTATCGTTGCTTTAATACAAAACTCAAATTTTGAAAAATGGTATTTGTTATAAAATATAAATACATGCATATCACTATTAGTACTGTTTATGGCGTATGATTTTTATATTGTATGTTTTTATCACTCCAGTCAAAATAAAAAAAAACACTTTGTTTGGATTCAAACCCATGACGACCGTGAACCGTGAACCTTTCGCCCTTTACTGTAAATGGATTTGTTACTTGTCATCGTTTTTTCATCAATAAGAATTTGAGTTTATCCTTCTAATAGCAACAATTGGAAAGATGAGCATCTGAAAATGAAATTGAACATTCTTAGGTTTTATCGTGTCATTATACCCTATTTTACCTGTTACTTGGTTCCGATACAGGGTGCTCCATCTTTTATGTCGGTATGTAAACGCTGAATAACTTTCACATTTACCAACCGAGCGATTGCATCAGATATGTTTTGGAAACGTCAATTTAGTACATTTTTTGCCATGGATCGCTTCACACCGAAATAACGCAGTGACACTTTACATCGAAAACAGTCATTCCATTGTATTAACTCAACGTGCATATCGGAAGAAATATGGCCTCGTAAAGGCACCATCTGACAACTTCCCGGACTTCTTTTTGTGGGTCTCACTGAAATGTTTATTTATCAAAATATTAAATAGCTTTAAATTAAAGAACCAGTCTACTTTTTGTCTAGTGACCTATCAAAAACAGTGTTGCAAAAAAAATACTACAAATGAATCACCCTTTATTTTGAATGCAAATTCAATGCACATTGCTTCAAAGTATGTAAAATTGATGTAATTATACATTTACAATGCCAACATAAAGTTTTAAATATGCAGTGATAAACTGCAAATGGTTACTTGGGTTGAATAAAATTCGTCATGGTTTTATGTTGTAGACGCAGCCGAAGGACCGGCAACCCTGCCGATATGACGGTAAATCGATAGTCACGTTCACTTAAGCCAATTGGCATAACCGAACTGTCAGATAAGAGTAGGAAGAGAAGCGTAGTGAAAACGTCGGCTAACCAAGTGAATGGGTGCACTAATTTGTAAGTTAAATCTTTTCTTTATTTTCTTTATTTGAATTAAAATGAATTTATCACTAGTTGAAGCGTTAAAAAACGGCTCTCGGAAAAGGAGCAGAACGTCACTTGGTGTTGTTTCATACAGCCGAAATCGACCTAACAAAACTTCAAAAATTACACGATGCCCGTGTTGAGAAGTCCGCTAGCGAGCCCTAACCTCAACGATGCTGAAAGCAACTGCGCCGCCTGTGATAAGCCGGATATGATGGACAATATGGCCAGTGCGATGGATGCAACGATTGGTGGCACTATTCCTGTGCGGGTGTCACGGATTCGGTTAGCGAGAGAGCTTGGAGCTGTTCTAAATGCAATTTAGCAGCTAATGTATCACCGGTAAGCAGTGTTTCGGGTCGTGCTTCTCGACTAGCTGATACAATGCAACGGCTAGTGGAGAGACAAGAGTTGGAGAAACAACGTGTCGAACTAGAGCTGCAAAAGAAGTTCCTTGAAGAACAACAAAAATTGTTCAATGCCACCGTTATGGAAGAGATTAGGAGCCAAAAAAGTCGTGTGAGCCGCCGCTCCACCCAAAACCGGGTGAACGAATGGCTGGGTTCAACAGGAGAAGGCGCACTGGATGTAATCATCGATCCACTAGCAGCTTCACAGACCGAACTCGAGCCGCCAGCGGGACTTGCAAATTCATCGGACGAAAAACAGTTAGAAGTTTCACCGGATATCGAGCCTGGTGCAGCGGAATCGCAGCAGTCACGGAGACAGCTGGATGCCTGCGACCAGCAGAAACTAGCTCAGGAGCAAATCATCGATTTACGAGAGCAGTTGGAGCAATGTAAGAAGATGCTTACCGGACTGCACATGTCAAACAACACACAGGTAAAGGCTACTGGCACAATAACAAAATCCCGTCCGAAAGCCCCTGATTTAGAAAATCGTCATGTCTTAATTAACAATCCTTGTCAATCTTTATCAACAAATCCCCCCACGACCAATGCCAATACATATAACGATACTCTTGCTGACGAAGAGTTAAACAACCGTGATAGTATGTTCAATTTGTATGGAGCTGCAAATCAAAGGAATCGCCCCATACTTTCACGGAATACAAGAGTGAATTCGTCCTCAAACCCGCAACAGCTTACAGAACGGCAGTTTCTGGCCCGCGACCTTCCGTCCAATACGCGAGTGAATTTATCCCCAGCCCCCCAACAGATTGCAGCGCGGCATTCGCTGGCTCGTGATCTTCCCTGTTTTTCTTGCAATCCTTCGGACTGGCCGATATTTATCTCTAACTTCAATTACACTACGAAAGCTTGTGGCTATACAGACGGTGAAAATATGGTTCGACTTCAACGATGTCTCAAAGGACACGCACTTAAGACTGTTCGTAGCCGATTGGTACTACCCCAGGCGGTGCCAAACGTCATCGAAACGCTTCGCATGCGGTATGGGCGACCGGAGGTGTTGATAAACTCGTTGCTGCGAGATGTACGAGCAATTCCTGCTCCTAAATCGGAAAAACTGGAAGGATTAATTGAATATGGGATGGCAGTGCAAGCATTGTGTGATCACATTGAAGCAGCTGACGAACAGGCGCATTTGGCGAACCCTACGCTTTTGCAGGAGCTTGTGGGAAAGCTACCAGCGGATCAAAAGCTAATGTGGGCTGGTTACAGACGAGGTGTTGTGCATGTAAATTTACGAACTTTCTGCGACTATATGTCCGACGTCGTCCGCGACGCGTCGAGTGTCGTACTGTACGAACCTGACGCAGGAAAAACAGCGAGCAAGGAAAAGTCGAAAAATAAAGGATACACGAATACACATGCTGTCATTGATACCAACGATCCGATCGAAACTAAAACCACGAAATCGTTTGAGTGTCATTATTGCGGCAAGCAAGGTCACTGTCTTCGTGAATGCAACAGATTCAAAGCACTAAGTGTGGACGATCGATGGCGAAAGGTTCGCGAATTGGGATTATGTCACACTTGCCTCTTTAGGCATGGACGACGGAGTTGTCGTAGCACGTACCGGTGCACAGTCGATGGTTGTCAGTATCGCTATCATGCGCTTCTACATTCAGGAAGAAACCTCGCAGTTGCCTCAACGTCTGATCCGGCAGAAAATCATACTCACCGTTATCTTGAGTCTAGTTTTCTTTTTCGTATAGTTCCTGTTACTGTTTATGGAAAGTCTGGGTCTACTGATGTTTTTGCATTCCTAGATGAGGGGTCTACACTCACGCTGATTGAAGGCGAATTAGCAACGCAGCTTGGTATCGAAGAAAGTCCTCAGCCACTCTGTCTTCACTGGACAGGCAACGTGTCGCGCAGCGAGAAGGATTCACAAAGGGTTTGCTTCGAGCTCGCGGGAACAGAATACTGCAGAAGATTTAAGATAACAGAGGCAAGAACGGTTGGCTGTCTCAACCTGCCTAGTCAGAGTTTTCATCGGGAACAAGCGGAGAAGAGGTATAAGCACCTGAAAGGATTACCACTGCCTAGTTATGCGAATGCTGTGCCGAAACTGTTAATCGGAATCGATAATCTACGATTGGCTTTGCCACTGAAAGTGAAAGAAGGAGACGGAAATGGACCGGTAGCAGTAAAAACACGACTCGGTTGGTGTGTATACGGCCAGCAACGGAACGAATCCAGCAAGATGCATAGTTTTCACATCTGCGAGTGTAATTCCAACAGCGAGTTGCATGAAGTCATGAAACAGTTCTTTGCGATCGAGCAAGCGAGTGTTAAAATACCGGATTCAGTAACATCGGAGGAAGATCGACGTGCTCAGCATATTTTAGAGAGTACTACTAAACGGATCGGGAATCAGTTCGAGACCGGATTATTGTGGAAGCAGGACGAAATAGTACTCCCAAACAGTTACCCGATGGCTATGCGTCGTCTGAAATGCCTCGAACGTCGGATGGAACGTAATCCCCCGTTGAAGGAGAATCTTCATCAACAGCTTCGCGAATACAGTGAGAAGGGATATGCCCACCGAGCGACAAACGATGAATTAACGAGAGCAGATCCAAACAGAGTGTGGTATCTTCCCTTAGGAGCAGTAACCAACGCGAAGAAACCCGGAAAGGTCCGCATAATCTGGGATGCGGCCGCTAAAGTAGATGGCGTATCGCTCAATTCCGTTTTATTGAAGGGTCCGGATCAGCTAGCGTCTCTGCCTGGTGTTCTTTTTCGTTTTCGATTGTATCAAGTGGCAGTAAGTGCCGATATTCAACAAATGTTTCATCAGCTTCGTATACGGGATGCAGATAAACACTCACAGCGATTCCTGTGGCGTTTCAATCTCTCTGAAGAACCGTCAATTTACCTGATGGATGTTGCCACGTTTGGCTCCACATGTTCGCCAGCATCAGCGCAATACATCAAGAACCTCAACGCGATGGAGCATTCCGAAAAGTTTCCGAGGGCAGTTCAAGGTATTATCGACAGCCACTACGTCGACGATTATCTCGACAGTTTCAGTAGCGAGGAAGAAGCGAAACAGATAGCTGAAGAAGTGCGTATAGTTCATCGGAATGGTGGGTTCACGTTGCGTGGGTGGCGATCAAACAACGAAAATGTCTTGGATCATCTGGGTGAGCCAAAGACCGTGAACGATAAGACACTCTGGCTAACAGGAACAGAGGGGACTGAGCGTGTGTTAGGCATGTTGTGGTTTCCCAGGACAGATGAGCTGCGATTCTCTACACAAATGAGCGAGGATGTGGTAAACTTGATCGCTGAAGATATTCGACCGACGAAGCGGCAGATTCTAAGGTGTGTTATGACGCTGTTCGATCCCTCAGGATTACTGGCACCTTTCTCTATCCACGGCAAGGTACTCATTCAAAATCTCTGGAGAACTGGTGTGGATTGGGATGAAGAAGTCGACGACAATGCTTATGACTTCTGGCGAAGATGGACGAAGATGATAGAATTCATTTCGACCGTACATTTACCACGATGCTACTTTCCTGGTGCAACGGAAAACACATATACTGATGCTCAACTTCATGTGTTTGTGGACGCTAGTGAAACCGCCTACTCTTGTGCTGTGTACTTACAAACGATAGATATTAACGGTGATCCTCAATGCGTTCTCGTGACTGGGAAAGCAAAGGTGGCCCCTGTGAAGCCAATGTCTGTGCCAAGATTAGAGTTGCAGGGATGCGTGCTAGGTACACGGCTAATAAAATTCTTTCTTGAGAATCACCGTATTTCTGTTACCAGACGGGTTCTTTGGACCGATTCTACAACTGCATTGTCTTGGCTTCTAGCGGATCCACGCAACTATCGACCATTTGTGGCACATCGCGTCGGAGAAATCTTGTAGTCATCTAAAGCTAGCGAGTGGAGGTGGGTTCCGTCAAGATTAAACCCTGCGGATGAAGCGACCAAGTGGGGAAGTGGCCCTTATTTCAGTGATGAGAGCAAATGGTTTGGAGGACCAAGTTTTCTACTTCTCTCGGAAGAGAATTGGCCGAAATCTGCGAAGCCGTCAGTAGCAACTACTGAGGAACTGCGTCCGTCATCGTTACTTCATGTGTTGATTGGATACCTGATCGATTACAATCGCTTTTCACGCTGGGAAAGACTTCATCACACTATCGCTTACGTCAACCGTTTCGTGTACAACATCCGAAGTGTGGGACCAAGGTATTTCGGACATCTTCAGCAAGAAGAGTTACTGGCTGCTAAGAAGACTATTTTTAAGCAAGTTCAGGCTGAAAGTTACATGGATGAAGTGATACAGCTGAAAAGAAACTTATCTCTACCATCGGATCAAAGGAAGCCGTTGGATTCCAGTAGTCCGTTACACCATTTCATGCCGGTGTTGGACGATCGTGGACTAATCCGCCAATACAGTCGAGTAAGGAAAGCTCAACATCTGTCTACCGATATGCGGTACCCTATAATAATGCCAAAAGATCATCCTGTAACGTTGCTTCTGATCGATTGGTATCATCGTACATACCGTTACGCTAATCATGAAACGGTATGCAACGAGATACGGCAAGTGTTCACGATCCCGAGACTTCGTACAATGGTGAGAAGGATCTCCCGGGAATGTCAATTTTGTAAAATTCGTAGAGCTCAACCGCAAATGCCCGTAATGGCTCCATTACCAGCAGCTCGGCTTGCTGATCACGTTCGTCCCTTCACGTATACGGGAATCGACTACTTCGGACCGCTTCTGGTGAAAATTGGAAGATCAAACGTGAAAAGGTGGATTGCTCTCTTCACCTGTCTTACAGTTCGTGCAGTACATCTGGAAATTGCTTACAGTTTATCTACTGCTTCCTGTATCTCCTGTGTCAGAAGATTTGTATCTAGGCGAGGGTCTCCAGTCGAGTTCTTTACAGACAACGGGACAAACTTCCAGGGAGCAGAGCGAATTCTACGCGATCAGATCAACCAGGGATTGTCTGCAACATTTACGAACGCGTCGACAAAATGGACCTTCATTCCACCGGGAGCTCCGCACATGGGTGGTGTGTGGGAGCGTTTAGTGCGTTCGGTGAAAACAGCGATGGGGTGTGCGTATTCGGACGAGAAGTTGGACGATGAAGGACTGCAAACGTTGGTCGTGGAGGTGGAAGGATTGGTAAATTCAAGGCCTCTGACGTATTTGCCGATCGATTCTGAGGAATCGGAGGCGCTCACACCGAATCACTTCTTGCTTGGAAGTTCAAGTGGTGTCAAACCAATGTGATATAAACAGGTGGGGCAGACCACATAGCATGCTTGTGTTGGTAACCAAAAATTTGTAAATAGTTCGGTATGACGACATACATTAAAAATAAACATGCTTTGATTCAGTGTCAACTAGCCCGAACGATGTGACGACAGCAAGCACGTGGTTTTTAGTTTTATTTGGCTTGCTGAAGCAAAGTCATTTTCACTAACACAAAAGAGTTGTGTTTGCCCCACCTGTTTCTACCACATTGGTGTCAAACAACCGATTGTGCCTCTAGCTTCGCGGACTAAGATTTCGCGAGATACGTTAACTCAAATTCAACAGCGTCTTGACGTTTTCTGGACACGATGGCTATTGGAATACATGCCAGTGATTCGCAGACAGTCGAAGTGGTTTGGCGAAGTCAAAGCTATTGAAGAAGGGGACTTAGTACTGATCGTCGAGGAAGCAAAGCGAAACGGCTGGACTCGTGGTCGCGTGGCTGCGGTTACGAAGGACAGCGAGGGTAGAGTACGTCAGGCGATAGTTCAAACCTCGAGCGGACAGCTGCGTAGTCCGGTATCCAACTAGCGTTGTTGGATGTTGGCAAGACACGTGTAGTCTCGGCCAATGGCAAGATACACCCGGGGGAGGATGTAGACGCAGCCGAAGGACCGGCAACCCTGCCGATATGACGGTAAATCGATAGTCACGTTCACTTAAGCCAATTGGCATAACCGAACTGTCAGATAAGAGTAGGAAGAGAAGCGTAGTGAAAACGTCGGCTAACCAAGTGAATGGGTGCACTAATTTGTAAGTTAAATCTTTTCTATATTTTCTTTATTTGAATTAAAATGAATTTATCACTAGTTGAAGCGTTGAAAAACGGTTCTCGGAAAAGGAGCAGAACGTCACTTGGTGTTGTTTCATACAGCCGAAATCGAACTAACATATGTCATGTCGTCAATATATTCTATTTCCACAGATAACAGATATACTGGCTCGAATAAACCTGTGTAAATTTGAAATTTGCTATACGTTGGAAACAAGGAGATCACAACTGCCACCTACTCGACCACTCATCTTGATCTTTCAAAACGTTCCACTACGTTCCGGAACGATAACATCGATTATCGTTACCCCAATGCGCAGTACTTAAGCTTGAGCGACCACCACTGGTTGCTGATCCCTTACTGATCGGGATTAGCTGAAATTGTACCGGGAATTTCTAGATGATCCAACTGATAAATCATCCTTCTGTCTACATCTTCTGGTAATCCCAGAATTCATTGATCGATACCGGCACCGGCCAGGTTCAAACGTAGATTGTCTTAGGACTGGAAAGAGATGTTAGTCCAACACTTGTTGTTACTAGAGGCCGTATATACTACTGCGCAATCCACAAGTGTCAAGGAAGAAAGATATTTGTTAGTATAAGTCTCAGTAATCGTTGTATTCACGCGCGACTCAGTATACTCCGGTTTCAAGATGCTCGGATGCACCAATAAACTCACAGACTTCCCGAGTGAACGTTTCAACGATATCCGATACTGAAGTCCCGGGAAGTCTTATTTTCGAAAACTGAAGGAAAATTTGAAATAATATCGCGTAATGAATAAAAACTTCATTATTTTTCTAAATGGAATTACCTGCTAAAAATAAACGAGTGAATAGGATTCAGACAAAATAGATGATTCATTGTAGTGAAATATTCTAAAAATTATATCAAATCATTTTTAATCACCAAACAAATGTCACCAGATTCCACGCGCGTCTTGATTGTTTATTGTTTCCACTTTATTATTTTAATTATTCATTTAAATTATTAACTGGTTATATTGATTGACCAGGGCAGCCGGCTACCGAGAAAAAAATATTAATTTATCAAACAAACAAGTATTTTTTCATTTATTCAATACACCGATACATATTATCTCTGTTATTAAAATTGTAATATTACCGGATCTGCGCAATAGTTGATTTTCATCATTCAATTTATAACACAAGCAATAACATGGAAGAAGGAAAAATACCGAATAAAACTTTTCTCCGAAGCTAAAGCTTGCTTCATTTAGAATTGGAACAAACTTTTGCTCATATTGTGGCGCACCTGGTGGACGGATTTTGAAGTTCTTGGAACCCGCGTGTCAGCTTCACGTATGACATTTCGCAAATCGACTGTACTTTGTAAACAATTAACATGGAAGCCGAAAGAAGGGAAAAAATTGTGCATAGTTATTGGGAAAATCCATTGTGGTCTGCATCTAGGCTAGCTAAACAGCTGAAATTGCCCAGAAATACCGTATGGCGCGTTATTAAACGGTATAAGGAAACATTGACGACGATTCGGAAGCCTCAAGCCAATCGTCGGAGTGGAACTGTCGACCGGAAACTGCGTGATAAGTCAATAGTTGCACTATTTATGTACCATTTAATTCCACTATTTCACTGTCACGTTATTACACTTTCACCAAGTCACTATACTTTAATGAAGCATAACAAACGTTACAATACAGATACGCGAATTTCGGATTGTTATTTACATCCTTCTTCAGTGTATCGGTTTTAAAAGTTTGTGGGAGCCCCTACCCAAAAAAATCGCCAAATGGCTAGTAAAAGAATTCCATTCAATGCCAAAAATTTTTTTCCGTAGATCAGTCCCCAACACACAAGAATTCACGACTCAACTTCAAAACTCTGGTGAAATCGAAGAAGACGAAATAATGGTTTCATTCGATGTAACTGCCTTATTCCCAAGTGTCCCGGTGAAGGACTCAATCAATCTATTGGAAGATTGGTTACTTTAACAACATAGTAACAGTTTATGGAAAAGCAAAGTAAGGTCATATCTGAACTATCTTGGCTTTGTATGGATGTAAATTACTTCAAATTCAGAGGCGGATTTTATAAACAGTTACAAGGGGCACCAATGGGTAATCCGCTCTCCCCGTTTTTATGCGAAGTGTTTATGGCAAATCTTGAAGAACTTTTGAAAAACCAGGGATTATTACCTAATCGCTGGTGGAGATACGTTGATGATATATTCTGTATCATCAAACGCAATGATTTATTAACTTTCTTACAAATCATTAATAACTTACATAAAAACATTAAATTCACCTATGAGGAGGAGAAATACAACAGTTTACCTTTCTTAGATATCCTCATTGTCAGAGAGGCAAAAACCTTAAATTTCGAGATATACAGGAAGCCAACCAACACGGATCGGGTCATACCAAATACTTCTAATCATTCCCACCAACACAAAAATGGCAGCTTTCCACCATATGATTCACAGAATGTTGACCTTACCCCTTAAAAGAGATGCTGCAATAAAAGAGAAACACTTTATTTTCGAAATTGGAAAGATCAATGGATATCCGGAGCGTTCAATCTAAACAATCCTCGACAAAAATTTAAGATTCTTGAAAAAACAATTACTTACAACTCTACCCCAATATCGGCTCTCGGTTTCCGGTTCCTGAAGGACTGGAAATAGGGGTAAAAAACTCCGACAGCGGAACTAATATTAATCTCCTTTTTATTCAAAATCCAATTGAAATTTGTTTGAAGAATCATTCAGTAAAATTTACAACATTATAAGTAACATGAGAAAGGTATCGTCACACCGCCAGGATTAAAACAGATTTGTACTAATAGAAAACATTCCAATGATAATCAGTCGTAAATCTCATAGTATATCCGAGGTCCAGTCACTAAACATTTTCCATTTAATCTCTATAATAATCTCTTAATCGGATTCAGAGATGTATAAGATATAGCATATATAAGATATATTGTCCCGGGTTGACGGTTCAATGCATAGGACGCTGATCTTACAAGCCAGTTGTCGTATGTTCGAGCCCCGACCTGGAAGGATTCCTAGTGTCAGTAGGATCCATAGTACTAGCTATGCAATGATTCTGTACACTAAGAATCGGCTGCGAAGTCTGTTGAAACAGAAAGGCCAAATTCCACAAAAGGAATGTAATGCCAAGACTTTGCTAAGATATATGCTATTAAAATATATTACATATAAAGGGTGATTTTTTGTTGGTATCTTTTTGGCAGTACTGCTTTCAACAGATCAAGCAGTACTGCTTTTAATAGAATCGTGTCCTGTGTCAAAGAACCACATTGTCTGAAGATGTTGTTAAGATGACCATAGAAGCGAGCCACATACGCAACCAAGAAAACGCCTACCCTCCTTCTCCACCATTCGTTATTTTGTCCAGTTGTTAATGTAAACAAAGCATTAAACACATTTTAATACGCGTAGGGGTAAGTGTGTTGCGTGGAATTGCTACTGCAATTTGGTGACATAATCATTCTTCGTATTGATATATGTTTACAATAAACTATCAACTCTGGAGAATGATTTGCAAAAAAAAAATCGAAGCTCTAAGTAAGGCATAAGCTCTATGAAACTACATTAGATTGTTCTTCATAGATAAACTTATCCTCTGATTTAAAATTTTATTAGAAAACCTTAGGATTACTCATAATTGTGATTTTATTTTTTTTCAAAATTGACGATATTAAGTTTGCAGGCGTGCTTTAGTATTGGTAATACCACACTTTTATATTGGAAGTGATGCCATACATAATTTAAAAAAAAACAAGCCTTTCAATGCACTTAAAATGAATTTATGTTCAATTAGTCGCACATTGATATAGTTAAATTCACGGATCAAAACTACTTTCGTCCATCGCCATCTAAAACGTCAATATTTTTTTAAATGACGATAACATTTCCCTTATTTTCATTTCAAACATTGCTTCCGCTCCAAGTTATCCGTAACTCTGTTCTCTAATTTACTCTCGCAAAAAAAAAACCAGCAGTTCAAGTATCTCAATCTTATCAAAATGCCTCGTCTATCCAATGAGAGCTGCCTTCGCTCATTCGCAAAAATCAAAAGATAAATAGATGGTATACGTTGATAGAGTGTGTTTCGGATAGTGAGCCTCTGGGTGAGGTTGCATTCCTACCCGAATTCCAGAAGTACTTTTTATTTAAATATACTTCTTCGTATCGAAGTGATACAATCGATACAGCATTACCCTCTCTACTCACAAATTTTATTATGATATAAAAAAATATTGTTTCACCAATATTTTTACATTTGTTTTGCCTGACTTCTATCTACGGTCATCTTAACGATAGTTACGGAATTCCAAAACCGTGCCATCCGTTCTTAAGTTATTCTAATTATGCTCTCTTGCAGCGTTACCACGGAGTTTCAGTATTCAGTTCAGGTATGTTGAACTGGTAATGCCACCACACGGAACAACACAAACAGCACTAGGGTATATATTTTTCGCAAATTTTAACTCAGAGTAATTTAATTTTAAATTTTTCGATTATGATTATGAGCGTCGCGACAAAAATACAAATTTTTTTTTCAAAAATGGACCAAAAAAAATCCATTCATTTTGTTACAGCGAAATCGCCTTGAGACTGAGCTCATTTTTCATTGATTAAGTGAAGCGAGCTTTGCTCTCCATATTCATAAATGTTATGATTTTCCTTCAACATAAATGCTGAATTAACATCATTTCCTGAAAAAAAAAAATGTTATCTCTATCAAGTAATAGCACATCATAATTCGAACTACTTTTTTCTCATTAGTGAAGCGTTGAATGAATTCAAGTAATATTAATAGGTGCCATTATAATAATGCTTTCCAGCCCAGTCTTGTGAAAGCGTTTTATTTGTAGTTAATACTGGACCACCAATGAGAGGAAACATGATGTGGGACCTGTCGCACAGTGTCGCCCTGCATTCGACAAACGGAATCAGCTGCTAATGACAAACTGTACCACAGACGACAATTTGCAGCTAGAATGCCATAAAAGATTGTAATTATTATCCCTCAGGTATAGATTCACAGCTTGAGGAAGTTTCTAGACTCTCCCGTATGGAATGGGTCTGTAATGACTTCAAAACTCGTAAGGTTAGAAAATGACATAAAAAAGAAACCACGTTTGATTGTTGTTGTGTTTTAAAGGCGTTGAAATCACAGTGTTTTCTTTAATGCACCCAAGCTTCTCTGAGATGAAAGAATCGATTAAAAAAAACTTTGACTCTTTGAAAGCTATTTTACCCAAACAGCTCCCCCACCTCCTTCAACGTAACATTTTTTACGAACCATATCCCAAATTACGTAAACTTTTTTTACGAACGCTTTCTTCGAGGTTTTTGCATAAAAGTAAAACGATTACGGGGTTATTGATAGTCCATGGAAACCACTACAATATGGGTATTTTTGGAATGGGTTTGATATTGATGTTCCTTATAAAAACATGTTTTGATCCACCTAGTTGTGCAATGATGCCTTTCTCATATCAATCATACTGTGGTATAGCTTTGTTTGACCATCGTCTACTGATAATGACTACCGATTGGAGCAGTTTTGATGTTGTTTTATAAATTTGTTTAGGTTTTTTTTTGTTTCGCCCCTTTGAAGTGATGGTATAAAATTTCAAACACACTGCATCCTAAAATTCCGGAGCCGGGATCTGGATCCAGATAAAATTCAAGTATTCCGTATGGGACCACAGGACCTTTCATTTGAATCTAAGTTTGTGAAAATCGGTCAAACCATCGCTGAGAAAAGTGAGTGAGATCCATTTGGGAAAATATGACCACTATTTCCGGTGCCTCGGGAATCGGAAACCGGGAACCATAATAGCCGTTTTTTGGCCGACTACTAATAATGACTAGGAGTAGTTTTGAGACCAGTTTAGACAATTTTTCAAGGATTTGTTTCGCCCGGATCCAGAAGAAATTCAGAAGTTCGGTATGTAATCTTAAGGTCTTTGGTTTAAATCTAAGTTAGTAAAAATATTTTCTTTATTTTGCACATAACTCCGGAACCGGAAGTCATATCCAAAAAAAATCTAAAATTTTGAGTGCGATCATAAGACATTTCATTTGGATCAAAGATTATGAAAACCGGTTCAGCCGTTTCTAAGAAATTTGAGTGATTTCCGGTTTGGAGTACACGATAACTTTTTTTCTGATTCGGCTAAAATTCTATAGCACCTTATGGGACCAAAAGTCCTTGTATTTGAATCTAAGTTAATGAAAATCGGTCCAGCCATCTCTGAGAAAATCGAGGGCAAATTTTTATTACATACACACATACATACACACACTTACACACATACAGACACACACAGACGGTTAAACGGTCGGGTTCCACAATGATTGCATAGTCTTTCTGTATGAGAAAAACCCTTACAATATCGGTGTTTTTGGAACGGATTGGATGAGTAGATGTCGGAAAACGATGTTTGAGGTGATTTTGCATTCCAAGATGGTGATATCCGGTTTATTGATACTGCTTGAAAACCTTTACAATGTGAATATATTCGAAAAGGATTCGATGCGTTAGTACCGAAAAACGATGTTTGAGGTCGATCTGAAATCCAAGATTAAAAAATGAGTGAGGATTTTCAAGAAATGTCGATAAACTGGAAGTCAACAAATCGAATTTCGAAAAGAGCTCAAACAATGTTTATTTATATTCAATCTGTTCCGAAAATGCCCTAATTTTAAGGGGTTTTAAAGTGTCGTCTCGTGACAAAATTTACGGGTTGTGCACTGGTTATAACAGATGTAACAAGATGGCATCTCTGGAGACAGCAATTTGTTTTCAACTGCCATAAGCGTAAGCAACTGGAGTCTTTCCTGATGGTGTGCATCTCAGAGCCAAACGTGACAGAGAGAACATCAACTCTTAGAGCTGAGCTGATTAATTCTCTTCTTGAATCTGTGCAGTAACTCATGTGCACGGAAAAAAACACTAACACAGCGACAAGAGAAACTTGAGATTTTAAGTTGAATGTGTATGAGATGTGTGTAAATACACACAATTTCGGGGTTTAAGGCAAAGTGCTTGAGTTCAGAGCTCCGCGTACTGGTCACGGCAATGCGATATGGAAATATCGTTGACAGCCACATTGACCAGAAAGCGCAAGCAGCATTTGTGCATATTGTGCTGTAGACCAAATTATTTTCATATCGGTACCATCCGACCTGATTTCATCGAATAAAAAGAAAATCTAAAAATAATAGAATGCTAATGAGGACATTGTTCATTCGACCAAAGGTCGTTATCTTAGAATTAGAACGATAAAACATCGTTCTCCGGCATCTCATTAAACCCCATCGATACCCATATTGCAGGGTCTTTTTAAGGAAATATCGATAAACCGGAAACCGGCAGCTTGAATTTCAGAACAACCTTAAAGACTGTCCCAGAAACTATGGACGCACTTTAATTTCGCTGTAAATAGTTCACAAGTGTTAGATATTCATATTTTATTCAATATACTGATAATATTAGACTACAACAACAGAATATTATTCTCAACATTTGCTACTTAGCCATTGTAGGTGCGCCACCTTCTTGCGAACGTTCCTCATTAAATTCCGTACAGACTTCTTGGCGACAAGTTTTGATACTTTTTTCCAATCAAAGAAAATCATTTAACATTAGAATTAACGTCAAAACGAATAAACACATGTAGAATGAAAGAAGGTGTGCCAGTTGACTACCTATTGTTTACAACCAACGTACGTACCGGCGAATCGCTTACCTAAATTCTACCTGTTTCACATATAAATAGCTATGCATCGTAGGACAGATATCAGTTTATAACAAATCTCTTTCGAAACAGTTACAATACTACAATATGGATTTCTCAAAGTGTTGTAAACCTTTTCCTGGTTTTGTAGGTTCCGGAAAATTTTTCTAATTAACAGAAACCATAATTGGAAAATTAGAAGCTCAAAAATGCAAGGTTAAATTGAATACCACGTTAAGCATTTGTAATCGCTGTCGTAGGCGGCCTTATAAGGAAAGTCATACGTCGGAAACAGAAGGGCAGTCAACAACTGAACCACAACCATCCACATCGCAATACGATTTAGAGGAAGTACCTTCAGCAGCTTCAATCAACTCAGCATCTTCTGAAGCATCAATCGCGGAGGGGGATACAAGAGCACACAACATTGAACTCTTCAACAAGGGCATAGCAGAAATCAACGAAGAAACTCCGGAATGTTAATTCTCCTCGAGAAAAATATTTGGATATTTCAAGAGGTATAAAAAAGCAAATTTTCGGGTTACCGGGGGATAAAGAAGATTCAGAATTACTCAAAACGAAAGCAGCACAGTTGGATGAAGTGATTACTAAAATGATAGAGCAGTTTGCTACGCCTGATTGCACTAGGAATGAAAAAGTACATTTAGGGGTTAGCCAAATTTTGTGCTAGGGCACATAACCGTTTTCATTATTTTTACGTTTCGTCTTTGACTCATCAGTGCAGAGCAGTTCAAATTGAACTGCTTAGTGCTAAACTCGGCAGTTCAATTTGAACCGCTAAGCAGACGTAAAGTTTCTGCTACTTACAGAACACTTTTTGTTTTGCAACGAAGTGCAATGTCTTTTCTGTTGCAAAACAAAAAGTGTTCTGTAAGTAGCAGAAACTTTACGTCTGCTTAGCGGTTCAAATTGAACTGCCGAGTTTAGCACTAAGCAGTTCAATTTGAACTGCTCTGCACTGATGAGTCAAAGACGAAACGTAAAAATAATGATGAAAAAGTACGTTTGTTGTTAGTCTTGCCAAACTCGTGGTAAAAGGAGAAAATAGCCACCCAATTCAAGGCGAACAAATACATTGTGTCGGAGGCAAGAGAATCAACGGACGAAATAAAACCAAGAAACAAACGGGACGCAGCAGGAACGAAACGATAGAAAACGAGGTGCTTCAATATTTCAACAGCGATTACGTCAGCAGAGTAATTTCGGGATCAAGAGATTGCGTCACAGTCAAAATGAACGGTAAGTGTGAACGCAAACAAAAGCGATTGCTTTATTCATCATTGAAAGAAAATTATTTGGGTTATAAGGAGGAATTTCCAGATCGAACTATTGGATTCAGTATATTTACAGCATTAAGACCAAAACACTGCAAGTTGCTTGGAAGTTCTGGTTCACATAACATATGTGTTTGCACAATCCATGAGAATGTTTCATTAATGATTCATGCTGTTGAAAAATATTTCAAGTGCTATTATGTGACTCATCAAAAAGATCCTGCTACCTCCGTGAATGCAAAAGTTGTACAGCGAAACAAGATCTGGAGAAAAGCGTTTTAGACAATTTCGAGGAACGTGATTTGACTGAGATAAGATTTGAACAATGGGTTTCTATTGACAGATGTGATCTAGAGAAATTTGTCAAACCAGTAGAAGAATTTGCATCATATTTTTGCGAATAATTAGAAAAACTTGAGACATATGATTTTATTAAAAATAAACAACCTGATTTTCTTAAAAATGCAAAATCTAATTTAAAGACAGGAGAAATTGTAATTATTTGTGTTTTTTCAGAAAATTTTTCAATTGTTGCTTCAGGATGCTGTTCAAAGCCTCTACTGGAGCAATGATCAAGCAACTTTGAAATTTATTATAAAGAATCAGAAGAGCTGAAACATTTAAGTTTCATTGTGATTTAAAAGGTGCTTAAACACGATATCATCGCGGTTCAACTGTTTATTTCACACTTAATGTCATTTTTGAAAGACAAAATTCCAATTAAAAAAGCAATATTTATGTCTGACGGAGCTGCCTCGCAGTACAAAAACAAAAAAAAATTTGCAAGTCTCTGTAAATTTAAATCAATGTATAGCATTGATGCTGAGTGAAATTTTTTTGAAACTTCTCATGGTAAAAGACCATGTGATGCACTCGGGGGTAATTTAAAACGAATGGCACGACGTGAAAGCTTGGCTAAACTACATGAACACCCAATCACAACTGCAAAACAATTATATTAATTGGTAGAGCAGAGACGTCGAAATGCATTCACGACCATGTCTTTTTGTTACGTGTCACAAGAAGAATATGAACGGGGTGTGACCGAGTGGAGTAATCTTTATAAGGATACCAAAATGATTCCAGGCACACAGAAATACTATTCTTTCGTTCCGATTTCAGAAACCACAATCGTCACAAGACTGTATTCGAATGACGATGCACGTAGTACACATACAATTTTCAAAAACTTAAAACATTAAATATAATTAAGAATTATTCATGTACATGTTATAATTGTAGATATAGCAAGAAAATAAGCAATTTTTGGAAATATAAAAATGGTGTTAAAATTAAATATCCAAGTATCTCAAAAACAGCAACTTTTAGAAGAAAGGATAACATGAACAAATTTATTGCCTTTAACCTGTAGAAAAATATTCTACTGTTTAAATGATTATCTTTCAACGAAAACTTGAAATTTCGAATATATCCGTAAACTATTTTAGCTGTAACTTCTTCATTTTTCAAAAGGCACGGATGGGATAGCCATCAATCTGTAGGTTTTAATAACAGCTCTAAAAAGAAATTATCAAAAAAATAAAAGCATGCTTTTTTTTTATTTAACTTTTTCGGATTATTTTGTAATTATTGAGAAATAAAATCAAAATTCTTTTCAGTGTATATTTTGTTTGCCCAATCGATTCCCTACAACTTCTTCCTGAACGCCATTTTTGTACAATTAACGGTTTCCGAGTTACAATGATTTGAAAAAGGCAATTTTTGTGAAATGCAAAAATACATACGCCCTTTTTAAAAATCAGTTTTGAGTTGGATTGACCTCTCCATTGGTTCAAAACTTATGGTTTGCCATACTGAAACCATGTGCAAAATTTCATCCAAATCGGAGAATGTCGAGTCTGATGATCTGCTAAGCATTTCTGGAATTGCTCTGTCTTAATTTTCTGAATATACCAGAAAGTTATCACGACACCGAGCGGTGGATTAACCCTGGCGTTTATTTCTTCGAGTGAATTGCTTCTCTTGATGACTCCCCAAAGCCTCGCTTGATGTCGGTGGACTAGAATACGGCGTAGACAAGAAACGTTTACATTATATAGACGAATTTGATTAAGTTAATGTGAAAACCTTTTTATCAAACGCTTCTACCTTGGCCAGTACCGCTCCGGTGGCTCCATTTTCCGTATCACATCATCGTCGTGGGAAGCGGGACCCTGGATATCGGCAACAGGACGGCAGAATGGTGTACTGTTTTATCGCTGGGTCTTTGCGATCGCTCGAACCGGCGGAGAGCAGTGACTTTGAAATAGGGAAGCATTTGTGGTGCCTCGAATGTGTCATTCAATTCGATTGATCCCCGTTCGCGTCCTCGCGTCCCTACGGCCCTACGTCGGCAGCATCGGTGCATTGTAGCTGCCCGGACGATTGGCAGTATAATTGCTAATGGCAACTGTTTTGCTGCTCGGGTTTACTACCGATGCTGAATGACATGTCCTATAATATCGATGCCAAGGCTGGTGCCTCCCGAGTCGTGTCGAGATGTTGTGGCGCTTTTTATTCCCACCGAGTATTAATTGCTTATCACTTATTGCGGAACGGCAACTAATCTCGTGCCATTTAAATTATGTCTCCCATTTGTCAATCGCACACATGTTTATTTTTTCCTCCTACGGTTCGCTGCTGATCAAGTCCTATTGCGCTCACGATGATCTATAGAATGTAATCAGTTTTTATAGTTGATGAATCTTATTGTCATTACAATTTGAAACAACCGCTGATCCAGAACTGAAATTATCGTTTGGGGATCAACTGTTTTTTTTCTTCTTCCTTCATGCAAGCTGAGTGCTTTCCTAGTAGCTTGGACGGGTCGCATTCGGTGTACGCGGCAATCATGGCAACTCACACTTGTTCTAGGGCTTCGATTCAAATTATCACAAAATGGCGAAATTCCACACATTCTCCTCGTGATTTTCAGACTTGTCAACCATTCCGATGTGAGAAGCATGCTTCACGCCAGCAACCCATCTACGGCACTGCGAGGAACCCTCTAAAGAAGTAGCCACGCACGAACTGTAACCCGATGCGTACCGTTTCTGTCAGAAAGACACACATTATGGCGATTATTAATTTGGAGTAATTTGTCTCCGTCAATTGAGAGTGACTAAATTGGTCGGTGCAACTATTGAGTGAAACGATACCACCAAGCTCCACTTGTCGGCCAGCGTCCAGCTGCATACCGGTCAAAGTGCTGCCGATTTGGTCGTATGCATTTTGTTTTTTATTTTTGTTTTTGTTGCTCTGCGCCCTCGAGCAATACCGTCAATGGTGGTGCTTTGTACCACCGTCCGATCCGTCGAGTCCGTGGACAGATGAATGATTGTCGCGTTTTATCGCGATCGCGAAAAAGGCGCGAACGACGAGATGGCTTGCCGGAAAAAAGTAGAAAATAACGAATTCATTTTTTTTTCGCCGGTCGATGTTATCAGTTTAATCACGTAATTGAAATAAGTTTCGCGATTCTTGTCTGTCCATTGCTGGCTCTCCGGTTTGCCCCGCTGATCGAGTCCCAGTGGCCGAGCGTTTCGCTTTTTCGGGTGAAATTTATCGATATTACATCGGCGCGGTGAGTCCGTTTACGGGAGCTTGTTCTGCTCCAGTTAACTCCCACCTACCCCCATCCATCCACCCATCCAGTTCGGTAGCCGGTGTGGATATACGAACAGCGAGCAGTCCACTGTGCGTATCCTATCTGGGTAGCGTGACAGTGTGTCTCGGAAAGCGGTGGCACTCGCGTGATCAGCCCACCGAAAAAGGCTTGTCTTCGATGATAAATAACCGCTCGTTTGACAGCATTCCGTGATGTTGCAATTTGTTGAACTTCGACGACCGAAATCTTGCGACTTGTTTGGTTTGATCAAACCAATAACCTACTGGAGTCGGAATGAGAAGCGTTTCGTTTTCTTTCGAACGATTTATGAAAGAAATCGAAATGAGACGGCAAAATATTCGTCGTATAAAAATTAATTGTTCGATCGTGGGACACTTTTCAACTGGAAGAGTCCATCTGCTTTGCACACCTAACCGATAGGCTACTGATGAACAGAGACCAATGAAGTACTTTAGAAAGCAAAGTCAAAAACAAAGCTAAGAATTGTGGAATTTGACCTTCTGTTACAACAGACTTTGCAGCCCATTCTGAGCGTAGATCCGACTGACCCTGAAGCTACGATCAGACTAGCCAGTTTATCTGTCAAAAACAAGTAATTTTTCGGCATATTATATTATTATATTCGGTCTGGAAATGTGATTACACTATTCACAGTCAAGTTGATGTGCCGCCAAGTGCTGTAAAACTTCATTCAATTCAATTGAAACTGAATGTGGAACACATTGACGATCTCTCTAATGCAGTAAACTTCACTCTCTGACACACACAATGTTTGCTGACGGCCCGAACGGGCAGCATTTAATTCATCACTCGTTTCTCTTCAATCGAGGCTCAGTTTAACCACCGTCAGTTGATCTCTTGAAATGACAAAATATCTCTTTCAATAGTGTGAGAGCGGCCTTCAAATGAGGTTCATGTAAACATTCGAATTGGTTCAAGAAAATAGATGAAAGACAAACCAGATAGCTGAATTATCAATCACAGAATACACATAAATTAATTGTTTCCTCCTTCAGTTTTCATTTTTAATACTTTACTCCATTTACCTCCATTACCAAGAGCGAAGGCATTGAAGCAGGTAGACTACTTGGCACTCGAAACTGAGCAAGCAAAACTTCAAATGACTAGATACGATTATTCAACTGACGATGAATTCCGGGAGCTTCACTTGAATATGGCAGCAAAAGTCAAATGAATTAGTAGGGATATGCTGACTGTCAGCGGCCATAAATTTCATTTTCATCTTATTTTATTCGTTTGAAAATGAAATTTTACCGCACTGGTGCCGCCAGTCAATATTTTGACAGATGTTATGTTTGACTGTGACAGACTTTTTGAGCATGTCTGTATTGTGATTACATTGATCAGACAGATAAAACTGGATATAGACTAAAATATAGTGGACAGTTTATTGCAGTTTTTCTGCACACCGTGATCACATTGGAAGGCAGTTTGTGGGGCAGAGAACTGTTCACGGAATATCGGATTATGATAAAATGTCGATCAGGTCTCACAAAAAGAAGTTCGTTGCGATGCTACTTGGTGTGTTGTGTTCAGTGTTGGTGATTGCCGAAAATTTGACAGAAGCTGCTATATTGCTATCTAAATTGTATACAACATTTTCAATCCGGTAGCAGATGCTACAAGAACTCGAGTCTCTCAATGTATGAACCGCGAGAGAATTTTTCTACATTTCTTCGCTCCACTTCATACTCTGAGTATTTATTTATTTATTTATTTATTTTATTTTGGGGAGCAGGGAAAAGCCCGATGGAGATGAAATATAGCAATCTCTCTCTCCAGCAGGCATAAAACCTCCTCATCTTTTGTATCAACAGATTACAATGATCCAACAGATACATTTACGTTTAAAACTAACAATTAAAACTAACAGTTAAAGCTAAATCACTAACTCTATAACTAGTTGATGACACAATAATACAGCATTACAGAGCAGCTTCCTTGAAAGGCGGGATAGAAGAGCAAAGTGGATATGAAGATGGAAGAAGAAGGTTAGTTGAGGGAGCAGTGAGTGAGCGTGGACGAACGACGGGGTTAGAACCGGCATGTAGATCTAATTAGTGAACGAAAAGATGGTGGAAGACGGAGAAAATGAAAGGGAGAACGAACAGGTTAGTTTCGGCGAATCTGATTAGTTTCCAATGAAGATGGTGAACATTTATTTACTGGAGAGTTAAGGAATCGTTGAATAAGCGTTTTATCGCATTACGCGAGAGATGAAAATCAAAGACCTGCGAGCAACTGTTAAACAAACGACACATACTGAGAAACGGTTCATTATATCCGTAGTTAGTTCTAGCACGAGGGATTCGTAAAAATGGATGTGAACGAAGATTGCGACGATGGATGTCAAAGTTGACCAATCGTAGGAGATCAGGGCAATCAATATGTGATTGTATTAAATCAGCGATGAAAACAGCCTGGTAGACGTTTCTACGAACACACAGCAGATCCAGTTCGATCAGTCGGCAACGATCATTATAACTTGGAAGGTTTAATGGGTCTCTCCATGGTAGATTTCGGAGAGCAAACCTAATGAATTTGCGTTGAACAGCTTCAATACGATCAATATCAGTTTGATAATGAGGTGACCAAACGACAGCAGCATATTCAAGCGATGATCGAACTAGTGCACAATAAAGAGTTTTCAAGCAGTGTATGTTAGCGAAATTTTTGGTAATTCGAAATATGAAGCCTAAGAGTTTTGATGCCTTCGAAATCACGTAGTCAATGTGATTTTTAAAATTAAGTTTATCATCCAGAATAACTCCTAAATCTTTCACGAACGATTCACGCTTAAGAACATTACGCGAAAGATTGTAGTCATATCTTATTACTGAGTGCCTGCGGGAAAATGATATGACGGAGCATTTAGAGGCGTTTAATACCATCTTGTTGGAGTGACACCATTCAACGAATGTATTCAATTGAGCTTGCAAAAAGTGTGCATCTTCTTGTTCTTTGATCAGATGGTAGAGTTTGAAGTCATCCGCAAATGATATTTTGAAACATTTCAGTAAGAAGTGCAGATCATTAAGGTAGAGTAAGAATATATACGGTCCTAAGTGACTTCCTTGAGGTACTCCAGAACACACAGCAAATGGTGATGTTGTACAGTTTCCTATTTTTACCGACATCTCACGACCAGTAAGATATGAATGCATCCAATTCAGTAAAGAACCACCAAAGCCAAGTCTGTCAAGTTTAGCAATTGTTATTTGATGGTTTATTTTATCAAATGCCGCTGAAAAATCAGTTTAGATAGCGTTCACGGCCCATGAAAAAATATACAGTCTGATAATGATCGTTGCTGTGTAGAATTTCCCAAGAGAGGATCGCAAGTTGACAATTATCGCAGAAAATCGAATCGATGGTTCATCTTGATATTTCTCATACTAGGTTGCAATATTTCAAAACCCTAGTGGGGAGCATTCACATACATTTTCATAGACACAATTTATACAAAGGTTATATGCACATAGTTAGAATAAGCGGCAATAGTAAAATGATTCTATCGCAATTATCCACTGCCCATACAGAATCGGATCGCGAAACGAGAATAAGCGACTGTTTGTTGCTTCAGAGAGAATCCCCACAGCAGCGTGCTAACCTTTGGTTCTCAGAAATGTCATCGAGAGAAATTCGCTCTCGCACTGGTGTCGATTCTATGTTAAATGAGCCCGGCATGGCTGTTTGTTGTTGCGATGATATTAGTCTCTCTTTGATGGCACTGATTCAATCGTGTGAAGAGTGAAGAATGAACGTTCATTGATACGATAAAAGCCATCCTTGGTTGTGTTTGAAAGCAATCAAAGACGGAGAAAGACCTATCAAACGCAGACGTACATGGGTTTCCGATTTTATAATAAAAAACGTGCTTAATCCACCTAGCAGTGAGATGATACCTTTTTTATCAATCCGCATGTGTTTTTTGCATGAATATTCTTCGGTGTTTCAGTGTTCATGACATTATTTTAATGACCGTCGTTTTAAGCTGCAATTTGACATTTTAATCACTCATTACTCTATCTGCCTATCTAAAATTAATTAATTTTGTGTGGGACTATAAGTTTATTTTGATTTGAATTTTTGTTTCTGAAATTCGATTTGGCTTTCTTTGAGAAAACGATTGAGCTTTGAGAAACGATTCGATACTGGAGCCGGAATTCGAAAATCGGTGTAGCCGAAGTCAGATAAATTCACCTGATTAGTTTAAATTTGTTTCAATATGTTTAAAAATCTTTGAGAAATCGTAGTACGAGTTAAATTGTTGGGTGCCTTCCGAATCGAAAACTGAATACCACTAAAACTGAAATACGTTTATTTGGTTGTCGACTATTCTAATCAGCAAATCTTAGATGATTCTTAGATTTCATTTGAATCTTAGATCGGTTCAGCCATCTACGAGGAAAATGAGTTACACAATTTTAATTTCGTTTCACATATCATCCTGTAGTTCCGGAACCAGAAGTCGGATCCAAACATAATTCAGGAACCTTGTTTATGAGCATACGAATTTTCATATGAATCTGAGTTTGTAGAAAACGGTTGAGTAATCTTCGAAAAAAGGTAAAAAATTGAGTGAAATTATTTGTCACATGAGCATTTGCTGATCTCGACGAACTGATTCGAATGGTATATGAGCGTTATGTTCTTCCAGCATTTATTGCTCTAAGCAGTTTAAATCAATATAATTATGAAATTGTTCTGAATTAGGAAGTACTGCCATCTTTCCAATATGTCATATTCGAACGATTATGTTGCCAAAAACGAACCGTGCTAAAATCGGTCCGAGGCAAAATGTCATGAAAAAGGATGCTGTACACAGTCTTTTTGGTACTTTGAAAAAATTGTATGTTACACTATAAAAAATCGTGTTTTACGTTGCTCCCAAGCCTTTCTTTGCCAGACAGCGCTCAGAATTTCTACTGCTGGAATATGGGAGAAAAGTCGCTTACACAAAAATTTCGATATCTCCGTTAAAAATGGACGGACTTTAACAATCTATGGCTTGTTGGATAGCTTTTACCATGCGGAATCTAATTCTGAAAACATATTCTGTTTTCAAGGCCAATTGTGACAGATACTGTCAAAAAACTGAAAATTTTCACATAAAACTTCGTATAACTCGAAAAGTAAACATCCGATCTCAAAACCATTCAATAGTGTTCTGGGTGACGGTGAGACCTTTCATTTGCGACTAGTTTGATCAAAATCGGTTCAGCCATCTCTGAGATCTCGACCTCTTAGTTGACAACACACATACAGACACACACACACACACACACACACACACACACACACACACACACACACACACACACACACACACACACACACACACACACACACACACACACACACACGAACATTTGCTCAGTTCGTCGAGCTGAATCGATTGGTATATGACATTCGGCCCTCCGGGCCTCGGAAAAATTTTCGAAAGTTTGAGCGAATTCTATACCTATTTTTTATATATATAAAAAAAGGTAAAACGGGATACACGGGTAAAAATCTATTTCCGGTACTATGATTAAAAATCATGAAATCATGAAACATGTCTATCATGAGTAATAAGTCATGATTTCATGAGCAAAATGATTGATATCATGCATAATAACACATCTTTCATGAAAATTTTCATTATATCAATCATTTTGCTTATGCAATTTCATGAGAAGGCATGGATCATGATTTCACGATTAAAATATCATGGTGCCGGTAATAGATTTTTATCCGTGGAGTGATGCTTTCTATGTTGAGCTAATTAAAGAACTTTCTATTCAGGATTCACCAAAATGCCAACAGCATGAGCAGACAGAGCCTCGAACGACTACTGCTGCTTGTATCTCCATATACCTTATGATAAAAAAAGAATCGGAATTTTCATTTTAAATTTCCCGCGCTTGTCCAAACGGTAAACTTTTATTCTCTCAACGTTGGACACACTTTTATACACATTCTGTCAAATTTTGACGCATGTCGTACGATTAGTTTTTGTTTGGCATCTATACAAAGAAGTTGAAAAATTTTTGTGTGGCGATTTTTATAATGGATGAAAATTTAGAACAACGTGCGTGCATCAAATTTTGTGTTACAAATGGATTCAAGTGTTCCAAAACGTTGAAAATGTACGAAAAGGTCTTTGGTGAATCGTGTCTAGGAAAAACACAGGCATACGAAAAGGTGGTCGTACAAGCTTGGATCATGATGAGATCCCTGGCCGCCCAACAACATCTGTTACTGAAGAAAACATTGAATCGGCGGAGCAAATCGTGTTGCAAAATCGTTCTGTACCGATTAGAGAGATTGCTGTGTTGTTGGGCATCTCTTATGGATCAGCCGAACACATTTCAACTGATGTTTTGGGTTTGAAACTCGTCGCTTCTCGGCTGGTGCCAAAAAACCTGAATTTCATTCAAAAACACAGCGTTGGTTGTGTCGCAGTTTTTGGCCAAAAACTCAACCAATATCATCAACCAAGCACCGTACTCTCCACATATGGCCCCGTGTGACTTTTTCCTCTTCCCCAGACTCAAATTGCCATTGCGGGGAACGCGTTTTGAGACCATAGAGACCAGTCATTGTAGTCATTTAGGGGTTTGGTACCTCATGTGTACCGTTTTGTGCTAAAGTGCGCATGACTAGCTGACGCACTGATGAGCTGAATGCGAAACGTAAAAACAAATGAAATTTTGAGTTTTTTTATAAAATTCCGGTTCTTTTTTGATCATAAGGTATAACAAAAATGGACACAGCGTTACTTTTAGCGGTGAAGCAAAATATAAAAAAAAATTTATCTGAGCTAAAAGCTATTCAAATCGATAGTCATTGTCAATAGAAGTATTTTCTGAACAACAATAAATAGGGTACGGCTCCCTATTTCATCTGAGCTTCCATTTCCATTTCATCCCTTTACCTCATTACCAGAGTTGCACTGAGTCGTGATCATCATCCAAACGTCAAATCATACGAAGTAGTTCCGTCACGAACCAAAATGATCGTCATTAAACGCTGATCGAATTCATGCCATGGGTAGCGTACGGCGAACACGAACAACAGTGACGCGAGAGTGGCAACACGCAGAGAGTAAAATATTTCGAATGAGAGAACAGATCGGTCATTCTCTGTTTGTTTTTGAAACGGTCTGTTTATAGTTTTATAGCAAATTGAAATGATAATACTTTGATCTTCATTATCATTTTCTGACATCACATCATTGCGAATGCACTTTTATTTTCCTTCTAAGAACTAAGTCAAACCGAGAAAACGTTGTCCTTGCAATTGATGATCACGACGGAAATTTCAAAAATTGACCGTCATTCTAAGATTTCAGTCATGTTGATTCGTCTCCAAGTGAGCATCAGACTGAACTGACGGAATATCTCTCTCAGTGAAACTCATACATTAGTAATGACAGTACATGCAGCTTCTCAGTGAGAGAGCTTGCAAGAGAAGCGATGCCTGTTGGAACGCTTGTGTCCGTCAGTGAATATTCTCTGTTTACGGATACTGGATGCAACACTGCTCATTACTATGAACATGAATAATATCTTACAGCGTACCTGAACCAAACTGTAGAATGTTTTAAAATGATTATTCAAGCTATTGTAACACTTTCTCATTGGAAGAAATGGTTTTAAATTCTTCGGTGATCGTTTTTTTATTTAAAACAAACTCACTTTTCTATTTAGGACACATTCTCTTCTCAAGATTTACGGTTCGTCATGTTTCTTAAAATCTACTAATTGATTCGTCTCAAAACATGATCACTATTTCGCACAATTACACTACTATTGAATGCTGGATTACTTCATAATTAGTAATGTTCACTTGCCACTTGTTTAATTAACGATTAAATAAATCAAAAATTACCCGACAAGCAATAAAAGGCTTCAAAAATATGAGATGATAGTTTTTCACTTAGTTCACTTGATTGCGTTTTGTTTTCATCTCAATTGGTTTCCCAAAGTTGTCAAGTTTTCTCATAATGTTACACAAAAAAATTGTTTTCCATCTGTTGATCTTCCATCAATTTATCATCAACAAGTATTTTTTTTGGTATCCATGACATTAGTTCATAGTATATTGTTGATATTTATATTTCAATAAAACTATTTCGGCTTCGAATATTACCCGAAAGAGCGTGTTAAATACTAATGAAATAACTATTGTGGCAAATCTAGTAGCACTGGTTTCTTTCCGCTATACGTCACCATAACACTGTTAAGTGTGTGTGTGTTTCATCGACGGTGCACAGAGATGCCAGATATTTTCATAGAAAATATGCATCTGCTCTATCTGTATTCACTTATAAAATGAATCAGCTCAAATTGATTTTAATGTAAAGGATTATCAGTGTTCATCATCAAATATTTGCACAAAACATTTTCATTTCAACATGTGATTTGTCCGTTGATTAATAAACTTTTAAAGAAGCACTGCAATCAAATATTAACAGATACTCAGAGAAAAGTCTTCTCACTTTTTATGATCCATTATAAATCTGTATTAAATTTAAAAAATCTGTATAAAATCGGCAATCTTGTTTTGAATCAGTATGCGAACACCAAATTCTATAAAATAGAGATAAATCTGTATAAATGGCATCTCTGATTCTGCCTTTTGTTTTTAGAAGGGCTAATGCCTAAATAGTAACAATTCTTTTATTTTTTTTTATAAGTTCTCCAAATTAACTGTACAGTAAAATTATAAATTTAAAACGAAAGGTAACGAAAACGATCCAAAAAAATTCAAACGTCGAAATGATTTCAAAAAGTACTTTTAAAAATATCGTGTGTTGTCTCATAGTTGGCATTAGGCCCTTTTTAAGAAAAATTCTGAAATTTTGAACCTGAGAGTGTAATAGTGCAATATTTTGGTTTTGATTGCTGTCACCATTGCTAATTTATGGGACGAATAAAGGACTAACGATAGGATGAATATAAAACCTTTGAGATGAAATTGGGAGCACAGTAGTGAACATATCAGAACGTTTTTGTTCGGCACGTCAGAAAAGACATTGCACTCCGTTGCAAAACAAAAAGTGTTCTGTAAATAGTAGAAACTTTACGTCTGCTTAGCGGTTCAAATTGAACTGCCGATTTTAGCACTAAGCAGTTCAATTTGAACTGCTCTGCACTGATGAGTCAAATACGAAACGTAAAAATAATAAAAATAATAATATGAGAAGCGTTTTTAGCTGATTTTTTAAATATTATTTTAATTTCCGAGGAATGTGAATCTATTCCCAATATGGAGCAAGGCGAATTAAGCAGAAATATGAAAAAATCATATTGATTCAGGTTTTTAAGGTAACGTCCTTACAAATGAGATGAACCAGGGAGCCCTTACCCTAGTACTTAAATAAATAATATTTTTTATTAAACAAAACTATTATTCATAGTGGATGTCGTTACTATATAAATCAACAGGATTCACTATTAATGTAAGATAGATTTTTGCCTTTCTCATAAAGAAAGGTTATGCAATCACTTGAAAAACCGATTAAAGCAATTCCAGAAATGCTTAGCAGATCAGCAGACTCGACTTTCTCCGATTTGGATGAAACTTTGCACATGGCTTCAGTATGGCAAACCAGAAGTTTTGAACCAATGGAGAGGTCAATCCGACTCACGACTGATATTTAAAAAGGGCGTATGTATTTTTGCATTTCACAAAAATTGCCTTTTTTCAAATCGTTGTAACTCGGAAACCGTTAATTGTACAAAAATGGCGTTCAGGAAGAAGTTGTAGGGAATTGCGCTCTAAAAAATATGCACTGAAAAATTTTTTTGATTTTTTTCTCAATAATTACAAAATAATACGAAAAAGTTGAATAACAAAAATCAGGGTTTTAATATTTTTTGATAATTTTTACTTTAAAGCTGTTATAAAAGCCTACAGATTGGTGGCTATCCCATCCGTGCCTTTTGAAAAATGAAGAAGTTACAGCTAAAACAGTTTACGGGTGCATGCAAATGATCAAGTTCTTCTCGTTGTAATTCGGAAACCGTTCATCGTACAAAAAATGGCGTCCAGGAAGAAGTTGTAGGGAATCAATAGGGAAATCTAAAAAAATATATACACTGAAAAAAAAAATTGATTTTTTTCTCAATAATTTCAAGACGAACCAAAAACATTAAACTAAATAAAAAAATTAGGGTTTCGTATTTTTTTTGATAATTTTTATTTTAAAGCTCTTATTAAAACCTACGGATTGTTGGCTATCCAATCCGTGCCTTTTGAAAAATGAAGAAGTTACAGCTGAAACAATTTACAGATATATTCGAAATTTCAAGTTCTCGTAGAAATCATTTAAACAATAGAACTGACGTAACTACGTCAAAACGAATAAACACATGTAGAATCAAAGAGATGTGCCATTTGACTACCAACTGTTTACAACCATTGTACGTAGCAGCGAATTGCTTACCTAAATTCTTCCTGTTTCACATATAGCTGTGCATCGTAGAACAGATATCAGTTTATAACAAACCTCTTTCGAAACAGTTACAATAATGCAATGTGGTATTCCCAAAGTGTTGTAAACCTTTTCCTGGTTTTGTGTTAGCAAGCAAATAAACGATTCATGGAAATATAAAATATGCTGTTATAATTAAATATTCAAGTATCTCAAGAACAGTTACTTTTAGAAGAAAGGATAGCATGAACAAATTTATTGCCTTCAACCTGTAGAATAATGTTCTACTGTGTAAATGATTATATTTCAAAAAAAACTTGAAATGGATGGGATAGCCATCAATTTGTATGTTTTAATAACAGCTTTAAAATAAAAATTATCAAAAAAATCGAAACCCTGATATTTTTGAATTTAATTTTTTTGGTTCATTTTGAAATTATTGAGAACTTTTTTTTTCAGTGTATATTTTTTTTAGAGTGCCCAATCGATTCCCTACAACTTCTTTCTGAACGCCAATTTTGTACAATTAACGGTTTCCGAGTTACAACGGTTTGAAAAAGGCAATTTTTGTGAAATGCAAAAATACATACGCCCTTTTTAAAAATCAGTCGTGAGTCGGATTGACCTCTCCATCGAATCAAAACTTATGGTTTGCCATACTGAAGCCATGTGCAAAGTTTCATCCAAAGCGGACAAGGTCGATTCTGATTTTGTCGCTTTTTCGTCTACTCATTCCTGGAATTGCTCACTAGTAAAAATTTGCCAAATGTCACATACCATTCGACTCAGTTCATCGAGCTGAGCAATTTGTGTGTGTGTGCATTTTTCGAAGCTATTTGAACGCGCTTAATTTTTCCAGAGATGGCTGAACCGATCTTATCAAACTTAGGCTCGTTCGAAAGCTACTATTGAGCATTTGATGCAAATGACTGCGACTTCCGGTTCCGGAGATATGATGGTATAAGTGACGTAACCAATAAAAACCTGTTTTAATCCACCTAGTGGTGTAATGATGCCTTTCTCATGTTCATATAATATTGTGGTATTCTATTCAAAAATTTTCTCTTCGATTTTTGAAAGAAACCAAGTGATTGTTTATGCATAACATACAGAATAAAACAGTGCTTTGATTGCGTAAGCCATCCTTAAGAGAACGAAATGGGTTCACTATTATATGCACTTCCGGCACCGCAACCCGAGAACCGGTATAATCGAAGTCGGTTCGTACGGCCACCAACTAACATGATACACAAACTCTTCTAGTACGCACCCTATAATTCCGGAACCGGAAGTCGGATCCGGATGAAATTCAGGAACTCCGTATGGGACCGAAAGACCTTTCATTTGAATCTAAGTTTGTGGAAATCGGTCAAACCATCGCTGAGAAAAGTGAGTGAGATCCATTTTGGTATATATGACCACTATTTCCGGTACTTCCGGAACCGGATTCCGGTAACAAGGATAGCCGGAATCGGTTTGTTTAGTTGCATACTGATTATAACTATCGATTTGTGTAGACCAGTTTAGAAAATCGATTTGTGTTGAGACCAGTTTAGAAAATTTTTTACGTGTTTTGTTTCGCCGGTTTAAGATACAATATTGAACACACTTTACCCTATAACTTTACCCTATAATAATGAATCGAATGGTATATGACACTTTTCACTAGTCGGTTTTTCAAGTGAAAAAACTTTTGTGTTGATTTTCACACAATTAAACTTTGTTTTGAGCGCAGCAAAAAGTACAAGCGTCTGTTTGCTTTGGTATTCGGCACAAAAAGAACTTGCTGCTATTACACACATACATGACATTTGTCGAAATGACACTATCTGCTTTCACTCAAAAGTTACGGTGGGGTACCGGCAACCGAACATCTTCCCCTACTTAAATTTTGTTGTTCAATATAGCGCTCGAAGGTGCCATACGAAGATCCGGCGTGCAAAGAAACGGTACCATCATCAATAAGTCTCACATGATTCTAGGTTTTGCGAAAGACATAAATGTTATTGGTGTGGATCGTAGAAATGTGGAAGAGGCTTGTGTACCCTTCAAGAAAGAAACTGCGAGAATAGGGTTGACGATAAACTCTACCAAACGGTGTAGAATCCGAGGTGGTGATAGATGGGTACAATACGAGGTTGTTGACGAGTTCATATATCTTGGAACACTAGTAACATGCGATAATGATATTAGCCGCGAGGTAAAATGGCATCTTGCAGCTGCTAATTGGGTTTTCTACGGGCTCCGTGCCCAGCTGAAGTCTCGTAGCTTGCACACACGTACCAAACTTACTCTATACAAGTCGTTGATACTACCTGTTGTCCTATACGGCCACGAAGCATGATCGTTTAAGGAAACAGATGTTCGAGTACTTGGCGTCTTTGAGAGAAAAATTCTGCGCTTGATACTCGGCGGCAAAGAAGAGAATGGAGACAGGCGCAGACGCATGAACCATGAGCTATACCAAGTATACAAAGATGCGGACATTGGAAGGCTTATAAAACACGGCAGACTACAGTGGGCTGGACATGTAGCAAGAATGCCGGAAGAGAGAATGGCCTACGTGATGTTCAGCAGAGAACCTGGGAGAGGTCGTCGACTGCGGGGTAGACCTCGCACTCGCTGGCTGTGCGCAATCGAAGAGGATGCACGCGCAGCGGAAGTACAGAGCGACTGGAAAACGGCAGCTCAAGATCGAGTATCCTGGAAATCTACAATTCGTTCGGTCGTGTTCCGAAGACGCACCATTCAAGTAAAGTAAGTAGAAGTAAGTAAGTATCATTTCGTGAAAAGTGAATAAAAAATTGATTTCAAATTCAGAATTACTTCAAATCGAAACTATGAAGAATGACAAAGAGAACCCTACTTCTGTCTTCACTTACGACAAGGGAACAGGGAGTTAGGGAGTCAGGATATCAATGCAGAACTACAAAACTTCAGTCGCCGGGTGTAATAAAAGATTGGTAAACAACCTTGAAATCACAAAATATTCATTTTAGAGAAAAGTTTCTCTAGAATTAATGTTATTAGTAAACAGTGAAATATTTCGCATGTACAGAAAATCAGCCGAGCGAATTCAATTAGTCAGAAAAAAGTTAACTCTGAATGGTGATAATGATAAGAACAGTGCGAAGGTATGGCTCGAAGAATTGCGCGAACTTAAATACAATGCGAACGAACTCATGATTACAGACCGCAATTGAAAAGAGGAATGCCTGAAAACCTGCCGTCGTTAATTTTATTGGACAGAAAAAATTGTTTTCATACAATTATCGGAACAGTCTATAAGTTATTCGCAGCCTATACGTGCCAATCTTTTTCAGTGCATGATTACCGTATAAAGTGGGAAAATAAACCCATAGAGCAAGTGTGCTCCCGTTTCCCATCATTTCCACTGAAATCAACACACGGACTAAGTTCACAACCGAACCTGCAGAGCACTGCGCGAATGCTTGATGGTCGGAGAGATAAATTGCACGATTGTCATATAATAGACTAATATTTCATGAAATATTCAAATGGCAAATAATAATGGCGGGTAATTGCCGGTAAGAATTTTTATATTTTATTATTCGGTTGCAGTATTTGTGTACAGCCGGCGTACAACCGCAAAATGAGAGGAACACAAGATGCGCCGCTTTCCGAGTTTTGTTTGTGGCAGACGACAGCCGACAGCCGTCGTTTCTACCACGATTCCATAGGTCGTCATAGGCCGCATTAAAGTCTGAAGGAATCTCCAGGGATTGTTTTTGTGTCAGCTTTAATTTGCTACTTTCTAGGCGATCTACTGCTCTTTGCAGTACGGGGCGACTGCGCATTGCCAGACATGAGTTATAAGTTAGCAGCGTTGTTTCCGTTTATCATCACCGGCACCGGTGCTGTTCCACTGCTCCCGGCCGGTCGAGATGCGATGGTAATAGTTTTATTTCTTTTTTTTTTCTTCTGTGGTTTGATCCGTCTTTGCCTAGTAGCACGACCGGTTGCACTAGTGGAAGTTTGTCGTTCGAGTGAACCCATTTCTCGGATGACAGAGACATTGTCTGCGGACATGAGATTCCCCGCCTTATAGGACCAGTGTCAACGTCAAAAATCGACAGTTGCCGGACAAATAAATAATGATCGTAATGCAAAATATGGGAATCGAAAGAGAGTCCGCCAGGATAAGCGTGCTGGCTGAAATGCGATGTGGACAGCATGGGAAAATATGTGACTGTAGGAAAATTCATTCATGCTTGGGAATTGAGTTTTGAGCTCTGGATTTTTTGTCCGCTCATTTAACTGAACCGCTGATTTGTCGAACTTGCGAGCGACGGACACACTACAAAACAGCTAAAAATCTCACCTTCCTATTATCCATTTCGCCACCAATTTGTCCTACCGCATTCCTGCTCTACCATAGGTGGGTGATAATTACTACATCACCATCATGATTACACTTCATCAATTTTAAGGCAATCGGAATTAATTATCTGCGGTTTAACATGGCTAGCCGGGTGTTCGCAAAAGGCAGTGCAGAAATGGTCGACCGATAGCCGACTATGGCGATTTGTAGCAAAGCCTTCCGCCGCCGTTGTTGCGGTAGTTGTTTGGACTAGAGGGCTGCAGACTGCCAGATCAACCGTGCACCTTCGGCGCATTTTATCGCTCTCTTCTGGTAAGCCGATCGATTTGGCTACCCGCGGCTATCGTTGCTATCATCGTCTCTCTGTCTCGGTATGGGCATGACACGCACAACTCGGCTACTGTGGAAAGTGTTGAATAATAATTAAAATGTAAAACGTGCAGAAGTCCTGATTTGCCCAATAGGAACTTTCAGGAGTGCTTGCGGCACCCAAAACTTACCGAATTGTGAGAATTGTTTCTTGAACCAACAGAGGATTTGGTTTTGGAACTTCTAACAAAAACTAACCAAAACTGTTCGTAGTGTATCAAAAGAATGAAAATAACGGAATCGATTGCAGTTTTCAGTGCGACCGAACTGCGACATTTTACGGAAGAAACAACATCTGCCCTAAACGCATTTGACACGAGGATCGTGACGATATAATTTTAGTAATCCACGGAGCTCACATCATTGCTACTGGTATCTTCTACGTAAACGGAGGAACGCCATGAATCCATCGAAATGGTTAAACATTGCCCGGTAGGGAACATCAACCGCACAACAACAACAAATAAAAAAAAGCAGGCGGTTCCTTCGTCAGTGGCGCTATAAATGGTCATCGTAAGACAAATTCCCGTGACATCGTTTTCCCTTCTGGATTACTTCGATAAACTCGCCCAGTGTTAGGTAATTTTACGAGCAGTTGTTGATCCACTTCCACTGCACAATCGAAACTAGCTAGTCAGCATTGTTTTAGGTCTTGCTTCTTTCCTTTGCTTGTTACATTTTAAATAGTTCAAATATCAAAGTAATCTCTTTCTCGAATAGAGCAATTCCAGAAATGCTTAGCAGATCATCAGACTCGACCTTCTTCGATTTGGATGAAACTTTGCACATGGCTTCAGTATGCCAAATCATAAGTTTTGAACCGATAGAGAGGTCAATCCGACTCACGACTGATTTTTGAAAAGGGCGTATGTATTTTTGAAATTCACAAAAATTGCCTTTTCAAAACGTTGTAACTGAAAGCAAAGCCTTGGTATTACATTTCTGTAGTGGAATTTGACTTCGCAGCCGATTCAGAGTGTACAGAACCTTTGCATGGCTGGTGCTACGATTCTACAGACACTACCGAATCCTTCCAGGTCTGGGCTCGAACATACGACAACTGGTTTGTAAGACCAGTGCCCTATGCATTGAACTGCCACCCGAAACACGCTGTAAACGTTGTAACTCGGAAACCGTTAATTGTACAAAAATGACGTTCAGGAAGAAGTTGTAGGGAATAGATTGGGCACTCTAAAAAAATATACACTGAAAAAAAAAATTTGTCAATAATTACAAAACGATACGAAAAAGTTAAATAACAAAAAAATCAGGGTTTTAATAATTTTTGATGATGTTTACTTTAAAGCGGTTATAAAAACCTACAGATTGATGGCTATCCCATCCGTGCCATTTGAAAAATAAAGAAGTTACAGCTAAAACAGTTTACGGGTACATGCAAATGATCAAGTTCTTCTCGTTGTAATTCGGAAACCGTTCATCGTACAAAAATGGTATCCAGGAAGAAGTTGTAGGGAATCAATATGGCACTCTAAAAAAATATACTCTGAAAGAAAATTTATTTCTTTTCTCAATAATTTCAAAATGTACCAAAAAAATAAATTTAAAAAATCAGGGTTTCGATTTTTTTTTTTTGATAATTTTTATTTTAAAGCTCTTTTTAAAACCGACAGATTGATTTACAGACATATTCGAAATTTCCAGTTCTCGTTGAAAGATAATCATTTAAACAGTAGAACTAACGTAACTACGTCAAAACGAATAAACACATGTAGAATCAAAGGGTGTGCCAGTTGACTACCCAACTAACCAAAAGTTCGGATAAAAGGGACTGATTTGGCTTAAGCAGCTCTCAAAGTTAATCGATAGCCTTCTAATCAGCATATTTTTTAAGTAATTATCCACACTTGAAAGTTCGCGCGACGAAGCGGAACGAACTTCTAAGCTGCTTCTAGAATACATTGTTCAGCTTCTATGCAGCGAAAAAGTTAACGCGGAACTTGTTCTGTACTTTCAAGTTGCTAAAAGTACCACGTGCACTCTTAAGAAGCGAGAAAGTTAACGCGGAACTTGTTCTGTACTTCGAACTGTCAAAAATTGCCACGTGTTTTCTTAAGCAGCTAGAAAGTTCACGCGGAACTTGATCTGTACTTTCAAGTTCTCAAAAGTTCCGCGTGTACTTTTAAGCAGTAAGAAAGTGGACTTTTCAAGTAATTGTGGAACTTCTGGTTGCTTGGGTACCTACTGTTTACAACCAACGTACGTACCAGCGAATTGCTTACCTTAATTCTACCTGTTTGCATCGTAGAACAGATATCAGTTTTTAACAAATTTCTATCGAAACAGTTACAATACTACAATATGGTTTACCCAAAGTGTTGTAAAAATTTTCCTGGTTTTGTGTGCTCCGGAAAATTTTTCTAATCAATAGAAACCATAATTGGAAAATTAGAAACTCAAAAGTGCAAGGTTAAATTGAATACCACGTTAAGCATTTGTGATCGCTGTCGTAGGCGGGCTTATAAGGAAAGTAAACAACGGAGCCACAACCATCCACATCGCAATACGATTTAGAGGAAGTATCTGTCGCGGCGGAGTATTCAAGAGCACACAACATTGAACTCTTCAACAAGGGCATCGCAGGAATCAACGTGTCTCCGATATCAACGAAGAAAACCCAGAATGGTAATTATCCTCGAGAAAAATATTTGGATATTTCAAGAGGTATAAAAAAGCAAATATTCGGGTTCCCGGCAGATGAAGAAGATCCAGAATTACTCAAAACGGAAGCAGCAGAATTGGATGAAGTGATTACTAAAATTATAGAGCAGTTTGCTAAGCCTGATTGCACTAGGAATGACAAAATGCGTTTGTTGCCAGTCTTTCCAAACTCGTGGTCAAAGGAGAAAATAGCCAACCAATTCAAGGCGAACAAATATATTGTGTCGGAGGCAAGAGAATCAATGGACGAAAAAAAGCCAAGAAACAAGGAACAGCAGCAACGAAACGATAGAAAACGTGGTGCATTAATATTTCAATAGCGATGATTCAGCAGAGTAATGCCGGGATCAAGAGATTGCGTCACAGTCAAAATGAATGGTAAGTGTGAACGCAAACAAAAACGATTGCTTTATTCATCATTGAAAGAAATCTATTTGGGTTATAAGGAGGAATTTCCAGATCGAAATATTGAATTTAGTACATTTGCAGCATCAAGACCAAAACACTGCAAGTTGCTTGGAAGTTCTGGTTCTCATAATATATGTGTTTGCACAATCCATGATAATATTTCATTAATGATTCATGCTGTTGAAAAATATTTCAAGTATGATGATAAGAATTGTTATTTAAAAAAGCTATTATGTGACTCATCAAAGAGATCCTGCTACCTCTGCGAATGCAAAAGTTGTCCAGCGACGCAAAATCTGGAGAGAAGCGTTTTAGACAATTTCGAGGAACGTGATTTGACTGAGATAAGATTTGAACAATGGGTTTCTACTGACAGATGTGATCTAGAGAAATTTGTTATACCAGTAGAAGAATTTGCAGCATATTTTTGCGAAAAATTAGAAAAACTTGTGACTCATGGATTTATTAAAAATCAGCAATCTGATTTCCTTAAAAAGGCAAAATCTAATTTAAAGACAGGAGAAATTGTGATTATTTGTGATTTTTCAGAACATTTTTCATTGGTGTTTCAGGATGCTGTTCAAAGCCACTATTGGAGCAATGACCATCCGTTTGAAATTTATTATAGAGAATAAGAAGAGCTTGAACATTCAAGATTAAGTGCTTAAACACGATACCATCGCGGTTCAAGTGTTTATTTCTCACTTAATGTCAGAATTATTCATGTACATGTAATAATTGTAACGGGTGGCAACTAAAATTTTGGAATTTCTTTCTCAAGCTGTCAAAAAAAGACAAACATACTTGGAGAAGATCTGATTTATTGAAATTAAAGATACATTGTTCATTGTTGAAAAAAATTAGTGAACATTTGAAAACGGTCCGTAATCGGATGTTCGGCGAAGCTTCCGTTTGATGTCGGAACAAGAGCGTTGTACGGCAACTTTGCGAATGCATCTCTCGATTCTACCACTCAACTGTTAGCAATTCGTGGCTCTCCAGTTATTTTTGTACACCAAGGAGCTCAAAACCCCGAAGAAATCTTCGATTAGGCAACACTGAGGTAGATTTATCGGGTTGTGGTTTTTGGGTACAAATGGGATCGAATGGGTATTCAGGAACGATTGTGTTTTTTGGCGCAATGCGATGACGCTTTATCCGCCCAAAACACGTATTGTCCATCAGCATGATGTTTTTGAAAAAAAACGGGATCAAAACTTTCTACAAACATTCTTTCTGGTACACATCTTGATTGATTGCCAACCCAGATGGCATGAACCATAGCTTAGCAATGCCTTTCTCGGAAATGACAATGTACAGCATCACTTTCTGTTCAAACTTATGTTTAAACTTATATTTTATGTCCGGATGTACAGTAGAACTATCCGTTGAACAGTATCGATCATTTGCGGGAATCTGCGTCTTTGAAAGAGGGAAGTAACTTTCGTCGTCCAAAACAAAACTTTTTCCGGAAAAAATTTTAATCAACCAGCGGCATTGGGAATTCAGCGTTGAAATCTGTGCGGCAGTATATCCCGGGGCTCGTGTCTTCTTTCGGTACTTTATTCCGAGTCTTTTCAATGTTTTGCAGATGTACTGGTGAAAACAGTTGAACTTTTTTTGCGGCATCCCTTTGACTCTCAGTGAATCCTTGTTGTTGAAGGAACGAGAAAGAGAACGAAGTCCTTTTGCGTCCAAAATTTTGGCTGGTCTCCCACCACCTTCCTTACGAGCAGTTGTTGGGAATCTTAGGATATTGCAAACTGTCGAAGCCGCAACAATCTTGTTTTTAAAATGTTGTACCGTATACTATTTGACGAGATTTCTGTGCAGTTCGTAGAACTGTACAATGCGCTCGTGAAATACATCTTGTTTCGACAGCATTTTAAGCAATCAGTTTTGCAAGAACAAAACAAATAGCAAGCAAATAAACAATTCATGGAAATATAAAAACCTGTTTTAATCCACCTAGTGGTGTAATGATGCCTTTCTCATATCAATCATACTATCATATATAATACTGTGGTATTCTTCAAAATAATTCTCTGCGATTCTTGAAAGAATAACCGAAATCGGTTTGTTTGACCGTCTACTGATAAAAACTATCAATTGGAAAAGATTTGAGGTCGATTTAGAATTTTTTTTAAGGTTTTTCCCCATTTTCAGTGATGGTACACAATTTTTAACCTACTTTACCCTCTTATTCCAGATCCAGAAGTCGGATCCGCATGAAATTCAGGAATTACGTATGGGACCAGAGGACTTTTCATTTGAATCTAAGTTTGTGAAAATCGGTCGCGCCATCTACGAGAAAAGTTAGAACACATATTTTCTTTTTTCTACACATTTTTCCCCATAACTCCCGTACCGTAAATCGGATCCAAATAATATTCAGAAGTTTTTTATGGGACCTTAAGACCTAAGTTTGTGAAAATCGGTCGCGCCATCTATGAGAAAAGTTAGTGCAGTTATTTTCACAATGTTTTGCACATTTTACCCCATAATTCCGAAACCGGAAGTCGGATGCAAATAATATTCAGGAATTTTGTATGGGACCACAAGACCTTTCATTTGAATCTAAGTTTACGAAAATCGGTTCAGCCATCTCCGAGAAAAGTTAGTGCAAAAAAACGTTACATACACACATACGCACATACACACACACATACACACAGACATTTTGCGTACTCGACGAACTGAGTCGAATGGTATATGAAACTCGGCCCTCCGGGCCTCGGTTCAAAAGTCGGTTTTCACAGTGATTGCATAACCTTTCTATATGAGAAGTTATAATTTAATATCAAGAACAGCTACTTTTAGAAGAAAGGATATCGTAAACAAATTTATTGCCTTTAACCTGTAGAATAATATTCTACTGTTTAAATGATTGTCTTTCAACGAGAACTTGAAATTTCGAATATATCTGTAAATTGTTTTAGCTGCCACTTCTTCATTTTTCAAAAGGCACGGATGGGATAGCCATGAATCTGTAGGTTTTAATAAGAGCTTTAAAATAAAAATTATCAAAAAAAATCGAAACCCTGATTTTTCTTAAATTTAATTTTTTTGGTTCATTTTGAAATTATTGAGAAAAAACTACAGGGATCAGCTCCATGGGGTTGTTCGAGCCATTGATGTGGAACAAGGCAACCAAAATTTCTAATGATCTAAAATCATTAAATCCGAACCAACACCGAACATCATTTGAAGACAAACACGAGAAAAGGTCCTAAGTGCAAATGACAGTTGTTTACTTTCAGCAATCTTTCCATCTAACACTTCACATAGGATTCTAGCAAAAACCATCAACTTTCGATATGCACTGTAGAATTTGTTGTAAGTTACTGGTATTTGTCGTAATAATTGAAAGAGAAAGTAAACCAAGAGAAACTGTCACTTGCACTTGGGACCTTTTCTAATGTTCATCGAGATTTGTCTTGATTTGCATTTGTTTTATAACCGACGAAATTGCACCATTATCCCAAATGTATGCAATTATATCTTTGTACATACTTGCGATTTCGATAATTCTGGTCGTCAAATGGTGAGATAACTAAGTCCTCACAAGTTCCTATCCCATGCCTCCCCGTGTGTCTATGATGACATTTGGTCAATAGAACGGCGTTGACTGGGTGCTATCGCCTTCTGCGTTAGTAGCAGAATGAGAGGGTGCGAAATGCCTTGTAGGTTGAAGCCCATTCTAAAGTGCAATGTTTATCATAGTATATTACAACATATAATTATTATTATTATTATTATTATTATGATTATTATTATTATTATTATAATTATTATTATTATTATTATTTTTATTATTATTATTATTATTATAATTATTGTTATTATTATTATTATTATTATTATTATTATTATTATTATTATTATTATTATTATTATTATTATTATTATTATTATTATTATTATTATTATTAGTAGTAGTAGAGCGTAACTTACACTGCGACATTAACTGTTTTATTGTATCATAGCATATTAGTTCATATATTATCGTCTTACATTATTTTTTGTTATTATAAATGTTGTATGGTATTATACTGCATTGCATTATATCATATTATATTGTATTATATTATATTATAGGGTTTATTTTGAGTAGTACTACGTACCTCTGCGCAAAATATAAATTTGTTTTCCTTATAAGTTATCATTTTTAAAGTAATCTTTTAACTAACTATCAAGGTCGTCACAAGGTGAGCTTGGTCCTCACTGGTTCCTGTTTCATGCCTACACGTGTGTCTGTGGTGACAATTGGTCGATGGAATGCGTTGATGGCAGAATGAGAGGATGAGAAATAATGGATAATTCGAGTAATATAATATCATAGCATATCGTAACATATCATGTTATTCATTCTATTATTTGTTACATATTTCATTGTACTAAGTTATATTATTTTTTATTATTATTTTCATTATTATATTTATTGTTATTATTAATTTGTCATCAATAATAATAACATATATTATTTTTATAGATGTGGATATTATTATTGTTATTAGAAGAAAAATATTCTACTTCCTGCAATATTGCGAAGATAGAAGAGCATAACTGATACTCAACATTAGCTGTTATTTTATATATTGTTTTATAATATATTATATTATATTGTATGACATTGTATTATTTTATATTAAATTGAAATATATTATATTATATTATGTTATATTATTTTGTAATCTATTATATCATTTTAAGTTATATTTATTTCATTACACTATGTTCCATTGTATTTATCAATATAAAACATTTTGCACGGGAGCGTAAAGGGGAGGGAGCATCAGGGCATCGGACGAAATAATGACTGGACGAGGGATTGTGGATAGCCCAAATCACTTGAAGGAAACTTGTTTCCTTCTGAAGGTTTGAAATGAGCCTGACGCGCCCTTCTCAAACAAACCATCAGGCGGGTTCAAGCATGTATAGCGATATACTTCATCCATTCACTGGATATTATGGTTGGTAGAGAATCTTTTATTCCCGCGGAATACGAGTAAGTGACTCTACTTACATATCCTCCCAACCCATTTTTGTTCGCTTTTCGGTAACAGCTATAGTAAGAAGGTGAATGGATGAGTCATATCGGAGCTACTGTAAGTCTACCCGCATCCACTGGCAAGTCCTTGAACTGATGGTGGCTTCACTTCACATCACATCACACACTTGCGATTTCGATAATTCTCGGTTAATTTTTCAAAAGGGCGTATAAGCGAAAGACAGTTTCTCTTTAATCACTTTCGATTATTGTGATGTGATTAAAAAGGTTTTCTTCGATATCACTATTCGTTTTGAAAGTCGAAAGTTTCGGGTATCATTTCATGCAAAGAGTTGAGTGATAAACGTGGAAACCGCTTGGTAATTAATAGAAGAGAAAGTAAACAAAGAGAAACTGTCACTTGCTTATACGCCCTTTTGAAAACTTTACCGAGAATTAAGCTTCTCTTCGCCAAGCTTGTGTTCAAGTTTTTTATGCAAGCAATTTTTTTAGCGTTTAGTTTCTCTACCATTCTGCGATTTCAGTTGAAGCGATAAACTATTTCTCATTATCAATCCAGTTCATCTAATATAAATTAGAAATTAATCTTAAGCATTCAAAATTTATCCAGGGGTAGTTGTTAATTTCTCATGGGGAAACGACATAACATGGAATTCCGAGCTTGCATGACACAAGATCAGAGCATACCAATTAAAGGCTGAGGCCAGTGTGTTTTAGGGCGTTTTAAAGGGCTATTTTCACGCTTCAAATCTGATTTTCTCAGAAATGGTGACGAGTATCTAAAAACCCAACTGACAATCTCTTAGAAAATTAGTTTTGGTTATTCTGTGAAAATTTCAGAATGATTGTTTGACTTTAGCCGTCGGGAAAATCTTTTTTCTGAAGGAAGAATTGCACAGCATAAAACGGCAACTTTAAACTTGTTCAATGAATATCTCGCCTTCAAAAGCATGGATCAAAAATCTATCCTGACAATGTCTAGATAATTTAGTTTAGATGTGATTAGTGCATAAAAACATATATGTTGTCGCGATAAAAATTAAGTGAGTAATTTTACACATTAACGAGAGAGCATGGAGAGAAATGTAGTACGCACAGCAAGCCACGCTAGCAACTGGCCTTAGCCCTTAAAGCTTCAAATCGTTCTATGATACGTTTTTGTCTTGCTGTCTAGCAACAACTTACCTCGAGCATGCTACGAGTAGGACTGAAACGCTAGCTTTAAATTCGCTTCTATTTATAGATTCGCGTGCTTCCAACAGCTTCGCTTTTGCATCGATTGACCAATCAGAGCGATGCTCTCTCTTTGATACATCGCTTACTCCTTCAAACCCATCGTCTATGGTAGGGAAATCCGGTATGCCAAAGATTTTTAGCAGCCAAATAGGACACTGCTCGCTACTAATCAAAATTTCAGTCATATATAACTGAAAATACGTGGCTTGATACATTCAAATCGAAACGTAGAAATATTTCCTATCAAATGATGAAATAATATTAATAATTGATACAAAATAGACTGAGCTGTAAGTGTTTAAAACCTGACCACATTTCTACGTGTAGTTTTTCTTGAGTTTCTGATTTGCACCAGTATATAGGAAATAAAGATGTGTTCCACATAAAAAAATCAAAAATAAATTTTCAGTGTATATTTTTTGAGAGTGCCCTATTGATTCCCTACAACTTCATCCTAAACGTCATTTTTGTACGATTAACGGTTTCTGAATTCCAACGAGAAGAACTTGATCATTTGCATGTACCCGTAAACTATTTTAGCTGTGACTTCTTCATTTTTCAAAAGGTACGGATGGGATAACCATCAATCTGTAGGTAACAGCTTTCAAATAAAATTTATCAAAAAAATTAAAACCCTGATTTTTAACTTTTTCGGATTATTTTGTAATTATTGAGAAAAAAAAATCAAAAATTTTATCCAGTGTACACTGTTTTTAGAGTGCCGAATCGATTCTCTGCAACTTCTTCCTGAACGCCATTTTTGTACAATTAACGGTTTCCGAGTTACAACGATTTGAAAAAGCACTTTTTGTGAAATGCAAAAATACATACGCCCTTTTTAAAAATCAGTCGTGAGTCGGATTGACCCCTCCATCGGTTTAAAAACTTATGGTTTGCCATACTGAAGCCATGTGCAAAGTTTCATCCAAATCGGAGAAGGTCAATTCTTATTTTATCACTTTTTCGTCTACTCATTCCTGGAATTGCTCATTCCTCATAGTGTATATAGTTGTTGATTTTAGTAAAGTCAATTGTCTTGACCTCCTCGTAGAATTGAATGTATCTACCTTCATTCCTTTTATTCAGCTGAAACGAATATACCTATTTGAAATCAATGCCAGGGCGAAGATGCCAAATCATTGCATGTTAATCAAAGAGAAAGAATATTAACAAATGATGAAAAGTGCCACCAGGAAGATCGTGACATCGAAGTGATTGAATATCTGTACCGCGTCGATTACACAAAGAAGTTTTATGAGAAGACGAGCCGGTCACGTAAAGAAAACACGCTACTTGCGGACATGCGAAGAGATGACAGTGTCAAGGTTATGCCTTGAGAGGCTAGCGAGGAACTTTTATGAACCGAGTTAGTTGAAGATGAGGGACACCATAGGACTATATCTTCAAAATAAATTAATTTTGAAATGTTCTGCTTGTGCGATCTTCAGTATCCATCATCAAACTAATGAATTGAGTTTCCATTTGATACGATTATCATAGTTCATAGTTTCTACGATTGATTTATGCAAATGACAAAAGTGAATTCGTATTTACTCAATAATTCCAAAAAAAATCCTACATTCTAATCTCTTTGATTATTCAAAATATCCATGCTTAAAATCAAAGCAGTTTGTATCGGCTTTAGCTCCTGGAAACTGATATTCATGCAAAATGTTGGCTGCTTATTAGTACATTTTAAACTTCACTTTATTATCACAATCGCGTGTTTTATTATCAAATCGATAGCATTGAAATTCGAAATCAAATAGCCATTCGTTCATTCATTCATTCAACTAGTCTGGTAAAAACGACTGAAGTTAAATTTCTTCAAAATGATGATTTGCATTTTGCGATTGTGTTGGTCTAACGCACGAGTAGTGTGCTATATGAAGATAGCAAAATTCATTGCGGTCGGAACGGGAATATTTGTTGTCCACTAGTTAGCCTTTCGTGAGATCGGACCGCAGGTCACCGATTCCTCCTCGGCTCTTGCCTTATGTGACGACATGACCAAAAAAGTACAAGAGCACTCAGCATCTCACAAGAGCCGACGAATTCTTTCTCCCCACAAACCAAACCAACCACCTAACTAAGCAATCCCCTTCCATATTGTTTCCCGTTTTTCACTCCGTTTTTTTTTCAATATCGCCTTCAAATAGCTTTAGTTTTATTGCAAATATCCATTAATGTTTGAGAAAATTATTTACAGTGCCAATTAACATCCAGATTAAAGATGATACTTATGTTGTTTTTTGCTATTCCTTAAAATTGCACCGCTGCCCGCGGTTCAGCCAGCCACGTAACCTTAGCTGCAGCATGCAGTTCCTTTGATGGCAACTGAGTGAAAAAATGTGTATCGCACCGTCGCCGCGTCGTCGATGTCGGTAAAACCAAAGAAACCGCCACCGGGCGCGACTCTCGATTTCCAACGAAGAACGCATCTCAATCTGCCGGGTTCGTTCTTTTCTACTAGCCAAGCATTCGATTCATTCTTCCTCGTTTGCCATTAGAGATCCCTTTCGGAATGTGGATTGCCCCGAGATGGCATCTGGGCATCCAGCATGATCGGGACACTACAAAAAGTTTAATGATTGGAATCATGCCGTCAGCATCTGGAACATTTGCGATAAAAAAAAAACTGCGATTAAAAACCAATTCCCTTAGCGCACACGGGATAGGGACATAAAGTTGATTGCGAAGGCGACAATGTTTCAGAACCAATTGAAATCAACTCTGGTAAGTTTCGATATTTGATGGGAAAAATTTTATATCCCGTTCGAACATAAACGCATAATTTGCTCACCAATGATCGTAAGGATGTCAACATTGTTGGCTTCATTTACATTTAGAACTATTCTCTATCCGATTATTGTCTAAATTTTATGAGCCTGCACAAATACAAGAATTCTTATTGTTTTAATTAAAAAAAATCTCATGCGAAAATTTGCTATAATAAAGTCTTAAGCTCTTATAGTCAGTGGAATATTTTCAAACGTAACTAAGTAACATAGAAAATCGACAGTGAGATTATTTTCTGATCAGAAGCCACGGTATTTAAAAATACAATCCGAGTAATGCTATTATTTCTTCAGTAAGAGGGGGAAGATGCGGGCAGATGAAGTGGCCGTGTCAATGCCAAGGTGACATCGTACAAAGTTTGTGCTATAAAACGGAAATTAAGCATTCTCGTGCAATCGTGATGAATCGTCTGCTGTTGCACTGGGTTTGACTTGGCGCAGTGCCACAGCAATCGGATTTGATTAAATTAGCGGCACATTTTCGTTGCATGAGAACCATCAATTCGGACTAGACATTAAAAGTTTTATGAACTCATTTGATGGAGACCGGGAAGTCGTTTGATTTCCCTCGATGGCTAGACTACCGGTGCAAATGTGAATATTTTGGATGCAGGTGACGACATGTTTGGTTCGATGGTTCAAGATGTTAGGCACTGCATTCCGTAGTTGGAAGTCTAATGTTCGAGCCACGTCATGAAAAAATTCTTCTGTTCTATCCATGCATGCAATAAAGCCAAAATTAACTACGAAGTTAGTCGAAATCGAAGGTCAAGCTCCACATCGGAATGGAGTATCAAGGTTTCGTTTTTGATGACTTGACAAATTTGTCAAGTGCAATCATGTAGAGATTCGCTTTACGTGTTGAAATCGGCAATAAAAGCAATCAAAGGCGAAGGTTTGAATGCGGTTTTAAACGATACTAAAGCAGCGGCAGATGTTTTATTTAGCAATGTTCATTATCTTGACGGTTTACAATGTAGATAGAATATTTCTAGTTCATGCTAGACATCGGTAAATCATGATCTTTCGTCGTAGATTTGGTTTGAAGACATTAACAACAGCTTGACAAGTATCGGAGCAGGTAAACAAGTGAAATCAACGTACAAACTGGAATCAGTCTTACTCGCGTATCATTTTGGAGTTTTTTGAAAAACGGATATAGTTTTATTAAAAAAAGGCGGGTGGGTAATGTCAGAGACATAACTGGATGTCGTGAATACGAAAACAACTGACATGTTCCTTAACACTTCCGAATATCAATTAGTGGATCAATTGTATGAATTATGCAAGCATTCCCCTTTTCACATTTTTCGCAAAAACAAAAAAGCTTCACTTGATCTCGATTACTGTTGATTTCACACACCAAAAAGTGCACACATCTAATCAAACTGTTCTAGATTTGCACTAAACTGAGGTTTTTACCTTCGATTTGCGAAGAAGAAATCCTTATAGTTCTTTAGAAAACTTTTAGAGCCATTAGAACGGCTGATTTTGTGTGATGCTCCCCACCGTTTTTCTCTTTTCGTTGTTTTTTCACCAATGCAAACAACTGGCAGCTGTGACGTAATCGCTCTAGTCGGAAGCGAAACCAGCTTTGCAAACGACACACAATACATCTGCTCACAGTGGCGATAGAATCCAAACTGATCCAATTTTTGTTAAGAGGTTTCTTTTTACGTGATTTCGTTTGTAGCTTTTTCACTAATGGGCGGTCCTAACGGCTATAAAAATTGCCGCATACAGAATTTTAATGTCGATTATTTCATTTCAGATTTGCATAATTTATTGAAAGAAACTATCAATATGCTGTAGGGATTCGTTTCTAGCATTCAGAAGGACCAAATTGTAGAACTCACTACGATATTAAGCACTGTTCGGAACATTTTTCTCGAACGATTTGTTGTACAGCAGCAGATATTTTGTTCTCTTTCTCAGAACGCGTTCTGATTGGCTGGTGTTGACATGGGTCAAATGAGACAGGTTTTTCAATAGTGTACTCTTGAAATACTTCAGTGCTTTTGCTATACACGTTTAAGTAGAAAAATTTCGATTCTATTGGTAGTTAGATTATATAAATCCTTCCACAGATCACTGAGCTATGAGCTTTAAAAATACGAGAAAAGCAAACGCGCCCTATGAATTATTCTCTTTGATACTCGTTTATACCAAACATTTAAGAAAAGTTTAATTTTGAATTATTTAAGATTATGTCACACAACTGAAAATTTTATCATAAAATTGTGATCATATTTCCGATGACATGTAGCAAAAATTTTGTTGATTCGTTAGATACAACAAAAGATATTCACGATCAAAAACTTATCACTCTCTCAGAGGGTAAATTTTGAAAAGGCGCCCCATAGTAAAGTAAATCGTATTCACGACAAAAAATACAGGGTTGTGTACGAGGCGCAATCAATCACGATGACATTAAAAATGCAATTGTAAAACTAATTTTTGGCCCAATATTGGGGCCAAACCTAATGTGAAATTTTTGAATATGGACAAGCCGGAAATCGCCATCTAGGTTCTTAGAATAACTTAAAAGATCAATTCTCAAATACTACCTGTCTACCAAAAATAACAATATTGCAATAACCTCTTCATAACAAAACTTGGAACTGAATCCATTTGCAAGTCACCGTTTCCCACGTAAATGGAGATTCCAGTATGCATACGACCCGTAAATCAGTTCTGTCATCCACTCACTACGCGAACTACGATCGAAACCGTCGACCGTGCACGAAAAATCAAAGAATGACATCATTTGGTCTGCTGTGATTGGCTAAGAAACATATGTCAATTCAAACTAACTAATTCTTGAATGGTGTACTTTTAAAATACTGAAATCACATTTCCATTAAAGTTTAAGTTAAAGGTTTGCGAATCGATTGATAGTTAACTTATATAAATTCATCCACGGATCACTGAGTTATTGGAGATCAAAATTGTAAGAAGAAAATCGAACGCAACTAGTTTGCTAATTTTTTATTGACACCTGGCCCTGTATAGTAAAAAGTTAGGAATTTTTAATGCAAAAAACGGTCACATTTCTCGCAATTTCTTAACTCTCATATAGTATGAATATATCCTGGTAGCAAATCACTATACAGTACCAACTTTCAAAAGACTATGTGTGAAATTTCATGATATTTCGATTCGTCAGAAAAGAGTGACAGCCATTTAAGTGAAGACACTTTTATCATTTTCAAAACAATGAACTCAATGCAATTTCATTTTCAAAACAATGAACAATTTCGTGTGTTGATTAATCATTGCTTCTTGACGAAAAGAAATATACTGTACATGTTCCGAAATGGTTTCAAAATTGTTACCCGAACTCTTCTCAATTGACGAGGACCATTTGTTATTCGGTTACTTAATTTAAGCGTGGTCGTACAGACATCGATGATGGTGAACGTTCAAACTATGTACACAAATTTGACCATGAGAAAGCTTTTTTCAAAGTGGGTGCCAGGTTTACTCACAGTCGATCAAGAGCAACAACGATTTAACAACGATCATCATTTGAGTGGACTGCAGCCGGTGAACCAATTCAAAAAGCACAACGATAAGCTGGGAAGATTATGGCTTCTCCATGAATAGTGAATAATACATAGCGTTGTTAGATCGTTCGAATGCAAAAATCGAACGATTTTCACAATCTCAGATTTAATTAAAAGTCTTATGGTCCCATAAGTTGCAATTTAATTTCGTCTTTAGCCGGAATCCGGTTCCGGAATTACATTACTGTGCACATTTATGAAAAAATACGAACTATTTTTTATCGTCCTAGTCCCAGTCCCAGTCCCAGTCCCAGTCCCAGTCCCAGTCCCAGTCCCAGTCCCAGTCCCAGTCCCAGTCCCAGTCCCAGTCCCAGTCCCAGTCCCAGTCCCAGTCCCAGTCCCAGTCCCAGTCCCAGTCCCAGTCCCAGTCCCAGTCCCAGTCCCAGTCCCAGTCCCAGTCCCAGTCCCAGTCCCAGTCCCAGTCCCAGTCCCAGTCCCAGTCCCAGTCCCAGTCCCAGTCCCAGTCCCAGTCCCAGTCCCAGTCCCAGTCCCAGTCCCAGTCCCAGTCCCAGTCCCAGTCCCAGTCCCAGTCCCAGTCCCAGTCCCAGTCCCAGTCCCAGTCCCAGTCCCAGTCCCAGTCCCAGTCCCAGTCCCAGTCCCAGTCCCAGTCCCAGTCCCAGTCCCAGTCCCAGTCCCAGTCCCAGTCCCAGTCCCAGTCCCAGTCCCAGTCCCAGTCCCAGTCCCAGTCCCAGTCCCAGTCCCAGTCCCAGTCCCAGTCCCAGTCCCAGTCCCAGTCCCAGTCCCAGTCCCAGTCCCAGTCCCAGTCCCAGTCCCAGTCCCAGTCCCAGTCCCAGTCCCAGTCCCAGTCCCAGTCCCAGTCCCAGTCCCAGTCCCAGTCCCAGTCCCAGTCCCAGTCCCAGTCCCAGTCCCAGTCCCAGTCCCAGTCCCAGTCCCAGTCCCAGTCCCAGTCCCAGTCCCAGTCCCAGTCCCAGTCCCAGTCCCAGTCCCAGTCCCAGTCCCAGTCCCAGTCCCAGTCCCAGTCCCAGTCCCAGTCCCAGTCCCAGTCCCAGTCCCAGTCCCAGTCCCAGTCCCAGTCCCAGTCCCAGTCCCAGTCCCAGTCCCAGTCCCAGTCCCAGTCCCAGTCCCAGTCCCAGTCCCAGTCCCAGTCCCAGTCCCAGTCCCAGTCCCAGTCCCAGTCCCAGTCCCAGTCCCAGTCCCAGTCCCAGTCCCAGTCCCAGTCCCAGTCCCAGTCCCAGTCCCAGTCCCAGTCCCAGTCCCAGTCCCAGTCCCAGTCCCAGTCCCAGTCCCAGTCCCAGTCCCAGTCCCAGTCCCAGTCCCAGTCCCAGTCCCAGTCCCAGTCCCAGTCCCAGTCCCAGTCCCAGTCCCAGTCCCAGTCCCAGTCCCAGTCCCAGTCCCAGTCCCAGTCCCAGTCCCAGTCCCAGTCCCAGTCCCATATTTTTCTCTGCTTGTCTAACATTCGATGACTGCACCATTTTCTCAAAACTAATTTGCATCGACTTTGGTTCAACTGAGTCATTCCAAACCTTGACATACGATCTATTCATTCCATCGACAGCTAATCAGATTTTGGTGGGTCATTAAATTATGCAATTTATTTGAAACGATGCTTGAGTCGGAATATAGTCCATCGAATCTAACCGAACATAGTTTTTTTTATCGATCATCAAGGCGTTAAGCTGAACAAGTGTCAACCGTCGCCGTCATGGAATCGGTGAAGCTTTGAAGTAACTCAGTTTTTCCTGACAACGATTTTCTATAAGCCGGATTTCTATTTTGATTCCCACGTGTGAACACACCCGATGGAGTGATACTATTCGCAGTAGTGTTATACCATGCAGGATTGCAAAACGTCCAACCTGGATCAAACCACCTCGGGCATAAACTCGTGGATCGAACGGAATCGCTTCATCTTTTGACCCGTGTTGACATTGTCTAAAATACTTTGAACGATAAAATCCTCAATTTTATTACGAAGTTCGATTCTCGCTTTTAATCTGTGTGTTGTGTTCGCACTCGGCCGCACGGGCACACGCAGATCCGAACGGAATCGTATCGCTCGCCAAAGTCATCGCGCAGGGGTCAAAGTGATGACACTACCGGCCGCTCTTGATGATATCGGATTTCGAGTCTCTCAGCAACCATCATGCCGCGGCAGAACAGGTATTCCTTACGCGTGAAGGTAAGCCAAGTCAAGTGTGCGATATGCTATCGCTTTGACCTGACGCGACGGTGCCGGGGGATTGCGTTTTTCGTAACGCCCAAAAGCTCAGCTCAATTACCGGTCCGGTTCGTAAAGTACACCCATAAAAAAGCATCATTGATATGCGAGCAGGGAAACGGATCCCGGGTCCGGAAAGCAGGAAAGCAGTTCAATAAAATGCTTACTATAAATTGAATTTTATTGCTCGGCCGGTCATAATTCGATCTTTAATTTTCAATTTGGAAATCATTTGCTTTTGTTACGTTTCGATGGGCTGAGCTGAGGGAGAAGTAGGGCGAAGGGAGAAGTAGCTTGCAGCGCCAAAATAAGATCTCGTTGCTTTATCTGCCTTATTCGGAATGAAAGATGTGAAATTTGCATGCGGTGTTTCTTAACGCACTTAACTTGCTTGCTGTATCGAAACCTTTTGGGGGTGAACTTTCAGTTGTATGATGAAAATTGCGAGCATTCGACGCGAGCAAACCAAAGCCAAGTTACTCATGTTACTTTTGCCTTCGATTCCGAATTTTTTATAAATTTCCACGTGTTACACATTTTTATCGAATGTTTTATTCTAATATTTCATACATTTTAAAATAAGAAAAAATATTGAAAAGGGCAAAAAAAATTATACTTACAAAACTATCAGAAATGCTGACAAATTATGAAAATTTCAAAAACAGCAAAATAACACAATAATAACAATAGAAAAACTCTCAATAATACCTAATGGTCGTATCCGTACTTTGAAGTATTGAGTTTCGATTTGTCACAATACAATTCATCAGAGAAGGCAGTGGCGACCTGTTGCGAATATTAATACATGCAATCAGCAAACGTTGATAACAGGACGAATGGTAAGATAAAATGATTACATATGATAAGTGCAAACAAAGACAAAATGTCTCTACTAAAAAGAAAAAAAAATACAATAAATCAGTAATTTTTCGTCCAAAATATCCGTTTTTCGAAAAATCGAATTTAGGAAACAAATTTTTGTGAAAAAAATAAGTTGGAAATGCCGATTGACGATTAATTCGTATACCAATGTTTGTTAGTTTTGCCTTTCTCATATAGGTTATGCAATCACGGTGAAAACCGACTTTTTAACCGAGTATATTTTCGTTTCATTTTTTTTTCAACCAAATGTGTACTGCAATGTGCCCTGTTTTGTTCAAGTCGAGTTTCTTGATCTTAATCCAACTAGTGCACAGTGGTCCAAAACGGCAATTTCATGCCTTTAATTATTTTTCAACTAAACCGTAGACTTTTCATCATTGGTGTCTTATGAAAAGTTGCACGGGTTGTTACTGTGGTTTTATGTACATGGACGGCCATGTTCCAGTACACGTGTAAAGACAGATAAAAAAAATTAACTTTTTACTGGAAGCAGCTAGAGAATTTTCGTCTTCGACAATATTGTAGAAAATTAAATTTCGAGTAACTTTACTCAAGAAATTTTTTTTCTAACTCTAGCCGTTAATTAATTTTAGGTGGTTTAAATAATAAAGTTTTAAAAATCAGTTTTTTTGTTCTAACAAGTTTTATATTCTTCTGAAAGTAATGAATTTTTCTACAAAACTAGATTTTGTGGACATATTTAACAGTCTATAACATTTCAAAGTGCTATGATAAATTTTAAAAGAGTGTGTGTTAATGGCGAACAAGACAACTTGTGCGTCTTTAGTGCAGAAATCAAATTGCAAACATTGTGTGAAATAATTTCCTATTCGTGAAAAATTGTGTGCTGAATTAGTGCTTGAATTGTGTTAAATACAGATAAGTAGTGTGTTCTGTGCATGCTTCTATTTGTATTGATAAAAGTATCGAAATTACCGTGCGACGTTCGCCCAAAGAAAGCGGCGTCGTTCCGTAATTTATTGAATGATTATTGTATTGTTTCTGCATCGTTTTTTGTTCTGTGATTTGTTCTCCTCTTGTGTGTGTCGGGCCGCTTGGTTTGTTCATGAAGCATGGGGGAATGCAAGAAGTGTGGGGAGAACATAGCCATATCAGATGTTGGAATTAAATGTTTGGTTTGTGAGAATGTATTTCACCAGCGCTGTTCTGGCCTTAGCCGAGCTATTGCTAATTGGGTAGCGGATTTACCGGCGCTATTGTTTAAATGTGCAGAATGCTTAGAAGGTAACGTTGTATCTAGTATTGTCGATAACGATGTTCATTCGTTCATTAGCGATATGAAGAAGGAGATGGAAAAACTAACATCCATTTCTGAATCGTTCGCTGGTTTGCGGGAGAGCATCGAAAAACAGATTAATGTCGCAATAGAGAGTGGAATCGAGAGACTGATCAGGTCTTCCAGTGAAGCTTTCGAGTGAAAGATGGCATGCTTGGAAAACAGTGTTGCCAAAAAGTTGGAAGATTTGAAAGGTTTACCGATTTCAAATAATATGCAAAATTACAATGAATTGGCTGTAAAAAACAGAAAAAAAATTATTGTTGAGAGGAAGACTCATTCGGAGTCTGACAAAAATCCCTGCCGAAAACGAAAATTATTGTCGAATAATGATGAAGAAACGATGCTTGTTGACAATGATAATGACGAAAATAATAATGAAGTTTTTGCTAAAAAGGACATTTCATACGCAGATATTTTATCAGGGAAATCTAAAATTAGAAAAGTTAGCATCAAAAATCGTAAGACTCGCCCGGTTATTGTGATAAAACCGATCGAGTCGTCACAAACGAGCGATGATACAAGAAAATTTTTGAAAGACAAGTTGGATCCAAGGGCACACAAGATTAGTAACTTTAAAAATGGTAAAAATGGTTCGATTATTGTTGAGTGTGCAACAGGAGAAGACATTCAGACTTTAAAACATAACATCGAAAGCAATTTGGGAGTTAATTACAATGCTGTTGTACCCACGCCTGGTAAACCAAAACTGAAAATAGTGGGGATGAGTGATCGATATTCCGCTGATGTATTTATTGATCTTTTGAAAAGTCAAAATCAGGAAATTGTGATTGAAGACGTAAAAGTTGTAACTGACTTTGAGAATCCTCGCTTCAAATATAACAAATATAGTGTTATAATTGAGGTAAATAAGAGCACTTATTCTAGTTTGATGGCCGCTGGCAAGGTGTGCGTCGGCTGGGATAGGTGTTCGGTTTTCGAGTCGTTCTACGTATTGCGCTGTTTCAGGTGTGGTGAGTTTGGTCACAAGAGCACCGAATGTTCGAATAAAGAATATTGTTCCAAATGCAATGCTGCACATAGAACATCTGAGTGTACTTCAACTGATTTTAAATGCGTTAATTGTCTGAAAATGAACACTGTACGTAAAATGAATTTGGACATCAACCATCCAGCATTCAGCAAGCAGTGTCCGGTATATTTGAGACTGCTTGAATCGAGAAAGAACAACATAAGTGAATAGCAACTAACGAAGGGGAGATTATCGGAAATATTGTACTTAAATATTGCCGGTTTATCTACTAATTTTGTCGCATTGCGGCATCTTGTGGAGAATAACTGTCCTTTGTTAGTTTTGCTCTCAGAAACACATATAGTTGATTCTGATGCTTTCGATCAGTTCAGTATTCCGGGTTACGCTATTGCGTTTTGCTTGTCACATTCCAGACACACGGGTGGAGTGGCCATTCACGCCAGAGAATCGATTAAGTTCAGCATTCTATCAAACGAAGTAGTTGAAAATAATTGGTTCTTGGGTATATCAGTTGAGAGAGGCATGTAGATGGGAAACTATGGAGTTGTATATCATTCCCCTAGTTCAAGCGATCGCCAGTTTCTGGAAATTCTAGAAAACTGGTGGGAAAATCTTGTAGATTTTAGTAAACTTAATATTATTGCGGGAGATTTCAACGTTGATTGGCTCAGTGATCAGAGTTCGAATCATTTGAAACAGTTAGCAGAATTCTTCAGTTTCAAACAAACTGTGAATGAATTTACAAGAATTTCGAGACATAGCAGAACTTTGATAGATCACGTATATTCCAATTTTGACGGAGTTTATTCGTGTGTGGAGACCGATTGCAAGATTTCAGATCATGAGACAATTGCGATTTCCATAGCGAGTACCCCTAGAGATTGCAAAAACACAGTGAAAATTAAATGTTGGAAAAAATATTCAAAGCAAGCCATGTCTCGACTTGTGTCAAGTAGCTTGTATTGTACGCAGTTGACTGGAAATTTGGATCGCGGGGCATCTATTCTTACGGACGTATTAAAAAAGTGTACTAATAAATTAGTCACTGAAAAGTACGTTAGTTTGAACAGCTCAAGTAGCTGGTACTTGGACTGGACCTCTTACGATTAAAACGAGAGAGGGATAAACAGTACAAGAGGTTCTGTAGAACTAATAATGAATGTCACTGGCGTGCTTATACCAATGCACGAAACATTTATTCACGGGCCCTGAAGAAGACTAGATGTGAATATGTTCAGGGGAAGATCGATCAAAATCAGAAAAACAGCAAGGAGTTATGGAAAATTCTTAAACAATTACTAAAACCTACACATTGCTCAGCAAAAACTTTAACATTTAATGGCAGAGAAGAGCACTCAGAGCAAGTGATACCAGAAAAATTAAACAGTTATTTCATAAATAGTGTACAGCAGATCAATCAAAGTATTGATTTGGTTGGTGAACCTGTTGAAATAACACAGCCGATTAGTAATTATTGTAGATTTCTTGAATTTCACCCAATCACTTTTGAACAATTGAAAGATATTTGTTTTAATTTAGGAAAATCGGCTGGTATTGACAATGTTAACTCAAAAGTGATACAAGATTGCTTTCATGTTATCGGTCACGATCTGCTGGACTTGGAAAATGAATCGTTATACACGGGGCATGTGCCAAAAGTTTGGAAAGAATCGCTGGTGGTTCCTATCCCCAAGGTTACTGGAACGGATAAAGCCGAGGAGTACCGTCCCATTAACATGTTGCACACGTTGGAAAAAATTTTGGAACTTGTTGTTAAAGATCAGCTGATGAACTATTTAAACTCTAACAGTTTGCGAATACCGGAACAATCGGGATATCGGAAAAGTCACTCTTGCGAAACCGCTTTAAACCTGGTTTTAGCAAAATGGAAGGAGAAAATCGAGATTAAAGAGACTATTTTTGCAGTGTTCTTGGATCTCAAGCGCGCTTTCGAAACAATTTCTAGACCTATACTGTTACAAACACTACAACGCTTTGGTATCGAAGGAGTAGCATATAAATGGTTTAAAAGCTATTTATTTGATAGAACTCAGAGAACTGTTTTCAACGATGTTGTGTCTAGTTTCCAGGGTAATTCACTTGGTGTGCCACAGGGTAGTGTTTTAGGTCCGATTTTATTCATTATGTACATAAATGACATGAAGCGAGTTTTACGGTTTTGTGAAATAAATTTGTTTGCTCACGATACTGTTCTGTTCATTACAGCTAAGGATTTGGATGAAGCGGTTGCACATTTGAACGTGGACTTACATTCTCTGGCTCAGTGGTTGAAATTCAAGCACTTAAAACTGAATGTCGCGAAAACTAAATATATGGTTATTTCTGCTTTAAGCACTGGACGTGAAGCCAACATTGAAATTGATGGAGAGATTATTGATCGCGTTAGAGAGTTGAAGTATCTTGGAGTCATAATTGATGAAAAGCTAACATTCAAATCTCACGTTAACAACATCATCAAGAAGGTTGCCAAAAAGTACGGTGTATTATGCCGTCTGAAAAATGATTTAACGACCAGTAGTAAAATTCTTCTGTATAAATCAATAATCTCTCCTCACATTGACTTCTGCTCATCGATTCTGTTCCTTGCTAACAACACGAAAATATTGAGACTCCAGCGATTGCAAAATAAGGTCATGCGATTGATTTTGAAATGTAATAGATATAATTCCTCTAATATTCTATTGAACGCATTACAATGGCTTTCAGTGAAACAGAGAGTATATTATTTAACAATGGTGTTCATTTTCAAAATCTTAAATGGAATGCTGCCTCGATATTTGTGTGATCGGATTGAAAGAGGAAGTGACTTGCATAGGTACGATACTAGAAATGCGTCTGATGCGAGAACACCAAGCTTTTTGTCAGCCAGATCCCAGAACTCGTTATTGTACAAAGGGATTAGTTTTTTTTCAATTCGATGCCAGGACGAATCAAGCGGACTGCAACATTGAGGGAGTTAAAAAATTGTGTGTTTCACACATAAAATCTATTTTGTAATTAGATCTTTAATGAATTAGTGCAATTTGATTTTTTCGAAAACTGTGTAAAATGACGAAGATTGTATTTATTTTTTTTTGTTTTTTTTTAAGTAAGACGCATTAGGCTGTTATGTTCTGTATGATGATGATGGATTTTTAATAATTTGTTTAGTTAGAAAAAAATGAGTTGTCTACAAAAGTATGAGCCTCGCGCGCGCAAAGCAGGTATAGGCAATCTGGAAATTGAATATGACTGGAACTGGATATGTTCTCTTTTTTTTGAGAGCTTTAGCATTCTACGTGTCGAGTTCGAATCTTAACTTTGTAAGATTTGATGAATTATTTATTGATTATATTTTGGGAATAATAGGGATCGGAAGTTGTTGATGGAATTGGGCTTGGCTCTGCTCATCCGCAGTCTCGTTACTCCATCGTAGCTGATGTGTGTAGCGATGAACTGGTCCGGCGGGAAGGGCCAGGTGAATTACTGTCTGATACTGACAAAGATATCGGGTTCGATTCCTGATTTGTTCAAGGATCTTCCCGGGTTGGAAATTTTCTTGAATGACCCTGGATAGTTAATCGGAAATACTTGAATGTTTTCTTGTTATCAGTTGTACTTTAGAAGGAGAATCTATACCTGCTGGATTAACCAGATCGTTTTATATTTAGTTAACTGGTTAAAATATGTGATGCAATATTTATTATCATTTAGATAAATCGTCCAGCTCACACCTTTGTAGGGGTATGAGGCGGGACCATCATCATCATCATCATTAAAAAAAAAAAAAGAGTTATGAATATTTTTATGTAAAATACAGTCGAAATTTAAACTTATATATCGCAGAAGAGTGCAAAAAGTAGCAGATCAAACAGTTTAGGTTGGATAATAATTTCGATTTAGAACAAAATCTTGAAGGAATGGTTTGTATCCGATTGTATCCAAGGATTTAATCAATAAATATAACTTAAAAATTGGAAGCCGCTGTAATATAAAACGAATATAATAATAGTAATAATAATAAAAATAATAACAATAAGAATAATAATAACGATGATAATAATAATAAGAATAATAATAATAATAATAAGAATAATGACAATAAGAATAATAATAACGATAATAATAATGATAAAAATAATAATATGTAAATGTGAATATCTTCAATATATTTTAGAACTATTTTGTTTTTTATTATAATTAAATAAATTTTTCTTAGCTAACACATTGTTGTAAATGTAATCCAAATTGAAAATAAAACAACATCAAAGCAACCGGCGATTCTCGAGCTCCAACCTGTGAACATTGGTGGATGTGCTGTATAACAAAGACAAATGTGGCTTTTACACTATTGCTGGTAGCCAGCATGCTGGTGCCAGTATACTGACACGCCAGCAGCTGGCAATGTTTACACTATTGCTGGAAATTTCTTGTTGGCAAAATTTGTAAAAACTATAAAAAAAACGTGATTAATCCACCTAGCAGTGAGATGATACCTTTTTTATCAATCCGCATGTGTTTTTTGCATGAATATTCTTCGGTGTTTAAGTTTTCATGACATTAGTTTAATGACCGTCGTTTTAAGCGACAATTTGAGATTGTAATCACTCAGTACTCTGTAATGTCGAAACTGCAAATACAATCGAATTTAAATCTAGAAGTGTGATAATCGATTAAACATGCAATGATATGTAAGTTCCACTTTAGAGTTTACGGTAATTTAAGGTACTTCCAGAGCCGGTATTCAGGAACCAGCATAACCCAAACCGATTCGTATGGCCATATGACGAATAAATTACAGTTTTGAGTACAACTTTGAAGCTTAATTGGATAAAATTCATTATTTTTGTATGTATGTATAAAACTAATTAATTTTGTATATAAGTTTAATTCAATTTGAATTTTTGTTTCTGAAATTTGATTAGGCTTTTTTGAGAAAACGATTGAGCTTTGAGAAACGTTTTTATACTGGAACCGGAATTCTAAAATCGGTATGGCCGAAGTCAGATAAATTCACCTGAATAGCTGTATAGTTTACATTTGTTTCAAAATATTTGAAAATCAGTGAAGACATCTTTGAGAAATCATAGCACGAATTAAATTTTAGGTGCCTTCTGAATCGACAACTGAATACCACTAAAACTGAAAAAAGTTAATTTTTTTTATCGACTATCCAAATCTGCTAACCCGATAAACCTGATTAATTTATGTGGAATAGACATTTTTATACTAATCACCCTGTATCCCCGAAACCGGAAGTTGGATCTGACTGAAGAGCAAGATGTTTTAAAGAATCTTGAAACTTTTCATTTGCATCTTAGATGATTCTTAGATTTCATTTGAATCTTAGATCGGTTCAGCCATCTACGAGAAGAATGAGTTACACAATTTTGATTTCGTTTCATATATCATCCTGTAGTTCCGAAACCAGAGGTCGGAACCAAACATAATTCAGGAACTTTGTTTGGGAGCATACGAATTTTCGTATGAATCTGAATTTGTAGAAAAGAAATTTTCAGAGAATATTGAGTGAAATTATTTGTCACACACGCATTTACTGATCTCGACGAACTGATTCGAATGGTATATGGATGTTATGTTCTTCCAGCATTTATTGCTGTAAGTAGTTTAAAACAATATAATTAAAAAAAATCTGCCATCATCTGGTTTATATATGTCATATTCGAACGATTATGTTGCCAAAAACGAGCCGTGCTAAAATCGGTCCGAGGCAAATTGTCATGAAAAAGGATGCTGTACACAGTCTTTTTGGTACTTAGAAACAATTGTATGTAACAGAATAAAAAATCGTGTTTTCCGTTGCTCCCAAGCATTGCTTTGTCATACAGCGCTTAAAACTCCTACTGCTGGAATAGGGGGAAAAGTCGTTTACACAAAAATTTCGATATCTCCGTTAAAAATGGACGGATTTTAACAATCTATGGCTTGTTGGATAGGTATTATCGTGCGGAATCTAAGTCTGAAAACATATTCTGTTTTCAAGGTCAATTGTGACAGATACTGTCAAAAAACTGAAAATTTTGACATAAAACTTCGAATAACTCAAAAAGTAAACATCCGATCTCAAAACCATTCAATAGCGTTTTGGGTGACGGGGAGACCTTTCATTCGCGACTAGTTTGATCAAAATCGGTCCAGCCATCTCTGAGATCTCGACCTCTTAGTTGACAATACACATACAGACACACACACATACACACACACACACACACAGACATTTGCTCAGTTCGTCGAGCTGAATCGATTGGTATATGTCATTCGACCCTCCGGGCCTCGGAAAAATTTTCGAAAGTTTGAGCGAATTCTATACCTATATATAAAAAAAGGTAAAAACAAAAAAAACATCTTTAAAATACTTAAATCATCATGCTCATTAATGATATTGATCCACTTTGCGCGAACAAATGCTTTAAACTAAGAAAAACATGAAATACGTGCGAGATATACATCAATTTCATTCCGTCGCCATCTTGAATTTCTCCACCAGCATCGCTAAATAAAAATCGCTAATAAAAAACAAAATATTACTAAAATATATTGAAGATATTCACAGTTACATATTGTTATTTTTATCATTATTATTATTCTTATTGTTATTGTTATTATTATACAGGGTCCGGCACTCGAAGTGTAACCAATTAAAAAGGCCATAAATTCAGTTTGGAAAATTACTTTCACCTAATTCAAAGTACAAAATGTGTAAAAATAATACAAAATTCAGAATCAATTCACTTTTGCTCGATATGACCACCTTTTGCCTTGACTTGATGACTTGAGAGAGCGAAGGAGTTACTTCGTTTGGCCGAAAGCGGTCAATTTCCGAACATTGTATTTTCTGACGAGAAAATTTTTCCAATTGAGCAATTCATAAACTATCAAAACGATAGGGTTTACTTGACCGACCGTTCATACGAGAATTTGAGTCATCGATTGGCCACCAGGAGGCAGCACCCGCAAAAGATAATGGTTTGGGCCGCTGTAACCGCAGATGGGCGCTCTCCAATCGTTTTCATCGAGCCTGGCGTCAAGGTAAATGCGACATATTATCGGGAAAGTATTCTGGAGGTTGCTTTGAAGCCGTGGGCAGACAAACATTTCGGTGGCAGACCATGGACGTTTCAGCAGGACTTGGCACGGTCTCACAAAGTTCGAGTGAACCAAGAATGGCTGAAAAACAACGTTCCGAACTTCATCACGTCCACACAATGGCTCTCGAATTCACCAGATGCGAATCCAATGGATTATTCTCTTTGGGCCATTTTGGAGAGCAAAGTCCGAACTAAAAGATACACCAGTCTCGAGGCGCTGAAAAAAGTTATTGTCCGCGAGTGGGCCTAAATACCTGCAAGTCACATTCGGCCAAACGAAGCAACTCCTTCGCTCTCTCAAGTCATCAAGTCAAGGCAAAAGGTGGTCATATCGAGCAAAAGAGAATTGATTCTGAATTTTGTATTATTTTTACACATTTTGTACTTTGAATTAAGTAAAAGTAATTTTCCAAACTGAATTTATGGCCTTTTTAATTGATTACACTTCGAGTGCCGGACCCTGTATTCGTTTTATATTACAGAGGCTTCCAATTTTCCAGTTATATTTATTGATTAAATCCTTGGATAGAATCGGATACAAACCATTCCTTCGAGATTTTGTTCTAAATCGAAATTATTATCCAACCTAAACTGTTTGATCTGCTACTTTTTGCACTCTTCTGCGATATATAAGTTTGAATTTCGACTGTATTTTACATAAAAATATTCATAACTCTTTTGAAATTTATCATAGCACTTTGAAATGTTATAGACTGTTAAGTATTTGCACAAAATCTAGTTTTGTAGAAAAATTCATTACTTTCAGAAGAATATAAAACTTGTTAGAACAAAAAAACTGATTTTTAAAATTTTATTATTTAAACCACCTAAAATTAATTAACGGCTAGAGTTAGAAAAAAATTTTCTTAAGTAAAGTTACTCGAAATTTCATTTTGTACAATATTGTCGAAGACGAAAATTCTCTAGCTGTTTCCAGTAAAAAGTTAATTTTTTTATCTGTCTTTACACGTGTACTGGAACATGGCCGTCCATGTACATAAAACCGCAGTAACAACCCGTGCAACTTTTCATAAGACACCAATGATGAAAAGTCTACGGTTTTGTTGAAAAATAATGAAAGGCATGAAATTGCCGTTTTGGACCACTGTTTAGTGGTGTGATAAGTCCTTTCTCTTTCATCAAAACAGTCCCATGAATTTTTTATCATTTTATGAAACAATTACCGACACTAATTTGGGCTCATTTTTGACACAAATTATTTCAAATTGATTCGAGTAGTTCACAGTTTATGTCACATACTCGGCATCGGTTTTCCAATCAAGTGCTTGGTATATGCCTTGCCTATTTGTATGAGAAGAGTGTTGCTAATCTAAACAAACCCTTCTCAGTCCACTTAGTGGAATTTTCAAAGATCTTGAAAAATCTCCATAGGAGGGGGGGTGAGGAGTTACATGAAATTTCCGAAAACGAAAAAAAATTTTTGATGACAAAAGTCTTTGAGTTGCATGAAACGTCGAGATTTAGTGTCATCTCGAAAAAAAAACTGTTCTTTTAAATCGACTTTCTGGGACTAAAAATATCAAAATTTTTCCCAGAAAGTCGATTATTTCAAAAAAATTTTTTTGAGATAACACTAAATCTCGATGTTTCATGAACTTTTAAGATTTTTGGCATCAAAAAAATTTTCGATTTAGGAAATTTCATGTACTTTCCTCTATGGTGCTTTTTCAAGAACGAAAATTTTCAAATTTTAACCGCTGGGCAGCACCCCTCACCCAGCGCTTTATGAAATTAGTAGTGACACACACCGACTAGCACTAAGCACCGACTAGCACTAAGTATCACTGACTAGCACCAACTTGCATCAACTAGCACAACTAGTGGTAAGTGCCTTCATAATGGAGGTGTAACGTTTGTAACGACATTACTCCGAAACTACTGAACGGGTTGCTATCAAACTTGGCACAGGTACTTCTCGCTCTTCAGGGATGGTCATAAGGGTATTTTTATGGGGGATGAAGCGTAGCAAGTGTCCTTAACAGGGGAAGGATCATGGCAAAGCTTATCTCATTTGACGAGAATCGATACTTTTTGAAAACCATACATACTTTTTGAAAAAGTGGTCTTAAGGGTATTTGTGGGGGGTGGATACAATTAGCGCCTCTGATAAAAAGATAATTTAATGTGAAATCGATAGAATATTATATTAGATAGAAATTATTTGCACTTTAGACGGCTATAAGAGCAATTTTAAGGTGGGTTTTTTCTATAATCGAACATAACTCCGAAACAACACAATAGAGGAGGAGGGGGGTTCTTTTTCGACAGGTACAGATATTGATTACAACTAAGAGATGGTCGTAAGGGTATTTATACGCATGAAAGGATAGCAAGTGTGCTAATATAGAAGCTGGAAGTTAAATTGTTTGTATACATCGAAAAAGTCCCAAAACAAACTCAATAAATTATCTCTTGGAACTTTTTGCAATTCGTAGGTGGGTATTTTTAATTTTTCGCGACGCGCTTAGATTTTCATTGCAAAGATGAACAAGAGGGTGGAGTTTGTAGCAAGTGCCTCTAAAAAGAAGTGCTTTTTGTAAAATTTATCTTATTTCTTGACTAACAAGAGGAGAGGGGATTTAGACTAAAAGAAGTAGGTTTTAAAAATCAAATATCACCTCCCATTTATTGTAAAATAAGATAGATCTTTTAAAATAATTTAAAAATATCTGATTACATTTTCCCGGAGAATTCAAAGAACGTAGAGAAAATAATCTTTATCTTCCGGTGAACGCGAGTGTATGAGTGTAGTTCTAACATAACTATGGTTCGCCACCAAGATTGAAACATGTACCAATGGTGGGAATCGATACCTTTTTGATAAGCACAGATATTTTCTTCTCTACTCAGAGGTGCTCATAAGAATAATCACGGAGGAGAGCTGTGTTCACTAGAAAAAGGAAAGTACAATTTGAAATTCATTCGATGAGAAACGGTGCTTCTTTTATATCAGAGGAGATTTTGAGGTTATTTTTAGGGAAAAGAGAGCGAGTGAGGGGGGGGGGGGGGGGGGGGTAATTCACATAGTATGCTATGAACGCAGCAAATAGCAACAATAGCAGAAAAAGTACAAATAGCAATATTTCAATAGTAGCTGCACACCTACTTCGATAAATTGGTATAATTCAATCAAAAGAAGAGTTAGAAAAGTAGTTTCTTCAACAAAGTTGCTTAAAATAAAGTTCACCACAACTTTCCTATAAAGTGCAATTATTTTTGAATTTAAATAAGAAAGTTAAATTCCAGATTTCAATCATAATTTGGATAACTCTTATGACCTTTTATCACATTCACGTTTTTTCTCGTTTAGGACCACTGTGAATTGTGTAAAGTTTTTCAGAGAGTAAAATTTCAACACTTCTGGATTTTTTTTAAATTAAAGACGCTAAATTAATCCACCTAGCAGTGAGATGATACCTTTGATACCTTTTCTAGCGATCCTGAGCAATTCCAGGAATGAGTAGACGAAAAAGTGACAAAATCAAAATCGACCTTCTCCGATATGGATGAAACTTTGCACATGTCTTCAGTATGGCAAACCATAAGTTTTGAACCGATGGAGAGGTCAATCCGACTCACGAATGATTTTTAAAAAGGGCGCATGTATTTTTGCATTTCACCAAAATTGCCTTTTTCAAATCGTTGTAACTCGGAAACCATTAATTGTACAAAAATGGCGTTCAGGAAGAAGTTGTAGGGAATCGATTGGGCACTTTAAAAAATATATAAACTGCGAAAATTTTTTGATTTTTTTTCTCAATAATTACAAAATAATCCGAAAAAATTGAATAAAAATTATCAGGGTTTTAATTTTTTTTGGTAATTTTTATTTTAAAGCTGTTATTTAAATCTACAGATTGATGGCTATTCCATCCGTGCCTTTTGAAAAATGAAGAAGTTACAGCTAAAACAATTTACAGATATATACGAAATTTAAAGTTCTCGTTGAAAGATAATCATTTAAATAGTAGAATGTTATTCTACAGGTTAAAGGCAATAAATTTGTTCATGATATCCTTTCTTCTACAAGTAACTGTTCATGAGATAATTGGATATTTAATTATAACACCATTTTTGCCTTTCTCATATAGAAAGGTTAGGCAATCACTGTGAAAACCGACTTTTGAACCGAGGCCCGGAGGGCCGAGTGTCATATACCATTCGACTCAGTTCGTCGAGTACGCAAAATGTTTGTGTGTGTATGTGTGTGTGTATGTATGTAACGTTTTTTTGCACTAACTTTTCTCAGAGATGGCTGAACCGAATTTCACAAACTTAGATTCAAATGGAAGGTCTTGAGGTCCCATAAAAAATTCCTGAATATTGTTTGGATCCGACTTCCGGTTCGGGAGTTATGGGGTAAAATGTGCAAAAAAATAAAATATGTGTTCTATTTTTTCTCATAGATGGCGCGACCGATTTTCACAAACTTAGGTTCAAATGAAAGCTTCTGTGGTCCAATACGTAATTCCTGAGTTTCATGCGGATCCGACTTCGGGATCCGGAAATATAGGGTAAAGTGGGTTAAAAATTGTATACCATCACTGAAAATGGGAATATTTCAATAGTAGAACCTTAAACAATTTTCTAAATCGACCTCAAATCTTTTCCAATTGATAGTTTTTATCAGTAGACGGTCAAACAAACCGATTTCGGTTATTCTTTTAAGAATCGAAATTATTTTGAAGAATACCACATTATTTTATATGATAGTATGATTGATATGAGAACGGCATCTTTACACCACTAGGTGGATTAAAACAGGTTTTTATATTTCCATGAATTGTTTATTTGCTTGCTATATCTACAATTATTACATTACGATCGTATGACCTTTCTTATAAGCCCGCCTACGACAGCGATCATAAATGCTCAACGTGGTATTCAGTTTAACCTTGCTCTTTTGAACTTTTGAATTATGGTTTCTGTTAATTGGAAAAATTTCCCGGAACACACAGAAACAGGAAAAGGTATACAACGCTTTGGGAAAACCATATTGTAGTATTGTAACTGTTTCGAAAGAGATTTGTTATAAACCGATATCTGTTCTACGATGCATTGCTATTTAACACATGGATCAATAAGTCCCGAGACTAAAGCAGAGATGGCGCTCGTAGTAAATCAGTAACCACGTCTTTCTAGAGTACTAATCTTTGCTTGAAACGGGTCAAAATTTTAAGTCGATCCGACCAGAAACAGCTGAGTTATCGAGGTTGGAGTAAAGTCGTTTTGTAGTTTGTTTAAAAAATGAAAAAAAAAAACGAGTTTCGTGTTTTGATAAAGCATTGTTTTTTAATGGGTAAAAACACCGTGCAAGCGAAACAATGGATTGAAAAATGTTATCCGTACCCTTGTCCATCAAAAGCAACGATTTGTCTGTGGTTCGCCGAGTTTAAACGTGGTCGTACCGACACAAATGACGCGGAATGCTCGGGTAGACCTGTGGAAGCCGTTACACCGGAAAATGTGAGTGAAGTGACAAAAATTATAATGAAAGATCGTAAAGTGAAGCTCCGTGAGATTGCTGAGATGACACAGATATCATATGGAAGTGTATTTACTATCCTTCATGAAAAATTGAGCATGAAAAAGGTTTTTTCCAAGTGGGTGCCGCGATTGCTTTCGATGGAACAAAAACAGCAACGAGTCGATGATTCAGAAAGCAGTTTATCGCTATTTACTCGCAACATAAAATATTTCTTGCGTCGTTACGTGACCATGGACGAAACATGGATACATCACTACACTTCAGAGTCAAAGCGGCAGTCATCTGTGTGGCGCACAGCTGACGAAAGCCGTCCGAAGCGTCCGAAAACGCAGCAGTCAGTTGGCAAAGTCATGGCGTCAGTTTTTTGGGATACGCATGGCGTGATTTTCATTGACTACCTCGAAAAAGGTAAATCGATCAACAGTGATTATTATATTGACTTACTGGTGCGTTTGAAGGAGGAAATCGCAAAAAAAAAACGACCGGACATGCAGAGTAAAAAATCCTTCTTCATCAAGACAATGCATCCTGCCACAAGTCGATGAAAACAATGGCGAAATTGAACGAATTGGGCTTTCATCTGCTTTCCCACCCCCCATACTCGCCAGATTTAGCCCCCAGTGACTACTGGCTCTTTGCTGATCTTAAAAAAATGCTCCAGGGAAAAAGATTTGACTCAAATGAGGAGGTCATCTATGAAACTGAAGCTTATTTTGAAGCGAAAGATAAATTTTGTTTAAAACATGGCATTGAAAAATTGGAAAAACGTTGGAACCATTGTATCACCCTAAAAGGTGATTATGTTGATGAATAAAAAAAAAATTTTGCAAAAAAATTTGTTGTTTCCGTTGTTAGTCTCGGGACTTATTGATCCATGTGTTATATGAGAAACAGGTAGGTAAGCAATTCGCCGGTACGTGCGTTGGTTGTAAACAATAGGTAGTCAACTGGCACACCTCTTTGATTCTACATGTGTTTATTCGTTTTGACGTAGTTACGTTAGTTCTACTGTTTAAATGATTATCTTTCAACGAGAACTTGAAATTTCGAATATATCTGTAAATTGTAACTTCTTCATTTTCCAAAAGGTACGGATGGGATAGCCATCAATCTGTAGGTTTTAATAAGAGCTTTAAAATAAATATTATCAAAAAAGATCGAAATCCTGATATATTTTTTATTTTACTTTTTTGGATTATTTTATAACTATTGAGAAAAACAATCAAAAAATTTTTTCAGTGTATATTTTTTTTAGAGTGCCCAATCGATTAACAATTAACAATTAACGGTTTTCGAATTACAACGATTTTAAAAAGGCAATTTTTGTGAAATGCAAAAATACATACGCCCTTTTTAGAAATCAGTCGTGAGTCGGATTGACCTCTCCACTAATAATCGTTTTCCTCGCGTAAATTGTAACTAGAAAGACTCATCGGTCATCGATTGCTTTATTATCATAAGTGTGACAAAATATTTATTGAAACAAGTAAGACAATTTTAATAAATACATACACATTATTACCTAGTTTTATATAATTTGAATATATTAGAGTAATCTGAACATTTCACACAAACACACAAACATTTGCTCAATTCGTCGAGCTGAACCGATAGCTATATTGCACTCGGTCTTCCGGGCCTCGGAAAAGTTCTCCAAAGTTTGAACGAATGCTTTACCAATTTTTCAGATGTATGAAAAATGATAAAAAAAACTGCTGAAAGTGCAGTAAAAGTTTAATAATTAGTAATATTAGAAAGTTCGAGCATGATTAGTAAAGAATGACAATTATATATAGTTAGAAAACAAGGTTCAGAAAAGAGGGTCGTTGTGATTCCCGCTTTGAATGGTTTTTTTTATCATAATTGGCATTAAATTCGTCGAATCTCACACTGTAAATTTACCGAACACTCCAGAAGTTCCACAAACAATAACTTGTCCGTTGAACTGGCATCACTAGACACGGAAGACTTCAACGCAGCGGGCATCAAGAAACAAACCTTACCTGACACACCTGATGCTTCGAATGCTATCAAGTGGACGAAGAGAACTTCGGAGAGTAGGGCGTATGGTAAATGCTCTTCTCTTAACTGGCTATGCGGTAAAGGAAAAAAAATGCAAAGGGAACTTCACGTTAATATTGAATCGCCCGGTGCGTATGCAACCGATGTGCACAATGGTTGATGTGGGTTTACTTTATGATTCATATTTAATTTTTCCAGTTGGGAGGGAGTTTGATGTTCCAAAATTTATGAAGTGAGCATGATCGGATGTTGACTGGAGCAATATACTGCGATATTTAATATTTACTACCAAACAGCTAATACGACTTCAATTGCAAATGATCGTGTCTGATACAATTTAATGCTATCAGGCAGGAACAGTGCTGTTAAACAAAATCACTAGTTACTAGTTTCCGGGAATTTTGTTCAGCAATCAAAAAATGTAGCAGATCTTCGAATCCATAACATAAGATGCGCGGTAAGTGAAAGCAACAAAACGCTGACCAACGGCGAGATCAGGCGAAATGGTTTCTAGCTGCTGCTCGACAACTTACGATAATGAGATAATGTGCCGATATGAAAAACCGGCAAAAGAGCATAACGTTTTCGTGGGGCCGTCGGCTCCCAAGCAGCTCGGACGTTGGAGGAAAACTCACTGCGATGGATCGTTACGGATCGGAGGCAGGAAACAACTCTATGTTGCTGCTGAGCATTAGGCTGCGGAGCGGTGGTGGAACCCACGTCGGTAGAAGGTAGCCCGCAGAAGGTGTCGAATCTGGTTTGTTTACTTTTTTGTACTTACCTTACAGTCTGCTCCGTTGGCGTTGTTTCGGGTCTTAAAACAAGCGAGAAAGTGCAGGGAAGCGATAGTAGCGCTTTCGGATGGTCATAGCACGCTTCGGTGAGAAGGAAGATGGGGTGCTTCCTCCTTCTCGCCGATAGATAGGCTTTATGGAACTTTGAGCCACAAAGTAATAATAAAACATGAAATACGAAGGCGTCAAATGGCTTTATTTCTCACGGTTCGTTTCTGGATTAGCGTGGCTGGCTGTCAAGTGAATGTGACCGACGGGAAGCTCGAAAAGTGGCCGGATCAGCAACTGAATGCATTCATTTTTGCACAGAGACTAGATGGTTTACGTTTAATTGTGTTTAATCGGACGATTTGTTGCAGAAAATCGTTTTGCGTTTTGCTGAAATTTCAATAATCAAAATAGCTTCATCATATATTCATTAGTGTTGTGACATTTCTGTTAAAATCGCTGTTGTTGTAATAACAAAATAAAGTAGACAATAAGCTTTACTGTTATTGATACTTCGCTTTCCTTGCATAAGTTAACATAATGGCCTTATAGACTCATAGCCTGCTATTAAGTATTATCCGGATACGACTTCCAGTTCCAGAGTTACTGACTGATAAGAATAAAAAGCTCAATTTCAAGAGCACGTGTTAAACACATGACACTGCAGAATCGAACAAAATACTTTCAACTAGCCTTGAAGTTCTTCAGCTCATCAGGTCTGATTAGTTGAAGGGGCTGGGGTTCGATAGGAGATTGATAATACCTATTATATTTCTCCGGACAGAATCAGTAATATCACAGACATAACTGGAGCCGTTAATGTGAATAAACATGATTGACTTGTTGGCGGTGAATATTTTCTACCACACAATTAAAAAACGCGGAACAAATGAGGTTAAAAAAATAGCAGCATACAGAATTTTGACATCGATGATTTCATCTCGGATTTATACATTGCAGTTAAAGAAATTATCAAAATGCTGTACGGAATTACTTTCATGAGGACCAAATTGTGCAATTCTCTAACAATATTAAACACTGTCCGGAACATTTTCTCGAACGCAAAGCAGTCAAATGATGGCTGTATTCGCACTCGTTTGGTGCGAATTTTGCACTGCGAAAATTGCACATAACTATTCAAATTATTTTAGAATTACTCTAAACTGATGGTTTGTATTTTCGATTTCCAAAGAAGCAATCTTTATAGTACTTTGGATAACATTTGTAGTCATTGGAAGGGCTGATTTGGCATAATGTTCCCCAACGTTGTCCACTTTTCTTTGTAAACGACCAGTAGTAGGATGACGCAATCGAATCCCTTCTTTGAAGAGAAACTGGCTCTGCGAACGTCCCGCAATTGATACAAAACTGAACTGAACTCTTGAGACTGAAACTGAAACTGAGCTCTGGACCTGAACCAACCGGAATGATAGACTTACATAGTAGGAAAATTTCGTATAGTTCTTTGAGAATATATACATAGTTGTAAAAAGAACCGATTTATGGACCTGAGTTCAAGAACCAAACAGGCTCAAAATTCAGTTGTAATTTAATTCTAGAACTGAACTCTCCATTTGAATTCCGAAACTGAATTCAGCTCTAAAATCCAGTTTCAGCATGTAGGCTCTGAAACAGAATTTGGAAACTAAATTCTAAACATGAATTCTGTTATAGAATTTATTTACAGAAATCAACGAAAAATAATGAAAATTTAAAATTGGTTTGTAGCACACAGCAATATGAATAGGGAAGAGTATCCTGGTGAGATAGTACCTTAGAGATATTTCGCTGCTTTTTTTTATTTTACGATGTCTTATAATATTTCTCCTTACTAGAAATCGGGCTAGACTAAATTCCGTCGATTATTCGCAGTCGATTATTCGCAGACTAAACTATATTGTAAATATAGTTTAGTCTTCGAGGAGGATCCATTTGGTATTTTATTATTTTGATTAGGAAGTAGATATCGACATTACTTTGTATCGCGTAAGGCGACACAAATTGTATTACTTTCTTGATTGTGTGAATTTGGTCACTTTGGGAATTTTAAGGATGCATCTACACTAAAGTACACTGGAACCACAATTTACGCGCATAGTCGGGGGAGCGTAAATTAAATAAAACAGTGTGGTATTTCAAATTTTTCGCATAAAATCAGGCTTTATAAATCCCATTCGATTTTAGTGAATAATATAAAAAATTTAACTACTTCCATACGAAAAGGCATTTAGGGCAGTCTGAGTATATTCTGAGACTATGAAAATCCTTAAAAGATATTCCAAAACTCAAGAACTGCTTGGGATATTGTCCTCAGGGGTTACACTGTTTCACAGCAATAACTGCAACGGCTAATGTCTTTTGTATTTGCTTGCTGTTCATATTTTGAGAGTTACACATTACTTCTTTGTCTATCCATGGGTATTCCAGGTATGGTCTCAGTAGTTCAAGATCTTCAGTGAAAATAGGTCTTCAGGTTTAGACGAACAATCAGCAGCTTATGAGTAACTTTTCATTGCTATTCATAGTCGTTGAGCTACATAATGATTATTTGTCTATTCTGATCTGTTTCAGATATATTTGCCGTCATCCAAGGACTTCAGTGAATCACGAATATGGAGCGCAAAATTAAGTTCGGTCATACACTTTGTTGTTCTGGTAAATCTTAAGGTTTGAGCTAGTTATATAGGTTTATATAGTTTATTTATACACAGAAACCTCCATTTACGAACTAAACGGGGGTTCGTAAAAAGAGGTAGTTCATAATAAAAGTTTACGTTGTTTGGAACTTACTCCGTAAAAAAAGTTTTGTGTAATGAATGTGGAAACCACGCATCATATGGCCATTTTCGGAACCGATGTGAAGAGTAAGTGCAAGAAAATAATGTTTTGGGCTCGTTTCAAAATCCAAGATGGCGGCTTCCGGTTTATTGAGACAGCTTAAAACCCCTAACAATATGGGTATCTTCGGAACGGAATTGATGAGTAGATGTCGAAATACGATGTTTGGGGTAGTTCTGAAATTAAAGATGACGACTTCAGGTTCATTGATATTCTTGAAACCCCTTACAATATGGGTACAGTGCAAAACAGTGACTTCCAGTTTATTAGTATATTTTTGAAAGTTTTTGCCGTATTCCTTGAACTTGGTATTTTTTGAAAACACTATACCGGAAGTCACCTCATTGAATTTTGAAACGAGCTCAAACATCGTTTGTTGGTATCCAATCTGTTTCGGAAATTCCTTTGTTTGAAGGGTTTTTAAGGGGTTTTTATCGATAAACAGGAGGAGTTCTATAGGAATTCGAGACGACACCAAACATAGTTTTGCGCCATCTGTTTATTAAATAGTTTCCAAAAATACCTATATTGTGAAGGTTTTCAAGGAATATCGATAAACCGGAAGTCGCCAGTATGGATTTAAGAACCAACCACCTCAAACATCGTTTTCTGACATCTACTCATCAATCCCGTTCCGAAGATACCCATATTTTTTTTTTGTTTCAATTATAGAGGCTTTAACATCTTAGGTCATTCGCCTCTTCGGACCAGAAAATCTTTCTGACCCTATGTGCGGGGTTGGGAATCGAACCCAGGCGGGCTGCGTGAAAGGCATCGACTATCCCATCACGCTATACCCGTCCCCAAGATACCCATATTGTTAGGGGTTTTAAGCTGTCTCAATAAATAATAATAATAATAATAACCCATTTGTTGAAGATTCTCAATCGAGGGAAACATCGCACATGTCTTTGGAAATATATTAGCGGTTCTAAAAAGAGCCGATTTGTGGAATTTTCCCAACCCAAACAAGGATTTAGATATTGTAACTGCATTCAAGCAATCAAGTTGGAACCTGGAACTGTCTAAGAATTCGGATTTGAAATTCAGATCAAGAATTCAGTTCATGAATTGAATTCTGGAATTTTCAGAATCCAAGTTCCGAATTTAGTTCCAGCAGGTAGGTTTTTTGATTCTGAGCCAAAATTGAGAAATTAAATTCGGAAACTGTTTCAGGAGTTGAATTCTGGTTCATCAGTCAGTTCCAAAATCCAGGTTCGGAGTTCAAATCTAAAATTTTCCATCAATCGTCAGAAATTTAATTCTTGAATCAAAGCTCTGAATTTTCAAACTTAAATTAAGATACTAAATTCAGTTCTCGAATCTAGTTCATAAATCAGTTCGAAAAGTTTAATTGAAGAATCCAGCATTAGTATGCTGTATTTAGTAACTGAATTCGGAAACTAAATTATCACTCTTAAATTAAGTTCAGAATTCAGAAGGACCAGAATTCAGGTACTGAATTTAGTTCCAGAATTCTATCCACATGAGGCTAAACACATGGGCTGAAAAGTCCCCGGCGCTAATTTTATTGCAGTCATTTTTTTCAGTTAATAATAACCTTTAAAACACAGCTGCTAAAATTTTATGAAATTCTTTTCATTAGTTTGTTAGTTATTGTGCTAAGAGTGTTATTTTCTACTTATTTATTCGCTACTTATTTATTCGCTACTTTTGTTATTTTCAGAACAATGAATCAAAAAAAACTTAATGGGAAAAATACCGTTCAAGCGAAGCAATGACTTGAAAAGTGTTATGGAGATTCTATTCCATCAGAAACAATAATGAAACGTTGGTGCTGACTTCAAATGTGGTCATAGAGACACCGATGGTGCAGAACGCAGTGAACGTCCAAATGAGGCGGTAACACCAGAAAACATAGAAAAAATCCACAAAATCGTTTTGAAATATCGAAAAATGAAGTTGCGTGAGTTAGCTGACATCGTAGAGATATCGAAAGAACGTGTTAGTTGTATATTGCATGAGTATCTGACTATGAGAAAGCTTTGTTCAAAGTGAGTGCCACGTTTGCTCACTGTTGACCAAATACGGGAACGTGTTGATGATTCTGAGCAGTGTTTGGCCATGTTTAAACGTAACAAACCGGAATTTATGCATCGATATGTGACAATGGATGAAACAGGGATTCATCACTTCACTCCGGAATCAAAACGATCGTCATCTGAGTGATATAAGCACCACAATCGCCAAATGCCAAGTCGAAATTTCGCACGAATGAAGATGTTATCGCTGATAGTGAGGCCTATTTGGAAGCAAAAGATAAATCTTTCTACAAAAGTGGCATTGAAATGTTAGAGCAGCATTGGAATGTTTGCGTTGCTCTTGATCAACGTAATAAGTAGAGTTAATTTTGAACCAAAACAATCGTGTTCGGGATTTTTCAATCCATGTGTTACCACACAGAAAGTCTGTTTTTGCTGCTGCTGGCGGAAGGTCCTCACCACGACGTATAACGTTCCGTCTAACGCACAAGAAGAAATGGTCGATTTTTGACCATGGTATCCCTTTTATACTCGACCAGTTGAACATTCGGATGTGCTTGAATACCTCGAAACAGCGTCTAAGTGCGAAAAAAGAAAATAAATGTGATGAGATTTCTTCACTGTTTCCAAACGTTTGAGAAAACTTAATTTTTGAAATGTTAAACACTGTTGAAAATTTAATCACAAATTGTTGATCATATTTCCGATGGCATCGGGAAAGAATCATGTAGTTGCGTTTAGTACAACTCGAGATATTCACGATTAAGATCGTCCCATTCTTTCACAGTCTGAAATGCAAAAAAAAATCACATTGTAGATACTTGGATTCTTGGAAATAGTATTTTTTGCAGGGCATTTTTTGAGCACTCTTATTACCTCGTTACTTTTACAACCTACAGTAGAGAACACTTTCTTCGATAAAGAATATATATATTGCATTATATCTGCATTAATAATGCACAATTCATGCTTCATGTATGATATCCTAAATGAGTCTAACGTTCGCCATATTTCCATGGTTTTTAATGATATTTTTGTACGTGAAGACATGTAGCTAGAATAATATAGGGTTATAATGTGTCGTGGTTACTTGGGTTGGCAAATTGGGTAATACTTCGATGAATGTAAGCTTTCTAAGCTGAGTATTTTCCTACTCCTACTCAGTTGTCCAATACCTAAACTTATTTCAATGTCGAGCTTCATAAGCATCACAAAATCGTTTGTTTTTGTCCGGACTCAATTCTAATGACCCAAGCGATTGTGGAGGAGAGTGCACTTAAAAACAAAACAAAAAACTGCAATGCACCGGAGAGCGAGATGCTCGGCCAAGCCGGGCTATAAAACTCATTTAACACATCTCCGATGGGATAACCCTCCCACTGCAGTTCCAGACAATCGGTGCAATCTCGGTCAATCTGTGGCTGCAGGGGATTGGGACGGGCGGAACCTTCGGGAATGAATGCATTGCATGACTTGGTTTTATTGGCAAGATTGTAGTTAATTTAAGACACAAAATATTGTCTACACGAGGCGAATGCATCACACAAAAATTGTACATCAAAATACAATCCCATAAAACTCCGACTAATAAACATTATTACTGTACTTGTTGAGATGTGCCCGGGTCGCGCTGAAACAAAACAGCAATCGGAGATCCCAACGAATGCAGATCGCGGACACTTGGCACACGAGGGCACTAAAAGTGAATGTCCCCTCTCGGCCGTCGATGCGCCGTAAATTGAGCGAGCACACCACGAATCCGCCGGCTGTTCGGGAGATTTGTCCCATCAGCAGCAGCAGCAGCAGAGGCAGCAGCAAACGAAAGGCAAACGACCGATCGTCCGAACGTTCAGAGGACAGACGAACGGACGAACTTTATCGGATGGTGAAGATTCAGCAACAGCATGTTAATTGGCCTGAATTCCCGCAAAGCTGTGCCGTTCGTTTCATACTCCCCCAATACCCGTTGCTACCCTTACTGGGTAGTGATCAACTCGCAATTCATATTGGTCACCGGGGGAGGAAAGTTTCATACCTCAATCCGGTCGTAATTATATGACGATGAAGTCATCTCGCGGCCAGGTTAAAATTTTAAACTGCTCTCGCTGATCCGGGAGAAGTGTAATTTGATGTAATACTTCTTTACGGTGTTGAACTTAATAAGGATTCTAGTAAAACTTTCTGCTGGGTTGCAATGGATGTATAATAACATCGTGCTTACTGATGTTTTCTAATGTTGTTTTCGCTTGATGCCAAACCTAACCCAGTTTCCACCCTAACTGCTGTCAAACCGTTTGTTTGAAGTCAGTTTCGAACCTAGTTTCAACGTTGTTGAACTGAAAATCGAGTCAGTTTCCAACCTGGTTTTTAAATCAGTTTTACTCAAACCCCCGTTGCTAAGTGCGAAATCAACACAGTTTCGTGAAAAGTGTTTGTTTGATGAAACTACCCTGGGTCAGTTTCAGTTTTCTCAAGCGAAAACGACATAACTTTCAATATATTTTAGTAACCCACGCTGCTTTTTAGCAGAACCTATTTCGAGCTGCTCCAACGTATGTTTATAGTTACTTTCACTACAAATGAAGCAGTTCAGTCACTAAAAAGACTTTTTTCGCTCTAAGCAAGTAATGTTGCCATAAAAGAAAAACTTATAAGTTTTAAAATTCTAGTTCGCGATTTTTCAAGCGAGAGTAGAGAATTTTTATTAGTTCACATTTAGAAACGGTTAAAATAGCGAACAATAGGGTACACACTCACAAAAATATTATTTTCGGAACAACTGGGGTCATTGTACCTATGGAGCTTCAACACTTAATTGTAACATTATCTAGTTTCTGAGTTGTTGTTGTAGAATTTGTAGCAAATAATAATACTGTTTGACCACATTAAATTTTAGTTAGATTTACTGTTGAGTAGCAAAGTTTGTGTGAGAAAATTGAAATAAATGTACTGCAAACTGACATAATTATTGTTTTACAGCCAGAAATGTTTCATTATTAATATTTTCTATTCTAACCAAAAAGGGGAAAATACCAAAAAACTCTGGCGCAAGCGAAAACCTTCCATTCTTTCCTTCATTCTTTCCAAAATCCAATGGCAGCGAAACTATGACTACTCGATCACCATTGCTTTTATGAATTCTAAAGTTCCTCGTTGTAGAGTAATATCAGGGTAACGATAGCTGTTTGTTTAGAACCGAGCTGCCAATTGTTTTTTTTTTTGTCAAAAATCTGTATTTGGGGGAAAAAATCTATCTGTACAATATCTATCTCTCGAAAAATCAAAAATCGATTTAGTGAGGATATTGATTTTGCGACCACAACAAAAAGGTCGATCAACCTGGTTTACCCCTATGGAAACAAACAGAAACTGAAAATCGATATTTATCTGTATGAAAATTGAAATATCGGTACACCGAAACCTCCATTTACGAACTAAACGGAGGTTCGTAAAAAGAGGTAGTTCGTAAAAAAAAGTTTACGTAATTTGGAATTTACTTCGTAAAAAAAGTTTTGTGTAATTAATGTGGAAACCGCGCATCATATGGTTTTTTTCGGAACGAATGTGAAGAGTAAGTGCAAGAAAATGATGTTTGAATTAGTTTTGAAATTCAAGATGGCGACTTCCGGTTTCTTGATATTCCTTGAAAACCCATACAATATGGATAACGGAACGGGATTGATGAGTAGATGCCAGAAAACAATGTTTTAGGAGGTTCTTAAATCCAAGATGGCGACTTCCGGTTTGTTGATATTCCTTGAAAACCCTTGCAATATGGATATTTTCGGAACGGGATTGATGAGTAGATGTCAGAAAACGATGTTTGAGGTGGTTCTGAAATCCAATATGGCGACTTCCGGTTTCTTGATATTCCTTGAAAATCCTTACATAATAAGTATTTCCGGAACGGGATTGATGAATAGATGTCAGAAAACGATGTTTGAGGTGGCTCTGAAATCCAATATGGCGACTTCCGGTTTCTTGATATTCCTTGAAAACCCTTACATAATGGGTTTTTCCGGAACGGGATTGATGAGTAGATGTCAGAAAACGATGTTTGAGGTGGTTCCGAAATCCAATGTGGCGACTTCCGGTTTCTTGATATTCCTTGAAAACCCTTACATTAGAAGTATTTTCGGAACGGGATTGATGAGTAGATGTCAGAAAACGATGTTTGAGGTGGTTCTGAAATCCAATATGGCGACTTCCGGTTTCTTGATATTCCTTGAAAACCCTTACATAATAAGTATTTCCGGAACGGGATTGATGAGTAGATGTCAGAAAACGATGTTTGAAGTGGTTCTGAAATCCAAGATGGCGACTTCCGGTTTCTTGGTATTCTTTGAAAACCCTTACATAATAAGTATTTCCGGATCGGGATTGATGAGTAGATGTCAGAAAACGATGTTTGAGGTGGTTCGGAAATCCAATATGGCGACTTCCGGTTTCTTGATATTCCTTGAAAATCCTTACATAATAAGTATTTCCGGAACGGGATTGATGAATAGATGTCAGAAAACGATGTTTGAGGTGGCTCTGAAATCCAATATGGCGACTTCCGGTTTCTTGATATTCCTTGAAAACCCTTACATAATGGGTTTTTCCGGAACGGGATTGATGAGTAGATGTCAGAAAACGATGATTGAGGTGGTTCTGGAATCCAAGATGGCGACTTCCGGTTTTTTTTGTATTCCTTGAAAACCCTTACAATATGGGTATTTTCGGAACGGGATTGATGAGTAGATGTCAGCAAACAATGTTTGAGGAGGTTCTTAAATCCAAGATGGCGACTTCCAGTTTGTTTATATTCCTTGAAAACCCTTGCAATATGGATATTTTCAGAGCGGGATTGATGAGTAGATGTCAGAAAACGATGTTTGAGGTGGTTTTTAAATCCAAGATGGCACTGTCTGAAATACTTGAATTGATATTATAATGTCATCATCAGGATGTAAATATTAAAGTAATTTGCTAAACATAGTATATTGCATAGAAATTATACGATTTAATTTTATATTCTATATGTTGAAAAAATTTGACTTTCAATGTCCTGACACGAATCTTCTTAATGAGTTGAGCGATTTTGTCTGGCGTTCCATAATTCCATTACCTGAAAACACAAACATTAGTTATCGATTGACTTCCATTGGTATTTTTCGGTAAACAACGACTAGAGAATATATCAGATATCAGATAGAAACGGAAAAGCTAGACTCGACAGGCTCATATGTGCAAGATCGGAAGGAAGGAATAAAATTTATTTTACCATCTACTTATGGAGGTTGAGTTTAAACCCCGAGTCCAAGAGTATTGTCTGGAAGCATATATAGTTCTCATTTTATTGATATGCACTAAAAAATTGAAAAAAAATATGCACTCGCTTTTTTCAGAGAGGGCTGAACCGATCTTCACAAACTTAGACTCAAATGAAAGGCCTTATAGTCCCATAGCTTGCTATTGTATTTAATTCGAATCCGACTGCTGGTTCCGGAGTTACATGGTAATATGTGAAAATTAGAGAAAAACTTGTTTTAATCCACCTAAAGACTGTCCTAGAAAGTATGGACGCATCCAAAAACCGCTGCCATTTCGCAATGGTTCAGAACCTGTCAATTTTTATGGCAGCGTCGAAAATGCGTGGACTTTTAGCAGAACAACGTCAAAAAATTGTGTACAAATAGTGCACCGAACGCGGACTGTCACTGAGAAAGATAGCAAAAATGGAAGGAGTAAGTGAAAAAGCCGTTCCGAATGCAATCAGGAAGTTCGGTGAGGATAACACCTTTGAGGATAAACCGAAAACGGATCGAAAAAAAGGTCCTGCTAACCCTCAGTTGGATAAACGTATACTGAAGGCGTTCGAAGAAGGAGGTTTCAGTTCGGGATGTGGCCAAAAAAGTGGGCATTTCGAAGTCAAATGTTCTTCGTGCTAAAAAACGTTTGAATCTTCGAACCTATAAGAAGCAGAAACAACCAAAACGCGTAGTCCGAAATAAGAAGAATCGATCAGGCCGAGGGTTCGAAAGCTGTACAATACGATTCTTGCTGGAAATTTGAACTGCATAATCATGTACGACGAAACCTACGTGAAACTCGATTACAAACCCTTGCCGGGACCACAATATTATACAGTGCGAGAAGGACAAGTGTTAAACCAGTCCGAGACATCGATTGAAGTCGAAAAATTTGGTAATAAAGTTATGGTCTTGCAAGCAATTTGTAGCTGCGTTAATATTTCGAAACCCTTCATTACTACTCCTTCAATGAACAGCGAAATATACATCAAGGAATGTTTACAAAAACGACCCATGATTCGAAGCCACAAGGATCCTGTTGTCTTCTGGCCAGATCTTGCTTCTTGCCACTACTCGAAATCAACGGTAGAATGGTATACTACCAAAAATGTCACTTTCGTCCCAAAAGACATGAATCCACCAAATTGCCCACAACTTCGACCAATCGAGGAATTTTGGGCACTAACGAAGGCACATATTTGGAAACATGTCACGGCAGCCGAAACCATTCAAAAGTTCGAAAAAGATTGAATAAAAGTGTCAAAACTTGTCGCCAAGAAGTCTGTACGGATTTTAATGAGGAACGTTCGCAAGAAGGTGCGCCAGCTAGTCTACAATGGCTAAGTAGCAAATGTTGAGAATAATATTCTGTTGTTGTAGTCTAATATTATCAGTATATCGAATAAAATTTGAATATCTAACACTTGTGAATTATTTACAGCGAATTCAAAGTGCGTCCATACTTTTTGGGACAGTCTTTAAACACTAACGAATATTTTGACGTGACACTTGGCACAGATATCACTGACATTCGTAAAAACCTAGAGAATAATATATTTCGACGAATAAGGTATCCGCGCGAAGTTTAATTCAATAGTCTTACTACTTTTTCTCCACAATAGTGCTTCTAAGATCCCTATAACTTTTCAAATTATTTAATTCAATTTTCTTTTTCATTTTAATTAACTGTTTCAAATTTTTAATTCGACACTTGCACTTTGCTTCTAGTTTAATCTTCATATCCACAATTTTTCAAAATTACGCATTTCGGATAACTTTTCGGTCAGAATAAAAGTGTGATTCGAAATTCTCCCCTTTCCCCTACCATAAAACAATATCGCTGATCTGATCATCTATAAATTCTCTGTACGATTTCAGCTGATTCCGATTAAGAACGGAGTAATAAGCTGGGGTGGTCGTGATATCTAAACTATCAGTTTCGCTTTCATACCAGCAATATACGAGATCGTTATTCAAAATAAGAAATTTACATTTACGCGATGCACAAATTATTCAAATACCTACAAACCGTTCAGTGAAGTTCAATATTAGTTGATTGTTTTTTTTTTAAACCTGTGATATTTGCCTTTCTCTGTAGAAAGAATTTAGAATTGTTGGTAATTAGACTTTTGGTTGGAACCCCGAAGATCCCTAGTGTAAACTTTGAACCAGTACAGAAAAAAGTCGAGATATTTTTTTTTGCTGTAAAGAGTTACGTCACAATATACTTTGTGAGAACTATTCACTACCACTCCAAGCGAAGTGAACGCTTTATTCAAGGACGTTTTTGTAGTGTATGTTTCTTAAAAGTGACCAGCTCCCATCCATGCTTAGTTGAAGAAATCTATTTTCACAGGGTTTACGTACTCTTCCCGCTCAGCAAACACAAAAACATCAACATCAATGAATGACATCTAGGTATCGCGTGCACCACCACAGAAATTCCAAACGTCATACAACCCGTCGAAGAAGCGAAATCCCTCCCGAAAGCACAGTCGACGGCTCATCCGAGTCCTTGAGCTGATACAAGCGGTGAAGAAGATGTGCGCTCCCTCGCGTGGGTACCATTATCCAATAGCCGCGAGGTGCCTGCGGGGTGTAGGACATAAATCTTGCCGCACCTGAAATTCGGCTTCCATCGTCAGTGCAGTGCTTCGTTTATACCAACGAGCAGTGGTTTTCAACTGTGCAACATAAATCATTCCGATCGCGAAGTGATCTCCACGTGCACTAACTGAACTGACCTGCACAGGTACGGATGCAGCAGAAGACGAAAGATAGCGATTAGTTACTACTTCCCCTTCAGGTCAGCTTCGGGCCCTCAAGAACGATCCGCTTAGGTGGGGAATAAATTCACCACGATCGTCAAACGCAAATTCACCACCAACAGCTATGCTGTCAGATGACACCAATACAGTTACGCGATCAACCAATGGGAAGGCTAATAAATCGTATGGGAGGAGCCAAATACGCTTGTGTTAGTAGGCCACCAATACAGTTGCAGATCAACGGACACCAATACAGTCAAGTGTTTTTTCTTCTCTTGACTGGTGTTAGTGATCGCATTCTACTTCACACATCTGAGGTGATGTGACACTTGTTTTGATGTTTCGTTACTACCGTGCCGTTGTAAGCTCCGGTTTTAGCACGTGCAGAAAAACTGCGCGAATGGGGCTTTTGTTTTAATTACAGGTGGTACAGCCTCTACCTGACTCTAAGTAGCCGTATGTTGCGGCAGGATTGGCTATGGATGGCGAGCGGTGACATGCGCATTGTGATGAATATTAAAAGCAAACGACCAGAGTGCGATGGACGGGCTGGAACATGCTTGATGTCGGAATATATTTTTTTTTTCGTAAGCGGGGTTTGTCGAACAGAATGAAACCTGTGATGATTTTGCATGCTCGGTTGTTCGTCTAGTAGCGAGTGAAGGATTGCGTAATTATAGTAATTTATCATTGAACAGGCAACGGCTACGTGTTGGGTGCATTTATCGTTGCATTTATGGTTAATAGATATGATACTGTCGTTCTAGGTAGTAGATGTGTATTCAACATTTGTTGCTGACCGATACGTTATGGTTCCTTGATTTTTTGCCAATTGAAGACGATCGTTTTACGAACTGATGGCTTGTCATTAAATAAATATGTTTCCACTTACCGCCCAAGTTGTTTTTTTTTTGTTAAAACAAGCAATGAGATTTGCTTCTATTGCCGTAAGCCACGTGATCTAAATGTTCAAAGAAACTCAATCACTTAGAAAATCATCATGAATTAATATCGAATATATATGTGAATAATATTTTATATTGAATTACGAAAATTATCAATTAGCTAATTAAAGGTCGCTAGTATGCATGTACGAAACATACGAGTACGGGTATAAAAAGATGCTATTTGACATTACTGAGTGGTATTCTTTAGCTCATTTTTAAGGTGGTATAGTGAAGTGAAAACAATTTACCCAACTGATAGGATCGCCACCTGCTCAGGCCTCGTCCGGTAGTGTCGACTTACAACAAATCTGCCGTGCCGCATTACGAACTATCACTCTTGAAGATATTCATATGATATAATTCATAATGCCGTAAGGTAATCATTAACTTAGTTTAACTTTTAATCACTACCCAACGAAAGACAGATTGAGAATCGCTGGATAATAAGATGAGATAACAAAAAACGAAATTCTTCCAAACCTTCTCCAATCGCTGGAAATATTCTACCATTTCAACTATCCTGGGAGGAGGCATTTTGATTAACCCGGTAGGCCCTAGAGCTATTTTTTTTTAATTGTTTGATGAAAATTTCAGGGATTGTAGATTTTAGGATGTAGATTCCGTAAAAATGTTTGGTTCAAATTTTTCGGGGCGGGAAAATTATTTATTGCAATTTTCCGAACGTTACCATACGTCGAACCAACGGAGACAACGGAATTGTCGACCAATTGTATCACTCTAATGCCAAGTTCCTGACAGTCTCAATGGTGCCACGTTGTTGTTTTTTCAACATCTTTTTCCTTGTGACTGGGCAACTTGCGACGATCCGATTTTCTCGCATTGTTCCTGTACAATTGTAGCCATTGGCTTTCAGATAAGCAAGCAATGGAAAACCAGTAAACAAATTATCGAAGAAGAATCCAAACGGCAATCCTTTCAATTCATCGAGGAAGTCGTCAATCATGGACAAAAGTGGCGCCGTTGCTTTGCCAAATCTTCCTTCGATTTGATCGTGGGTTTGATCCTTGATAAATTTCGAAATTTACCAAATAACCAGACGGTGTGCACAGAGACCAAACTTTATAGCCGAAACGAATAGGTTTGCCCTTTATATATTGTTTGCAGCCATGTTTACCGTAATAAGCGAACATGCTTTCGTCATACGATAAATTTTGTGTTGGATGGAAATTCTTTAAAAAGTTCGCTGTTAAATTATCCATAATCGGACGCAGCTTCCAAAATTAATCCTTGTTTTTTGGTGGTGCATTCAAATCCGGCTGATTGTACATCACGGCAATCGTCGAAATTCGGTTCACGAAAAACTGGAATGTCAGCGCTTTTGCTTTTTTTTCGTCACTTTCGTTTTCTAGTGGCTTTTCAATATTGAGTGTTTTAGTGTGTACACCGTTTCGTAAAACCAACTCACGACCGGCACTCAACTGATTGTGTGACAGTGCATCGATTGTACCTCCTTCATTTTCAATGGCTTCGTCTTCACTATTAATATTGCCGTTATTTTCGGAAGGTTCAATGTAAATGCAATCAATATCTCGCCTAAAATCTTCATCACGTCTTCTTCGATTAAAATTCTAAATAGTCGATGGCATCCTTTAATGACATTTTTCTGTTTGAAATGTAAACAAATACAAAAACAAACAAGCATATGTACGAAAAAATGCACGTAAAAAGTTTTTTTTTGTTCGCATCAACACGGACCCTAGAGGCCCCAACGTTACCATATGGTAACGCATTACTTTAACAAATTATATCGTTTCGAAAATATTTTAGATTTACACCAAACTTGTTTTATGCTTAAAGTATATTTAAATATCTATCGTTTGGTATATAATTGATCAAATTCTGATCATAAATATATAAAAAATATCATGACTTACTTGGACATGTTGGAAAAAATCGATTTTTTCACTTTGAAAAAATAAAAAAAAATTAACGTCTTGTCTCACTTACAGTTGAACACACAATGACGTTTGTTATATATAAATGGAAAGATACAAGTGTTGCCAACCTTAAAATATCTTATTTGTCACATTTGGTAGCGTTCGTGATGAGATAAACATTACAAAGTCGACCAGCCTTTTGCGTTACCATATGGTAACTTTGGAACCTCCCGGGTTAAACAAAACGTCGTACATTTACACTTCCCATGGCCGATGTAAGTCTATTATTTTTTTCTTTTCCGTATGCAAGAATCCGCAAGCTACACGCAATATTTGATATATATTTTCGTTCGCCCGACATCGAAATACTACGTAATAAAAGCTGTAATTCTTTCTATGAGATTTCCTTCTCGTATGTACATTTCTGGCGCCTGAGGCAAACTCAAATATAATCGCCCCCTCCAATTTTTTAACAAACACCATGAAGACGAACACACATTATTTCCTTTTCCTGAAAGGTTATCTCAAGTAGCGTTTTCAATTTTACTAAATACTTGTAGCTCTTTTGAGTGTTACATCATAAATCCCGCATTGAAATTGTTAATGCCACAAAAGCATTCTGAAAATCATTTTAAGATCATATTGCAGCCAAGTGGACAGCTCCCACAGGAACAAAAGAATACGACCACCATCGACAAATACCCACGTCATCTGGACAATCCCTATGTTAGATTCATCCCATTAGCCACTGCCGACTAAAACCGGAGACTGGATCCCTCAGAGTTACGATTGTCAGCATACAACAATGTGAACCAAAAACAACAACGTTACAATTCATGAAAGTATCCTAGTCTTAAGTACAGTTAAGAAATACTCTCGGCATCTTAGAGCTAAGGAAGTGGGTTTCAATAAAAATATACTGTTAAATAAGAAGAAAGTGGACAGTTCTTCATAAGGTTTACCATATAAAACGAAAGGAAGAATCAGTATATTCCTACGTTAAATTTATTTATTTGGTTCTAAATTCTCAAAACTTGTTTTACGATCAAAATTAAAATTCCATAATAATAATAAACAAGATTTTTTTTACGACCGAACCTGAATTCACGAACTGGATTTTGAACACAAATTCTGAATTTTGATTCAGGGCCTGGATTCTGGAAATGAATTCTAGATTTGAGTTCAGGAGCGGAACCTGGAAATGAATTATGGAATTGAATTGTCGGTCTGAACTTTGAAAGCGGAATTCTGGATTTGAATTATGAATCTGAGCCCTAATTTTGAACTCTCGACTTACTTCTGGATTCTGCACTTGGATTTTGGGCTTGGATTCTGGACTTGGATTCTAAACTGAGCTTTGAAACAGAATTCTGGACATGAATTTTAGTTCTGCATGATGGAGTAGGATTCTGTAAATGAATTCTGGGTTAGGAACTGAATTTTAGACTTGGATTCTGGTTCTAGCGACTGCGAATGAATTCTGGACCTGGTTTCAGAACTTTAATGCAGGACCTGGGCTCAGCATCTGATTTCTGGACCTGTAATGGAAACCTGGGTTTTGCAAAGGTATTACAGAACTGGATTCTGGACATGAATTCAGGAGCTGAATTTTGGACACGAATTTTGGATTCTGCACCGGTACTTGGATTCTGGAAATGTACTTTGAATCTGAATTCTGATATGGGATTTCGGACATGAATTATGAAATTGAGCTCTGCTCTTGAATTCTGGATCTCAATTCTGAACATTAACTCTGGATCTAAACTTTGAGTCTGAATTCTACACGTACACTTTGGACCTGCCTTCTGGGCCTATATTCTTAACTAAACTTCAGAGTAGAACTCTGATCCTGGATCCTGAATCTTGATTCTGGACCTGGATTCTGGAAATAGATTTTGGACCAGAATAGTAGATTTTGGACTTGCATGCTAGATCTTAAAAATAAATCTGGATCTGGTTTCGGTTCCTGAATTCTAGACCAGAATTCTACAACTGGATTCTCTATCTGAACTCTGGACATGAATTCTGAATCTGTTCTGGAATTGGATTTTGTAAATAAATTTTGGACCTGGATTCTGAATTAGGAATTGGATTTTGAACTTGGATTTTGGTTCGAGAATCCGGAGTTCAGGACTTGCCTTCTGAACTTTAATTTAAAACCTGGATTCTGCATCTGATTTCTGGACTTGGATTTTTAACCTGGAATCTGGACCAGCATTCGGGACCTGGGTTCTGGATCTGAATAAAAGAACTGCATTTTAATCATGAAAACTAGATTTTCGATCAGTACTAGGGTTCTGCACATGAATTTTTGACGGAGATTATGAACCTGAATGCTGCATCTAGAATCTTCACCTGGGTTCTGGAAATGAAATCTGGAACCTAGATTCTAAACCCAATTTCTGGAACTGAATTCTGAACCTGAGTTCCAGAGCTGAAATCTGAACCAGGACCAAAAGTTTGAGAATTTTTTTTTTGTTTTTTACGATTCTCATACTACTGAAAGTTCCGATTTTATAGAGTTAAAATTATAATGTTAAGCAATTTTGGCTCATTCTGGAAATGTGAACCTGAGTAAAATAACACGTTTTCCCAAAAAATCTCTCCCGCTGTCGAGATATGAAAGTCGTGCTATGTTTATCAGGACTAAAACATTTGATTGTTTCCTCGACTGTTCACCAAATTTTTTACGAATCTTATCTAAGAACGGTATGGTTTTTTTATGTCAAATGTCTTAGAATTTGAAACTTTGGGAATTAAAATTCAAAAAAATTTGTTTTTTCCCAAATCGAGATCAAAACCTTCAAAATTTATTTTTAAAAAAATTCTACTCGAAAACTCAGAAAAACTTTGAGGTTGAAGAAGATTCTATGCCAAATGTAATAAAATTGCATGAAACATCGAGATCTAGTGTCATGTATAGTTAAATTATTGTTAAAATGGAACCTCTGGAACTGGGAAAAAATTGAGATTTTCGAAATCGAAAATTATGTTTTTTATGTCAATGTCTTTAAAATATCTTAAACTTCGAGTTCTGGTGTATTCTCAAAAAAAAAAAAAATTTTTTTTGGACTCAGGAATTCTGAAATCGAAATTTTTGTTTTTCCGATTGTCTTAGAATCGCATAAAATATCGAAACTTGGTGTTACCTCGACGTTTAAGGCAATTTTAAGATATTTAGCATCGAAAAAAAATTTTCGATCTTGGAGATCTCAAAATTCCTAGCGCTCTGCATCTCGAATGGAAAAAATTAGCAGAACTCCTACAAAAATCATTACCTCTCATGAAAGACGAACAGCGCATTAAAACCCACAGAAAAATTAGCTATGAGTACGGCTAGATAAAGATGGAAAGTTATACATTGTTCGTTAACTATTGAAGTTTCGACAACCAATTATCTCAAATATATAGTTTTATCTCTTCGAATCGATGCGACCTGACCACTGTTTACACTTTTTTCGTATTTTGATTTCGCATTCCTATATAGAATTCAAGTAGTGGTCGCCTCACGCGTCCCACCCTCACTACGGTACTGGTATGCAATAATCATACGAATTGGAAGGGCGAGGTTTGATAATTTCAACAACTTTTTCCCTTAAGAGATAGAAAAACGATGTCTTCTACAAAATTTTAGAACCTCTAACGAGAAAAAAACTTTGCCGGAGAAGCTATAGATCTAACGCATATAGTTTCGGATATATGATCATTTTCGTTTGAAACCCCAAATTTTTGTACATAACTTTTTTCGCTATTATTTTCAGTGTCTACTATGTTCGAGACGGGAGCGGGTCATATCGCCAAAAGCCATTTCGCCGAAAGTCGTTTCGCCAAATGCCATTTCGCCGAAAGTCATTTCGCCGAAAAGGTCATTTCGCCGAAAGGGTCATTTCGCCGAAAAGGTCATTTCGCCGAAAGGGTCATTTCGCCTAAAGGTTCATTTTGCCGAAAGGGTAATTTCGCCGTAAGGGTCATATCTCCTGCATGTTATGTCTCCAGTATAAATGATGTTTCTGCATGTTATGTCTCCAGTATAAAGCTAGGTTTCTTTGCTTTAGTTAGGTCCGAACGAGCGGTAGCGATACACCTATGCAATTGATTTGGTGCTTACTAGCTAATAGTCAACAAGTTTTCTTGGGAACTACTTTCTGAGGTTCATGAATCAATCTTTATTCAAAAGTACAACAATCAATCATTATTCAAGAAGTACAATGGTAGGTCAACAAAACGGGCGTTAACGCTATCATCTTTCGTTTGTCTTTAATTTAAATTAATTCTAATTACGATTTCAAGACGATTTCAGGATTCGGCGAAATGACCCTTTCGGCGAAATGGCATTCGGCGAAATGGCATTCGGCGAAATGGCATTCGGCGAAATGGCATTCGACGAAATGGCATTCGGCGAAATAACCCTTTCGGCGAAATGACTTTCGGCGAAACGGCTTTCGGCGAAATGGCTTTCGGCGAAATGACCCTGATCCGTTCGAGACAATTACTAAAAACGTAAAATTACACATTTTTGTTGAAGACTGTGCACGGTTTAGCCTTTAGCTTAAAAAGGTATTTAAGGTATTAATTAAAGGTAGATTTAGTAAACTTCCAAAAAGTTTTACCGAGAATTAAGGACGATTTAGAATAAGATATCATGAAATGAAGAAATGGGGTAAAATAGTCACCAGAACGTTTCGTGTTGCCAGTGTAGGTTCTTACAGTCGATTAACCAGAATTTTTTGCATAATATAAAATAGTTTTTGTATGCTTTCAACGTAGTTCGCATAAGACTTAAGGGTGATTTAGATGAAAATTTCACATATTGGAGGAATTGGGGTAAAATAGCCACCAAAACGTTTCGTGCGGCCAGTATAAATTCTGGCATTCGTTTCTACAGACTTTTTTCACATAAGATAAGCTAGATTTAGTAAACTTGCAATAAGTTTTACCGAGATTTAAGGACGATTTACAATAAGATATCATGAAATGAAGGAAATGGGGTAAAATAGCCACCAAAACGTTTCGTGCGGCTAGTGTACACTCTTCCATTCGATTTTCCAGACATTTTTACATAAAATCAAGCTATTTCAGTAGGCCCACTCGATTTTTTTCAAGTTACAGAACAAATACTACAGAAAACCCTAAAGCTGCTGGGCATTTTGGGTAAAACGCGTAGGATGGCCATTCCATTGAATTTCTTGGATTTTTTTACATAAGAAACACTCTTGTTTGTTGCCTTCTTCCGTGGTTCCCGATTTCTTTGCGGGTCTCCAGGTTTTTTTCCCACTGTGGAACGTGTTGACTTTATATTGCATAAGCATTTGACCAAAAACGAGAACGAGTTGATGATTCTGAGCAGTGTTTTACCATGTTTTAACGTGACAAAACCGGAATTTTTGCGTCGATATGTGACAATGGATGAAACATGGATTCATCACTTCACTCCGGAATCAAAACGATCGTCATCTGAGTGGACAGCAATTGGTGAACCTCGTCCAAAACGCCCGAAAGCACAACAAACGGTATTTTGGATTGTGCGTGGTGTAATATTTATCGATTAACTTGAGATTGGAAACACCATTACCAGTAAATATTATATAGCGTTATTGGAGCTTTTGAAGGCTAAATTGCAAAGAAATTACCACAACTGTGAATTGTTCCCACATCCACCGTATTCGGTCCCAACGACTAGTGGCTGTTCGCAGACCTGAAAATGTGTTATTAAATATTAGAGCGGCGGTAGAATGATTGCGTTGCTCTTGATGGAGATTACGTTGATTAATAAAGTTAATTTTGAACCAAAAAAATCGTGTTCTCTTTGTTAGGCCCGGGACTTTTCAACCCATGTGTTACTTAAATTTAAACAATTTCTAAAATCATCAAGAGTATTATCTGATAAAGTTTTAGTAATAACTGTTTTTCCTATCGTCTAATAGGGTAATTTGCCTGTCCTTCTGATTGGGTTATTGATCATTCAGTACAAGAGATTTTTCTCCAGAAGTATGCAAAATTCTACCAACAACCGTTGGATGCAAATACACAGAAACAAGAAATGTCTTGAGTTAGGAATGTTTATCAAGCCTGGGAGTCACAAGCCATGGTGTTGCATGGTGGGATTATTAGTGTCAGTAGGATCGCAGCACTTGCCGGGCGAATCTGCAGTGCAGCTGCAAGTCAGGTTCCATATCGGAATGTAATCAACAGTCGAAATACCACATCATAATCAATCTAACGTCCCTATTAATTCAGAATAAACGTTTCACGGCTCACATTTCACGGTAATTAAAATGTACCTTGAAACGATAGTCACTTGCTGCGGGAATGGTAGATGGAGTACCTGCTCCTAACCCCATTTCAAACTATACAATCAACCAAACCCCATAACGATTCAGCAAACAACATGATCGTACAACATCGATTTCCTGCACGGTGTGATCTGGGCGAAGAAGCATCTGCGTTGCGATGATGTATAATCTCTCCTGGCGGCAACATGTGATTTCGCACTGCTAGACATACAGGTCAGCAGCCAGCTCGGTAAGGGAAGATCTATCTGCACGTTTGGTGAGTCGTTCCGACCGATGGGATCGGGAACAGCCATTCAGAAGACCACGAGCGAATCGAACCCAGCCCGTGCACTCCGGGCAGCTTGCCTCGATGTGAGCCTGATAGCTGATGCGAAAACGAAGAAAGCGAAAAATCGTCACATGATAAATCAAAATAATTGTTAATGAGATCTATGCTCGACCCTCGATCGGCTCTGGGAGGAAATCGATTGCCAGTAGAACTGAGTTGACTCTCGGTCGGTGTCGGAGCACGAAGTTCGAAGTGTTGCCGTGATGCCATTTTTTCCTGTTGTTTAGTAGGTCTTGAATGGTGCGGTGGTACCGGAAAAGTCGCAGAGAACATAATTAAGCGACATCACCACGTAGGTGTAACGGAACAAGGTCTAACGGACAACAACGGGGTGCTCTATCTTTACATCTGACTCGTCAGGGTCGGGCCTCGTCGGACCGTGAGGACGGGGGAAGGGGCCGAGTACCGGATTCTCCGTGTGAACTGAACGATATGGTTTCGAGACCGAGTTGACCGTGGGCAAGACACGTTCAATTATCGCAGGGATGTGAGGCTGATTTCTTCGCTTGGTTGGCATGTTCGATGCTTTCGCACGAAACCCTCAGATACAGGATAGCGGGAAGAAAACACTCGGAAGTTGTGTTCGCATTCTGTTCCTGGTGTCACTAATGATCTGTTTTACGACCTGAACCGGAAGTGTTTCAAAATTATCAATGAAAATTGACATTGAAAATATTCAGCCATGCTGAGTCCGTCAGTGATCAAGAAAAATTTTGCTGAACATTTGAAGCCGCGGAAGAAGTTTGAAAAATTGTTGTAATCAGAAGCAGGTTCATTTCTAGGAATGCCCACCATTCACCTATCGATTTTCCATCGCCATTCGCACCTGCTAAAAAGATTGATGATAGGTCTTCGGCTCCATCGCTATTTGCAATATTGTATGTTAAGGTGGTACAGACGAATGAATCATTCCCTGTGCATTCAGGGTCATAATGATGCCTTGGAAGGCTGACAGCGAGCCCCATGAGAAGCGTAGTTGGTAGCATTGGATTATCGATTATGATCAAAATGGAATGCATATGTGTTTTGAATTTGCAGTAACTGGTAGCTGTTTGGGAGATGATTGATGTACTCTTAATTGTATGCTAGCACAAGAAGTGAAACGAATTGATGTTACTCCGAATGAATGTCATGCGTTCGGAATACTTAAGTTTTGTTTCACTTGTAATCCGGACGCTTTATAAGTTTAACAGAAATGTCTTCATTGGTGAGAATTGGAATATTTTGTTATTGATTAAACGTGTTTCATCGGTAAAACTAAGGTAGTATCAAATACATTTCCTATATATTATGAAAAACAATAATTTCGTATGTGATTATTAAATGAGGACCTATATTTAGAGTTTGAGAAAGTTCCGAAGTAATTTCTACTCTTATAGTGTATACTTTCTATTCAAAGAATAGAACATTCTTTTATGTTATAAAAATGTATTTTAAAATGATTCTGCTCTTATCTTTTTCGAATAAACTCAACTTTTATTAGGCCCTAAAAAGGAAAAACGATATATAATTCGACTCAGTTCGTTGAATTCTACAATGTTTCCCCGAAAAACGAAAAACAAAATAGATTTTGGTTGCTGGTTGGAAATTCCGGCTTCAGTTTTACCGAACCTCGGAAATACTGAGAATAGTCATCAAGAAAGTTAAAGAAAGAAACTCATATCAATTTATCTTTAGTCCTTGCTGTACTTTATGCCATATTGTTCTGATGATTTAGATAAATATTCAGTGCTGGGCAAATCACGATAAAAAATCGTCAAATCAAACACACTGCCGAAGAAGATTGCTTGTGATCTTTCTCAATAAAGAACACTACTGATTTGTTCTTTGTTTAAGATCAGTTGATCAGTAATCTCATCGATCAAAATCGGCACTGATCTTTCGTCACACAAAATCGGTAGTGATTTGAGTTAAAATGATTCCTGATTCATGTAAGATCAATCATTGGATGGCTCGATAAGTTTTGAGCATTATGGAAAAAAACAACACATATGAACAAATTGTTGATCCCCCGATGAAGTAGTTTCAACACACCTTAACGCCCTTAACGCTCAAGAGAAATATGTTTCCCTCCTATAAAAATTGTTATAGATTCTTCAATTACTATCAAATCGATGTTTTTTTTTACTGAAGGTTAAAGAAAAATAATTTTCAAGGCGACAAATGTGTTTCTGAATGAATAAGTAAAAAGAACTATCAATCTTTATTACACTAAAAAAGTTTGTGCAAAATGACGTATAGAAAAAGAACACATAATAAATGTGTTATGTGCAACGTCCACAAGTACATGAAATCGCAATAAACTAAATTACGATATAATAAACCCAACTCTCTTTTATCTTTTTCTAAGAATCATAGGGAAAACTATTTTACATGAAATTATAGGAAACTTATGCATCCTGCTATGTTTTTCTGGTGATATTGTCTTAATGTACAATCCCCAGTAGCTAAAATATTGTCTTGTACTGACATATTTCGTCCTGCAAATCTTATGGTCATGAAAGGGTTAATGTACACCGTGTTCGATTTCGCTATCGATTTTTTAATTCGCAATAAAATGAATACTAGATGAAGGGAAATGAACGCTAGATGAAGGTTTTACGAAAATAATCTGGATCATAGTCACATTGATAATGTTAATTGTACAGCTTTTACTACGCAATGGCAATACGTAATACAAAATTAGTAGAAAAATATTTCACTTCAAATGGTGATAATAGCGACAAAAGACTTTGATTTAACTTCCAACTGGTTGATGCTTATGATGATGTTACACAGCAGGCGTGTCGTTTGAATGACGCGTTTGAATTGGTGTAGCAAAACCCTGCACTCCTGTTACTTCTGTGTATGATATTCAACCTAAATTAATTGCAAAACATGCTTCGTGATTGAACATGTTTTGCCTCTCTTTAATAGAAAGGCTCTGAGAAAACTGACTTTTTAACCGAACTAAGCAAATGTCTGTGTGTACGTGTGTGTATGTTTGTAACAAAAATATGCACTCACTGTTCTCGGAGATAACTTGATCAATTTTCAGATACAGGGTGATATGCACCAAAAAAATAATAGAACTATGCACTCACTTTTTTATAGAGATGGCTGAACCGATACTCACAAATTAGATTCAAATGAAAGGTCTCATGGTCCCATAGCTTACTATTGAATTGCAGCGTAATAGTTGGAAAATTACCAATTTCATGAGTATTTTTTCACAAACGATGGCACTACTGAACCTCTTTTTGTCGTGAATACGACTTACTTTACTATGGGGCGCCTTTTCAAAATTTACCCTCTGAGAGAGTGATAAGTTTTTGATCGTGTATATCTTTTGTTGTATCTAACGAATCAACATATTTTTTGCTACATGCCATCAGAAATATGATCACAATTTTATTAATAAATTTTCAGTTGTGTGACATAATCTCAAATAATTCAAAATTAAACTTTTCTGAAATGTTTGGTATACACGAGTATCAAAGAGGAGAATTCATAAGGCGCGTTTGTCTTTCTCGTATTTTTAAAACTCATAGCTCAGTAATCTGTGAAAGGATTTATATAATCTAACTACCAATAGAATCGAAATTTCTCAACTTAAACGTGTATAGCAACAGCATTGAAGTATTTCAATAGTACACTATTGAAAAACCTGTCACATTTGACCCATGTCAACACCAGCCAATCAGAACGCGATCTGAGGAAGAGAACAAAATATCTGCTGCTGTACAACAAATCGTTAGAGAAAAATGTTCCGAACAGTGTTTAATATCGTAGTGAGTTCCACAATTTGGTCCTTCTGAAAGGCAGGAATGAATCCCGTACAGCATCCTGATAGTTTCTTTCAATGAAATGCAAATCCTGAATGAAATAAACGACAATAAAATTCTATATGCGGCTATTTTTATAGCCGTTAGAACCGCCCATTAGTGAAAAAGCTACAAACGAAATCAAGTAAAAAAAAACCTCTTAGCAAAAATTGTATCAGTTGGGATTCTATCGCCACTGCGAGTAGATGTATTGTGTGTTGTTTGCAAAGCTAGTTTCACTTCCGATAAGAGCGATTACATCACAGCTGCCAGTTGTTTGCATTGGTAAAAAACAACGAAAAGAGGACAACGGTGGGGAGCATCACACAAAATCAGCCGTTCTAATGGCTCTAAAAGTTTTCTAAAGAACTATTAGGATTTCTTGCTCGCAAATCGAAGTAAATATCCTCAGTTTAGTGAAAATCTAGAACAATTTGATTAGATTTGTGCGCTTTTCGTTGTGTGAAAATAACAGTAATCGAGATCAAGTGAAGTCTTCTTTGTTCTAGCGAGAAATGTGAAAATGGGTAACGCTTGCATAATTCATACGATTGATCAACTAATTGATATTCGGAAGTGTTAAGGAACATGTCAGTTGTTTTCGTATTCACGACATCCAGTTATGTCTCTGACATTACCCACCCGCCGTTTTTTTTTCGGCGAACAATCGCAGCTTGGTTAAATCCGGGTACAAATAAACGACATAAAAAAACTCTTTTTTTGTTTCGAAAGAAGTGAAGAAAATCTCCAAAAAATAGAACGCACATCAATTTCTAAGCAACGCATGAAAAGATTTCCACAAATCTTGGTTTGAATTAAAGGCCATATATTCTCAAAAACTACTGTGAAATTTCATCTGGATTTGACTTCCGGTTTCGCAGTTACAGGGCGATGAGTGTCAAAATTTTCAAACCGCCGTATAGAATGACAATACAACACCGGTAAGTGAAACGTGGAAGAAGAAAATACAACACGATCGATGTATGCTTTGTTCTATTTCGTACACGCTATGTAGAGAAAACGAAACGGTTACGAATGTCTGCACGGAACGACCGAAATTAGCTTTGCGCCTAATTCGTATTACTGTTTTTGAATTAGTTGATTTTGACAACAAAACTTCTAAAATAACTATAAAATTAGTTAAAATTAAGAATTTACTTTGCTGAAAAAAACTCTTATTTTTAGAGAATATGTTTAGTTGGAAAATATCCTGGACACAAACCAGTAATATTTCAATCCAACACGAAATTCTCATGGACAACTAAATTTGTTATTAAAATCAGAAAATTTGTTTCTAATTATCTATCACCATCATTACTGAAGGACAGCACAAAGAAAACCAAAATGAAATTGGTTTTATTAACAAGTTTATTAACCAAAAACTCATGAGACGTGTCAAAGCAAAACAATCCATTGAAAAGCTAAAAGGGCCAGTCTTTTTGAAACTGCTTGCAAATTGTTTTGATATTTTTCGCATGTGTTACGTTATGTCCATATATAAATTTCTAAACCGATATGTAAAAATGAAGTAAACTCTCAGTGGAAAGTGTGTTTATTCAGAATTTGTGCGCATTTGAAGCGATTGTGCGTAATAATGTTTATACGCGCAACAGTGAAGTGAGTTTCGAATGTTCCACTCTAATTGTATATGTCAAATGATGTTTTTTTGTATCTTCCAACCTTCCGGGCTACGCCGTTCGGTGTATTACTTGTATTCGGTTTTTGTTTTCCGAGCGCTCAAAGTTTTCAGTTAGAGAGTCGATTTCGCGAAGTCGGATGAAGAAAACAGCGATTTAGAAGAAAAATTTTCAAAAAGGATTTTATGTTTCGTTTATGCCTTTTTCTCCAATACAACATCGTATTTATACCTGGCAATATAGAAAAGACAACCGCGACTAAATTTTTTTCCGGTAGTAGTGTGTCATCTAGTGGTTAATACTCATTACGTTGTTAACGTTTTTTCGATGACAGTGCGCCATAAACCTAGACTGCTGCAAATTGCAGAAGCCAATTCAACCATTTATGTTGGTTGAAAACATCGTTTCATTTTGCAAATTCAACTAAAAAAATAGTTCAATGGAAATGAAGTGTGCCCTAGCTAAGAAATGACAGCACGTTTAATAGGTGACTTCAACTAAAAAAATAGCCATTTCAACAGATATTTTATTATTATTAAGGGAATGAGAATTAAAAAATCTAATTTATGCTGCTGATCCATGCTGTTTACCTTGACTTACAGTTGTAACAGGTTTACTTCGAATGTAAGATTTCGTTTAATTGGTTTAATCAAAATAGAGCATGAGATAGTAAGTCTAGGTTTAACAGATCGGCTGAAAAGTTCGTATCGTTTCTATTAGAGGGCGCCACTAGAATTAAATCCATACCATTTTCAGTTAGTACCAACCTTCAAAAGATACGTGTATAAATTTGACAGCTGTCTGATTATTAGTTTGTGAGATATTGCATTTTGAGTGAAGTTACTTTTGTTATTGTGAAAAAAATTGAAAAAAATAAATTTCGTGTGTTGATGAAACACAACTTTTTGATGAAAAAAAGTGCCGCCGATACCAAAAAATGGCTTGATGAGTGTTATCAAGACTCTGAACTAGGCGAAGCAACAATTCGTAAGTGGTTTGCAAAATTTCGTACTGGTCATATGAGCACCGAAGACGATGAACGCAGTGGACGTCCAAAAGAGGCTGTTACCGATGAAAACGTGAAAAAAATCCACAAAATGATTTTCAATGACCGTAAAGTGAAGTTGATCGAGATAGCTGATACCCTAAAGATATCAAAGGAACGTGTTGGACATATTATTCACGAATATTTGGATATGAGAAAGCTTTGTGCAAAATGGGTGCCGCGTGAGCTCACAATCGATCAAAAACAACAACGAATTGATGATTCTGAGCAGTGTTTGGAGCTGTTATATCGAAATAAAACCGATTTTTTTCGTCGATATATAACAATGGACGAAACATGGCTCCATCACTTCACTCCGGAGTCCAATCGACAGTCAGCTGAGTGGACTGCACGCGATGAACCGAACCCAAAGAGTGGAAAGACTCAACAATCGGCCGGTAAGGTTATGGCGTCTGAATTTTGGGATTCGCATGGTATAATTTTCATCGACTACCTTGAAAAGAGAAAAACCATCAACAGTGACTATTATATAGCGTTATTAGAGCGTTTGAAGGACGAAATTTAAAAAAAACGGCCTCATTTGAAGAAGAAAAAAGTTTTGTTTCATCAAGACAATGCACCGTGTCACAAGTCGATGAAAACCATGCTGAGATTGAACGAATTGGGCTTCGAAATGCTCCCTCATCCACCGTATTCTCCAGATTTGGCCCCCAGTGACTTTTTTCTGTTCTCAGACCTCAAGAGAATGCTCGCTGGTAAAAAATTTAGAAGCAATGAAGAGGTAATCGCTGAAACTGAGGCCTGTTTTGAGGCAAAGGACAAATCGTACTACAAAAATGGTATCGAAAAGTTGGAAGATCGCTATAATCGCTGTATCGTAAGTCAAGTTTGTTGCTGGAAATCGAACCAACTTCGGCTACTCCGGTCATCTCGAATCCGGTTTCGGGAGAGTTGGAAATAGTGATCAAAAACTGCAAAATGGATCCCACTCTCTCTTCCGGAACTGTAGAGTAAACAGAATTTGTAGATTGAGTCCGAACAAACTACCCTTTTTCGATTCAATGAACAGTTGATTTGGCGAATTCTACATTGATTTTGATGATGTTATGAGTAATATGAGGAAGGCATCATTACACCACTAAGTAGATTGAAACAGGTTTTTCTTATGATTATAGTTATTATTCAACAGATTATTGATTAATCTATTCGTGTAAACTATGAAGAGATTGTATGCCTGCTGGATAGAGAGACTTAATAAGTATCAACTCCAGTGTGCATTTTTTATCGAATAAACTTTTTATGTTTGAATCGTTTTAGAATGATTGTTAAAGCTGTAGCGAGGCGTATTTAAACTTAGAATGGATTTGGATGTTATGGATTGGCCACGAAGTCCGATTGAAAAGATTGGCCGATTTCCACCAAAGAAATAAAATGCCAATACTTTAATTGATTAGTTACTATTGATTTTTGATCCATTTATGAGTTTCAATGTCAGAGATTTGATCTGATAAGTATAATACACCATAACACCATAAGTTTGAATGTTTGTTAATCTGGGCTCCTGCGGAGTAAAATAATAATTATACCCGGAGAGACCGAAATCAGCATTTTGGCGAAAAAATCAGTTGATTTTTTGATTTTAGTTAGTTATTTTTTGAGACAACTAAAAAAATCTTACTTTTGCTAATTTAGATTTTTTAATTCTCATTCTCTTAATAGTAATGAAATATTTGTTGAAATGGTTATTTTTTAGTTGATTTCACCAATTCAACGTGCTGTCATTTCTTGCTAAGTCACACTTCATTTCCATTCAACTAATTTTCTAGTTGTATTAGAGAAAAAAACGTTGTTTTCAACCAACATAAATGTTTGAATTGGCTTCTACAATTTGAGGCTATATGGCGCACAAATTCCTCTTTCCAGTAAGTCATTTTTACATATCGGTTTAGAAATTTATATATGGATATATCGTAACAAATGCGGAAAACATCACAACAATTTGCAAGCAGTTTCAACTAGACTGTCATTTTTACCATTTAAAGTGTTTTGTTTTGCTTTGAATTTTCTCCTGAGTTTTTGGCTAATAAATTTGTTACTAAAACCAATTTCAGTTTTGTTTTCTTTGTGCTGTCCTTCAGATTTGAAGGTGATAGAAATATAGAAACAAATTTTCTGATGTTAATAACAAAATTAGTAGCGGGGACGGGTATAGCGTGATGGGATAGTCGATGCCTTTCACGCAGCCCGCCTGGGTTCGATTCCCAACCCCGCACATAGGGTCAGAAAGATTTTCTGGTCCGATGAGGTGAATGACCTAAGATGTTAAAGCCTCTATAATTGAAACAAAAAAAAAAACAAAATTAGTTGTCCATGAGAATTTCGTGTTGGATTGAAATATTGTTGGTGTGTGTCCAGGATATTCGCCAACTAAACACATTCTCTAAAAATAAGAGTTTTTTCAGCGAAGTAAATTCTCAAATTTAACTAATTTCATAGTGATTTTGAAAATTTTGTTGTTAAAATCAACTAATTCAAAAACAGTAATACGAATTAGACGCAGAGCTAATTTCGGTCGTTCCGTGTAATAATTATAAATTTCTTTGGCTTCCGTTTCCATTGTAATGGAAACGCATATTCAAAATCACACGAGTCTCGTAAAGCACAATTTTGCTCATCATCAGTACCACAAATGATCGGTTAATTCAGTTTCGCTCGTACGACTTTGTACGTGGTTCTTGTTCAAACAAACTATCGCCAGTTCCCAACTGTTAACCCCAGCCTACATTCCTCGGTAATGGATTTGACCTTCCGAGAGGTCGGTTGTTCTAACTTAACCAAACACAAACCATAACGATCCCGGTACAAGACTTCAAACTAGTTGCTCGGGAATTGGCTCTACCCTTCCAAGCGCAAAACCGCAACAGGAGAGCCATTAAAATCTAATAACAATAATGTAGAAATACCAAGCAATCAGTCCTGCCCTCTTCCAGCCTGCCAATGAGTGTACGAAGTTAAATTGAAGGTCCGTCCCGGCGGAAGAGAGATTGTACCGCAATGTGTCTCCGTAATGGAACGGTGAAGCTTTTCCCAGCCAAACTTAACCGCCGGGGGATCGGTAGAGGTAGAACGAGGTGGTCACCGTGCGCATCCCAAAGTCCAAATGTCGAAGCATGGCGGCACATGTGTGCGCCCGGTCTACCAGACAGAGTACCCGATAGGACAAACGTTACCGTGGCATATTTTCCATGCCATTCTTCAAGACACAAATTTCGCCCCTACAAAGTGCAGCGGAAAGATAAAAAAAATAATGCTGAGATTTTTTTTTAATAAATCACGAAGTTTTGGGTTCCATTTTTCGATGGTGGAGCTAAGAAGCTAAGCAGATCCCGCTGAAACAGGTCGTGATTTAGGGCAAAATTCAAGGAGCTTGCTTCCTGATACCACCAAAGTAAGAAAGAAACAAAAAGAGAGAGAGTCGACGACGACGACGTTGTGCCATTTTAGGGATCCTATTCCTACCGCTAACTAATCGGCTTCGGTGAAACGATAGAGCCAGGAAAATAAAAATGAACCAGAAACATGGAAAATAACAATCTACATTTGAGGAATCGTGTTCAACGTGCTACAATTTATGTTCGGCACAGCATTGCCAACCGTTCGTGCTATGATTTGCTATCTCCAACTGTTGCCGGTGGTGAACTGGGAGAAGGACGGATCACCAATTTTGCGATAATCGATTGGTCGAACAGGCAAAAGGGAAACGGGGCCAGGCTTTCCGATGCACAATCACGAAACGGCGATGTCACACGGGGTTGACCTCCCCCAACGAATGCTGCTTGCTGGAGCGCATGTCTAATCTGGAATTTATGAAGACGTTAACAGCGTCGACCTATGGCAGCGATGAGGAGATTCCGTTCCAGTGGTCCAGATAATCGATCTAATGGATGGATGGAGTGTGATCCTCAAGACCGGACGGAGGCATTGACAGCGTGAGCCAAATATTCGTTGAAATGTTGAAAATCCGATGGTTAGAAGTTTGCGATTGGTTTCGTTGAATAATTAGAAGTATCGGTTGCAAAGTACTGAAGTTTCAAAATACTCAAATTCGTCACCTACAGCGAAGTTCGTGAAGCACACTTCTAATGGATCTCGACTTTCTGACCGTCATCAATTTCCTTCGATTTGTCGCCGTGAAAGCCTTGTTGCCCTCGCACATTATTAATATGCTCCATAAAGACAAGTGTTGGGCATCATTTGTCAAATCGAAACCGATATTAATTACCCCGTCGAGCCGAGAGAGGTGTCATTCCGGTTGAACACGGCCGTTCCACCTCTTTATGTATGTATGTATGTAGGCCCGATACGTTCGGCGGTTCCTAGTGGGAGCCGCTGATTAAAGTATGATATCACGATGAACCAACCAGATCGAGTAACGCATCGGCTTCTAGTGGTTGCTGGAATGAAAAAAAAATGGTTAGAAAATAACTGGAAAAGAAAACAAAACAAAATGACATCGGAGCACCCACCGTCCTGTACTCACCCCAGGAAAGCTCGAACTGTCCTAGCTGACGAAGACGATCCGACCGATCCGGCGGCGTGGGAATGCTGTAGGCAAATCCTGTTGCTTTACGGAGATAAATTGAAGATTAATTCAGGTGATGTGAAGCGGAGCTGCTTGCACACAGCGCATTTCGATAGTGATCTTCGGGTCTGATTGCACCCGATGCACTGGATCTTATCACGTGATTTATCTTGATGGGCGAAAAATGGTTCCGTGGCAGCTGTTACCAATCTACGGAATGTCGTATAATTTTCCTATGTGAGGATGACATTGTAAAGAGGTTTGCTAACTGGTACCGATTTGTTGGTGATTAGTGAGGGTAGTGAATCTCCGGTGTGTTTGTTTACTATTTTTTTTAACGGTATGCTCGAAGCTAAAATTCAAACATTGTATTTCAAGCTAACTCGATTGAACGATACTCCGTACATATTCAGATTTCACAATATTCATAATGCTTACGGTATTCTCGAGAGATCGGATCAGTTTTAGGTTTGATTCTTTCTATTAGAAACATTCAAACAATACTTCTTAGTAACCTATGTTATCCAAAAAGTACATGTGCTTGTAATTTACTTGAATAAAAGTTCCTCGTCACATCCGATCAACAATACCCCAGGTCAGTCGTTCGCACCGCACGCGTATAGCTCTTGGCTTCTGGAAATTGATTGGAAATTTCATTGGATCAAGGCTTCAGTCTTTTTCAAGGCTACCTGAATCACTAACAGTCTTTTTAAAGACTAACAATTAGTCAGCCTTTCTCAAGGCTATCCGAAGAGTGATATTCTAATATAAGCAGACTAAGAAATTAATCAGTCCTTTTTAAGGCTAGCTATTCAAAGAACTATTCTTTGAATTAATCAGTCTTTATTAAGACTACCACAAAATCAGTCTTTAACAAGACTTTTCCTAACTAGGAGTCTAATCGAAGACTAATTTAGCCTAGTTAATTTAATTTCAAATTTCATTCATTTCAAAAATGCCTGCGTCCAACCGGAAAGGCATCAAGCCTGAATCCGATTGTAGTGACATAGAAGAAAATTCTTCGAAAATTCCTAAAATGGACGCTTGTCGTTCTGGGAAAAAACAACAATCTATGCCACCAGTGACGGTGATGATTTCCGACTTCAAAGCATTCCGTACTGAGCTTTCTACTTTTCTCCCGGAAGTAAAAGTCTCATTTCAAATCGGACGAAGAGGAGAATGTCGAGTCTTGGTTGATGGATTGGAAGATTACGAACGTCTTATTCGATATTTGTCCGAGAAACTTTATAAATTTTATTCATATGATATAAAATCAGACAGACCCTTCAAGGCTGTCTTGAAAGGCTTATCAAATGATCAAAGTATTGATGAAATTGAAAATAAACTAAAAGAATTGCTTGGTTTTGCCCCTTCCCAAGTAATACTTATGAAAAAAAGAGCGAATGGTACTTCTAAACCACGCTCTGGAATTTCTTATGAACTTTACCTAATACACTTCAATCGAAGTGATGTAAACAATTTGAAAACTTTATGTAAAGTACGTTTCATTGCCCACATTAAAATTCATTGGAAACATTATAAACGGCATAATCGCATTACAAACTTGATGCAATATCATCGTTGCCAAGGCTTCGGCCATGGAACCAAAAATTGTCATATGGATCTACGGTGTTTGATCTGTGGTAAATCGCATTCGAAAGACGTTTGTACAATGAATGAAACCACTGATAAATTTTCAGGTTCAAATTGCGATGGAAATCATAAATCCAATTATTTGATATGTCTTGTCAGGGATAAAATTTTGAACGCTCGTTCGCTTAGACAACAAGTCAAATCAACGACCTTAAATTTACAGAATATACCTGAAAATCAAAAAAACGATACAAATGCCACGCCTAATTCTTCTAAGGAACTTATTTCTTCGCATTTAAAACAAAAAACATATACAATTTGTCTTCTAACGAAAACAATTTATTGACAGGTAGATCGACCTCGTCATCATCTTCTTCTAATGTCAGTTACGCTACTGTAACAGGTAGAAATCTACCACTTAATTTTTCTAATGTAAATAATCAAAACAAAGGAATGCCTTGCAGTTCATCTTCTAACGAAAATAATTTGTTAATAGGTAGATCGGCCATATCATCTTCTTCTAATGGCAGTTCTAATGGCAGTCTACCTACCAATATTCCTTCAATGCCATTCGCTTCTTTAAATGAAGTTGTTTTAAACGATATAACTGAAAATAAAATGACCTACCTACAAGATCAACTTTTTCGAATGATCATCCGAATGAATTCGACTTCATCACTTTTTGAAGCATTTCAAATCGGATGGCAATTTGCAAATAATATTATAATAAATTTAAAATTTAACAGTGATGTTAAATAATTATTTGAATATTTTAAATCGGATGGCTCGATCTTTGAAATCGAGTGAAGATGAATTTTATAATTTCCTCAAAGTTCACAAAATTCATATTGCCATTGTGACAGAAACTTTTCTTAAACAAAATGTCAAGTTGAAAAGTAACCCACAATATGTGGTTCATCGATTTGACAGGTTTGCTGGAATGGGTGGTGGAGTTGCCATTTTTGTCCAACGGCAAATTAAACATCGAATTTTACCTTCTTTCAATACTAAAGTTATTGAAAGCTTGGGAATCGAAGTTGAAACCATTCATGGAATTTATTTCATCGCTGGAGCATATTTTCCATTCCAATGCACCGACGAACAATGAAGTTTCTTTAAATGCGATTTGCAAAAACTCACAAGATATCTACCGAAATTTTTCGTAATAGGGGACTTAAATGCTACGCATGTCCAGTAGAATTATAGGCAAAATAACAGTAATGGTAAAATACGTCATAATCAACTCTCAGGTGGTTACTTCACAGTTCTTCATCCCAGTAATCCGACTTGCTTCTCTTCCGTGAAAAATTCCTCTACAATTGATCTGGTTCTAACAGATCAAAGTCACATTTTATCGAAGATAGGAATCTTTCAGTTCCCAAAGCTCAAACTAAATTGAATTCTCCTATCATCGATGCAATCTTCAACTGCTCGTTCGGTTGAAGAATGTTCGTCGACGACAATATCAACGTTCTTGTGATTCTGCTATGTAAAACATAGTTAAGGATTTACAAAAAGAAATTAAACATTGATTTACTCTTTTGCGAAATGAAAAGTTCGCTAAAGAAGTTGAACAAATTAAACCATATTCTAAACCTTTCTGGAAACTTTCTAAGGTTCTTAAGAAACCTCCGAAACCAATTCCTGCTCTCAAGGAAGGAAATCAAATACTTCTTACAAATGGCGAAAATGCTCAAAAACTTGCTCAGCAGTTCGAGAGGGTACACAATTTTAATTTGATCGTTGTGAGTCCTATTGAAAATGAAGTCTCACTGAAATATGATCATATTTCAGCTCAAGTGTTATTACAAGATGACATTATTGAGACGAATTTTGATGAAATTAAATCAATTATTAGGAAACTTAAAAACATGAAGGCAATGATGGAATTTTTAATATTCTTATTAAAAATCTTCCCGATGTTGCCTTGAGACTCCTGGTTAAAATTTTCAACAAGTGTTTTTCATTAGCTTACTTCCCAAAAAAGTTGGAAAAACGCTAAAGTCATTCCTATTCTCAAACCTGATAAAAACCCAACAGAAACATCAAGTTATCGACCAATTAGCTTACTTTCTTCTATCAGTAAACTTTTTGAAAAAATATCTTGTTGAGAATGATGTCTCATATAAATAAGAATTCAATTTTTTTTCCAGAGCAGTTTGGATTTCACCATGAACATTCAACTACTCATCAACTTGTCAGAGTAACGAACATGATAAAAGCAAATAAATCTTCTGGGTTATCCACTGGAGTTGCTATTCTAGACATAGAAAAAGCATTCGACAGTGTTTGGCACAAAGGTTTAATAGCAAAAATGTCTGATTTCCAGTTTCCTATTTATTTGATCAAAATGATTCAAAATTATTTCATTGATCGTACTCTTCAGGTTAGCTATTTCAATTGAATCGATTCGCTCTCTGTATTAGTCAGTAAATTAGTCTATAGGTTCCTTTTCCCCATTACACAATACAAGTAGGTTTAGAATTTTTCCTACACAAAAATCTCAGAATTGCAGAAGTAAATGATGTCTTGATGGTAATAACCAAATCATATATATAATAGGGCTGAAAAGTCACCACTTGTGGCTGAACACCTAATTGAAATTTTAATAATTTAATTTTAACTCATATTCCAATAAATAGATATTAAAAAAAATAACTGCATTCGGACTGTAGAATAACGGTTCAGCTAATACACTGAGCTCTTTTTTACGTAGGGGATACATACCGCGTAACATAGGAAATCTGCGTAAAAAAATCCGTAACTTTAGAAAACCGCGTACAAAACCACATGAAAACCGCGTAAAAAGACCTCAATGTACAAACGTTTTCGTAATTTTATTCAAAGTATTGCCCGTTGCTAGCGACAACTTTCTCCCATCTTTCCAGCAATTTTCGTATCTCGGATCGAAAAAAGGAGCCCTCTTTTGACGCTATCCATGAAGCAATCCATTTTTCCAACTCTTCGAAGGATTGAAAATGTTGATCTGCCAGGCCGTGTGCCATCGAACGGAATAGGTGGAAGTCAGAAAGGGCGACATCTGGGAAATACGGCGGATGGGGCAAGACTTCCCATTTCAGCGTTTCCAGGTACTTTTTGACCACTTTTGCAACGTGAGGCCGAGCACTGTCGTGTTGGAGGATGACTTTGTCATGTCGCTCTTGATATTGTGGCCGCTTTTCTTTTAGCGCTCGACTAAGGCGCATCAGTTGCGTTCGGTAGCGATCTCCTGTGATAGTTTCACCCGCTTTCAAGAGCTCGTAGTAAATCACACCGAGCTGATGCCACCAAATACAAATCATAACCTTGGTGCCATGAATATTTGGTTTTGCCTTCGACGAAGTAGCATGCCCGGGCTTTCCCATGATTTTCTGCGTTCAGGAATATCGTACCGAACCCACTTTTCATCACCGGTTACGATTCGATGTAAAAACCCCTTACGATTTTGTCTTTGAAGCAGTTGCTCACATACAAATAGACGGCGCTCGATGTCCCCCGATTTCAACTCGTACGGCACCCAGTTTCCTTCTTTCTGAATCATGTCCAGGGCCTTGAGACGTTTTTATATGGCTTGCTGACTCACTCCCAACGATTCGGCAAGCTATTCTTGTGTTTGGCACGAATCTTCATCAAGCAATGCTTCTAGTTGTTCATCTTTGAAGGTTTGTTTGTTTTCGACATCGAAATCACGTTCTTTTACTACTTACTTTGACATCACCGTAAGTTTCTGAGAGCATTCGATGCGCTTCAGCTGCATTTTTTTCGAATTCTAGCAGAAAAGTAAAACTTCCCGCAAATGGCGAGAATTGGGCACATAAACTGACATGTTCGAGCGTGAATAATACGAAAACAAGAACAACTGTCACTGAAACGGCGATGACAATTCGTTAGGCTCACTGTACACACTCACAGGCATTATCATCTATATATTTTGACCACCCTCAGCCGGTACAGCCACCTATCGGAAGACGGCGAAAGCAAAGTTGTACACCTGATAGTAAAACATTTCAAGGATATTCTGTGAAATTTTCAATCCTATTGGAATAAAACTCAGGAAGTTATGGACCTTTATCAATGGCTATCTCATTCTGCGAAGAAGCAAGAGCTCGGCGCACAGGCCCAAGATTTCTACTTCGATTGACTTCAAAACTTGACATAACATTCTTGTAATGTTTTATAATAACAGAATACACTGAAGACTTTTTTTATGCGAATTTCCGTACCGCATAAAAAAAACCGCATAAAAAAAATCCGCATAACTCTGAAAATTCGCATAAAAAAAACCGCATAACTCTGAAACTTCGCATAAAAAAAAACCGCATAACTCTGAAACTTCGCATAAAAAAAAACCGCAGAAGGGAAAACCGCATAACTCTGAAAATTTGCATAAAAAAACCGCATAACTCTGAAAATTCGCATAAAAAAAGTCGCGTAAAAAAAAACCGCATAAAAAAAGATCGCATAAAAAAAGACCTCAGTGTACAAAAGAAACTATATGATTTATGAAAAATGTTGGACCATACGGGCTCCCTAGAGTAATGAATTGTTTCCTTCGATTTTATTGACCAAAAACTTTAAACGCGTTTTTCTCGTAAGCAGGTTTTGAAAGTCCGTGTCCATCGTCATTCAAAAACTACTGCACCAATTTTTTCCAAATTTCGCATACATACATTTCTACATATAAAAAACCAGACCCAAATGTTTTTTTTTTTTGGTGTTTGTTACTTTGGGGAGGTTTTATAGCCACATAATTGCGGATTTTTTCTTGATAAATCGTAGTTTCCACTTTGAACAACCATCAAAAATTAAACAGAAACGATTTGGTCTAGAAAAACTTCTACTCTAACTATGCTGCTTTGATTTGTTCACTTCTGATTAGTTTGCGCTGAGATACAGTGGACACCGCAAATCATAATTTTTAGAAAGCGTCCTCAAAAATACCTCTTCACCGACTTATCTATCTTATCTTATATATATATATATATATATATATATATAAAAATGCAGAGATCATTCTTTGTAATCGCATCACGTAAGAACGGATGAAAGGATTTACATGATTCTTTTTTTGTTTGATCAGTTTTTACTCCCACCGGGTTCGTACATAAAAAAAAGATAGGAAAGCTTGTCGGAAAAGTGGGAAAAATCAATAAAGTTGTTTTGTATGGACAATGGAATTTTCCACCGAAAAAGTCGTCAATGATCGCTAGTTCATCGATAGGTGTTTGGCTGTCGAAGAAAGGAATACTAGATCGTTGAAAAAATTGTTTGGCGCACAACGAGATGTTTCGTGTGGAGAATTCACAGGCATACTTGATGTATATGATTGAATATTTCGAGCCACGTGCTTAATTGGGTATCAACATAATTGTTTGCAAAATGACTTGGTGGAATGCATATTACTGTTCTAGCTATGTCGATATACAATTCAAGCCATACCGTAAGCGAGAGCAAAAGTTCTGATTTCGTTTACTAGATGCAATGCGCGCCATGTAATCAGTTAGATGAATAATATTGGTCATCGTGGGCGTGAGTTAAACAAATGAAATTAAAAAAAAATCAATGATACTATTCCGCTGTTGAAACAATGAGGACAAACAAAGAGATGTTCCTAGCATTTATCTTACAAATTATGTAGATAGGCGCACATAATAAATGGCAATTAAATGCCAATCGGTAGATGATGATTAGCGTAAATATTTGATTTTAAGTTGCTTATTTTTGTGAAGTATTTTCAAATTGGTAAGATAAAGATCAAATTAAAATTATAGCGGAGTTTCCCCAAGCAATCAAAAGTTTCACAAATCAAAAGATTCACAATGGCCCTTATTACCGTTCTCACTTCCACTTTCACATTAACTTCACTTACATGTCACTTCACTTGATTTTACCTATTACCAGTATCACGCATAGTGAAGTGATCACTGTGGCGGAAAAAAACTAATTTTTTCAACAAAATGTTTATGGTGTGATGTTCATAAAGGCATCGAGTTCATCCAAGTAATTACTTTTGCCTCTGAGGCTACTTCCTTACTAAGGACCTAAATTCACTTCACTCGATTTTCACCGTGAAGTGATATCGGTAATAAGGGCCAATATATGAAAATAATCACTTTTCTGTTGCTTCAAAGTAGACGAGGAGTTTCTGGCAACTTGAAGGTGCAGAACAAGTTTTGAGCTATTTTTTCAGCTGCACCGAGCTATAGTTCGTTCAGTTGCGTTTGGTTAATTTTGAACGGTGTATTATAACTTTTATTTAAAGATATTTTTTTATTCAGGCCTATTTGCGTACAAGCTTTACGTGGCCGATTGAGCCGATTTTTTAAATGATTTTTTTTGAGTTGGATTTCGTTGTCACCCTTTTTCTAGGGGGAGAGGAGCTTCCATTTCCCTGTTTGCAGTTGCTGGTTGGTTGGGTGGTAAGTTGTTCACTGCAGTTAATGCACTTTGTTCTATAGGGGATACGTTGGATGGTTTCGTTGAAGTGGATGCTTCACTGTTGTTGGTGACTGTCACAGGTGTACTGGGATTGCTTTGGGTTGGTGTGAAGGAAGCACCGTTGTCCTTTGGTTTAGTTGTCTCCTTGTCCAGTTTATCACATGGCTTACCGTAGTGAACAGCTTTTTGACAATACTAACATGTGGCCATCTGATTGTCATAGGTAACAAGTGATTTGAACGGAATTCTTGTATCTTGACCGAAAACCACATAAGAAGGTATAGGCTTCTTCAAGTGTATGCGTAATACACGTACGCTATGTGGATTATAACTTGAAAACGGGTGGCTTAGGATACTATTCATTTACTTAGAAAGTAGCTTAAGACAAACCATTCCCTCTTTCCGAACTTTGGGTTACTTGAACAAATACATATTAGCTAAAAAAAAAGGACGACAACTGGTATACTTATTTCACATATTCGCTTCGCTATAACAGAAGTATTGCACATTTTTCCTTTAATTTTGTATGATATTGATTATCAGATGTTAACTTATTCTCTAATTTTAGACGGAGTACTCAGCAAAACTCACTTAACTAATGATATGACTATCATTATTTGACAGCTTCAGTGTTCATGTACAAATTAAAGGACACTACATGGATAAAATTATCGTTTTAACTAATGAATGTAGAATTTAGTAGTCAGCCACATAATGGAGAGAAACGTCAACGACATTAGACGTTTGACCACTCTGCCCTCCGAAAATATAAATTACAAAAAATAAATTGCTAGTTTCTCAATATTTTTCCACGAAAAAATTACTAATTGTTGTTCGAATGATCATTTTTATCATGATAAATATTTGAATTTATTTTATTGAACTATAACTCTGGAAAAAATTCAAATTTTTCATTGTTTAGACCCTTTAAAAAACCATACCATGTCCACCTAGTGGTCTTTCTTCAAAACATTTCTTCATGAAAATATTTCTCATCTTTTTTTTTATAAAAAAATATTCAGGCCTTTTTGCGTACAGGTTTTACGTAGCCGATTGGCTTACATTTTGTTTTTTTTTTTTTGCTATTGGATATCGTTGCTATTTTTTTTAAGGAAAGATTAGCTGCAACAAATCGTTCAAGTGCTTAATATCGTAGTGAGTTCCACAATTTGGTCCTTCTGAAAGGCGGGAATGAATCCCGTACAGCATTCTGATAGTTTCTTTCAATGAAATGCAAATCCGAAATGAAATAATCGAAATTAAAATTCTTTATTCTACTATTTTTATAGCCGTTAGGACCGCCAATTAGTGAAAAAGATATAAACGTAAAAAGAAACCTCTTAACAAAAATTGGATTAGTTTAGATTCTATCGCCACTGCGAGCAGATGTATTGTGTGTCGTTTGCAAAACTAGTTTCGCTTCCGACAAGAGCGATTACATCACAGCTGCCAGTCGTTTGCATTGGTGAAAAAACAACGAAAAGAGGACAACGGTGAAGAGCATCGCACAAAATCAGCCGTTCTAATGGCTCTCAAAGTTGTCTAAAGAACTATTAGGATTTCTTGTTCGCAAATCGAAGGTAAATATCCTCAGTTTAGTGCAAATCTAGAACAGTTTGATTAGATTTGTGCACTTTTCGCTGTGTGAAATTCAAATTAATCGAGATCAAGTGAAGCCTTCTTTGCTTTTGCGAAAAATGTGAAAAAGGGGAATGCTTGCATGATTCATACAATTTATCAACTAATTGATATTCGGAAGTGTTAGGGACATGTCAGTTGTTTTCGTATTCAAAACATCCAGTTATGTCTCTGACATTACCCACCCGCCTTTTATTTATTAAATAATTTCTGACACTAATTTGGGCTCATTTTTGACACCAATTGATTCAGATTTAATCGAGCAGTTCACAAAAGCATGCTTCAGTGTGTACGTCACATAGTCGGGATCATTTTTCTAACCAAGCGCTTGGCATTTGCGTTGCCTATTTGTATGAGAAGAGTGATGCTAATCTAAAACACGTTTCCTTGTGGTGCAATTTGAGGAGAACCCTTCATGAGGCACCCTCCATTTCCCAGACAGTTAATTCAAGGGAAATACCCTTTGGACGAGACCCCTCAGTATTATCTTACGATTTATAAATGGCTTATTTATTTATTTATTTATTTATTTATTTATTTAACTAATATACATAATCAACAGACAAAATATGGTCCTAATGATTATTTCTAAGTATATTTAAAAAACTAGTTTTAATTCGACTATGCGGGATATGGAAATCGAATCCCGTCGAAACAGCATTGAAAGAACGTTGCAATCCAATGATGGCGCCATTGATTCTATAATAAGTGCGGCGTAAAGGCATTCTGAGGAGGTTGTTGTTGCGAAGAGCTCGTGCGCGAACATTTATGTTTATTTGACAAAGAAGTGCTGAACAATCGACTTTGTTCAACAAAACGTCGGCGATTAGCAATGCACGGGACAGATCACGTCGCTCCTTCAGTGTATCGAGTCCGATAAGCAGTCCGCGGCTTTCATAACTCGGCAACTGATGAGGATTATTCCATGGTAACTGACGAAGAGCGAAACGAACAAATCTGCGCTGTATTGATTCGATTCTGATATTCCCATTATGGTAAAGCGGATTCCATACCGCCGAACAATATTCGAGCGTTGAACGTACAAGCGAGCAGTAGAGAGACTTCAAGCAGCAGATATCTGTGAGGTGCTTAGCAGTTCTCATTACAAATCCCAGGCAACGTTAGTTTTTTGCAACAATGTACGCGATATGTAGCTTGTAGTTCAGTTGTTCGTCAAGAAAAACCCCAAGATCCTTGGCACATGTGACTCTATCTATCGTAGATCCTCGGAGACAATAGTCGAAACGTATAGGTGTTCTTTTCCGTGTGAACGTGATGATCGAGCATTTACTGATATTTAATGTCATTCGATTAATCTCGCACCACTCCGAAAAAATTTCTAGTTGACTCTGGAGGGAAATGGCATCCTCAGTTGTCTTAATAATTTTGAATAACTTAAGGTCGTCGGCAAATGATAATGTGGGACACTCAGTAAAAAGTTCACGTCATTGAAGTACAGGAGGAAAATCAGTGGTCCGAGATGACTGCCTTGTGGAATTCCTGAAAAAGAAAAAAAATCATTAGATACATTATCACCGATCTTAACCGCCAACCGTCGATTGCAGAGGTACGATTCAGTCCACTGAAGAATACAGGAACCGAAACCCAGTCGGTCCAGTTTGGCGATAGTAATGACGTGATTTATTTTGTCAAAAGCAGCGGAGAGGTCCGTATATAAAACATCTGTTTGAAAACCGTTTGACATAGCATCTGTTATAAACGTCGTAAAGCTTAAGAGATTAGTAGCAGTTGAGCGTTTCGGCATGAATCCGTGCTGAGTTTCTACGATATACTGCTTACAGTGATTGAAAATGGGTTCCAGAACAACCAGGCTTATAAAGAAGCTTTATTTGTTTCAGTCATCGCAACTTTGTTCAATTATGGTTGTGTGTTGATTTTCTTTCGGTTTTCATACAGTAACAGTTACCAACCGATCCCAAAGGCCCAATGAATTTCGCATTAGCATGACCAAACACTCTTCCGATGTGTGTTGCGTTTGTTTTTGCCTTTCTCATATAGAAAGATTATGCAATTACTGTTCCTGAATTGTATTCGAATCCGCCTTCCGGTTCCGGAATTACACTAGCTTTTCTCTTGGGTGAACCGATTTTTACAATTTTATATTCAAATGAAAAATATGATTGTCGTATACAAAGCTCCTTCGATCCGACTCTCGGTTCAGAATTATAGGGTGACTAGTGTAAAAATTCCAATTTTAAATTACTTCTTTACTTTTAGAGATGACGTGACTGATTTTAACAAATCTAGGTTCAAATGAAAGGTCTCATGGTTCCATACAAAACTTTAACATTTAATCTGTATCCGACTTTCGGTTCCGGAATTATAGGGTAAAGTGTTAAAAATTTTATATTGTCACTTAAAGCGGTGAAACAAAACAAATATGAAATTTCTAAACTGGCCTTGAACTACTCCAATTCGTAACCATTATCAGTAGACAACCAAACAAACTGATTTCGGCTATCGTGGTTCCCGGTTTTCAATGATCGACGGGAAATTATGATAGCCAGTTTAGCCTTGAAAAATTATGTTGAGCCATGTTTTTTTCTGATGGTCACTTGCGTCGATCTCGACGTCCTATTTAATTTCGTAAGAAAATTACAAAACACAGCCAAAACTGCCCTATCTCGCCACCAGTGTTAATTTTACATCGTGTATGGCTGTGTCGTACTAATAGCAGCGCGTTTTTGGGGTCACTTTTCGCCCCATCTGCACAGTGCAAAAAATTCATGTAAATTCATGTCTCGAAAGACGCACATTTACCTAAATCTAGAAGACAACACATATAAAAGTATATCATGTTACTAAATTTACAGCTAATTTAGATACATTTGACATCGAAACTGACATAACGTTCAATATTTTAATAGATGTGATATCCCGTCTTCGCGTAACAAAATACGGCATGCTTGATATTACGTACACACTTATACCGTTTTCGTTTATTGATCAGAGCAGTCCGAAAGCTGACCCAGAGTCGCACAAACAACGCTTGATATGTTTGTTTTAGCAACCTGAGGTAGCTCTAGATAGGACTCCAATCGCGTAGTTTCGCTCTGAAATTTTTCTCGGGTCGCACCACGCATCCATGCAAGTTTGTTTATTTTTTCTTTTTTTCATGAGTTGTTGTTTAGGGCGCGTACCACGTGTTCGTTTTATTCGAGTTCAGAGTTGCCCGCGTCTAGGTTCAAAAACGAAAACGGTATTAGACAATGTTACACCTTCATATATGCACATAAAAGGAGCATCGCGATTCAATTAAGTTTACAAAACAAAACATGTAAAGATGAGTCATATTAATAACTTCACAGTTAACTTAGCTGAAACTTACATCGATAGATTCGAAAAATTTATTTTTACATGTTAGTAGATGTAATATTGTGTCATCACCGAAAAAATCACGGCATACTTGAATTTACGTCAAGCGTAAATTTCATTTTTTCTAAGAGTGTAGTATTACACCGCTTGTTTGTGAAAAGATGAAGTAATTCTTGATCAGCTCTAGTCTTGTTGGCCTGTTGTAAAATCATGATTACCAGCATCAAAACTGGAATCGATCGATTTGTTCGCAATCGAGGAACCTCATAAGACGTGTTATTCATCAACACGCGTTGAGTTAGTTGAACATTCCGAAACATCATATGATAACAATCTTCCTCGAATGGCTCTTCAATCCATTATTGAATCATCATAACAGCCGCCAATCGGGTGGGTCGTTGCAAAAAAAAGCGTAAAAAGCACGATATCGATTGCTTCTGCTGGTGCGGCACCGGGCCGCTTCGCCGTTTCCCCATTTATGTATGTAGACTAACCTTTAACATGCTGTCAGTCGTGACTCGCTTCTCCGGTTTGTCACAGCAAATTGCCACGGGGCTCATCATTGGCAATTGGAGACATGTCCTTGAATTGTTTTGCGCCCCATCTTCCTAACATCGACCGAATGGCGGCTCGACTGGTTGCTGCCAGTGCCAAATGACATCACAGCCCCATACATACTCGATCCAATCGATCTGCTTCGGAACAATAACGAAACAGGAATCCAAACGCAAACCATCCTTCTTGTTGTGTAGCGATTTAATCATATGGGGCCGATATGATAATTTTTCGCTAAATCTAGAATAAAAACTCATTTTTCATTCGGGTTTAGCCTTTTGCCGTTCGCCCGACCGGGGGGATGCGAGATCGTGCGATTGTGGTCTTCCCGGTCTGGCGCTCAGCCGCAAACGGGCAAGGTGGATTCTTCTCCTCCGCTGAACTGATAATCGTTTTCCTGCTTTGAATAAAAAATCTATCACGGCTTAAAATGGTGATCGTGCCTTTATTTATACGGTGAGTTGACCCGCGGAGGTCAGTCGATCCCAGCTCTGCTATTTGTTATCTTCACACTGCTGTCTCTTGCTTGCACCGGCCGACCGAGCTCTTGTATCGGATACTGCATCAACCCCAATCTCCACCCACCTCCCCGTACCCTGCTGGTGGTGGTGGTGGTCCATGAAAATATGCGTATTTCTAAGTCGATGTCGCGATTTGTTTGCATTATGGAAGAGCGCTTTCGTTTTTAACCAAATTTATGAGACTGACAGTCTGCCTCTTTGGAACGAGCTTAACAAGAGAGTTGATTTGGATAGACCAGATCCCGTGAGAAGTTTCACACCTTGCTAAATCGATGAGCATTGCCAAACAAGGATGAGTGAACTTTGAAGCTAGTCTGCCACGTAACGAAAGATCAAAGCTTGTGAAATGTGAGGAACGATTTTCATTTGTTTATATCTAGTAGCAGTACCGTAGTGAGGGTGAGGCGAGTGAGGCAACCGCCTCGGGCGCCAACATCCAGAGGGCGCCAACATATGGTGGAATTGGTAAAAAAAAGTTGTACAATTAGTTTATTCTTGCAATCACAGGTTAGTATTATAGTGCTGCAAAAATCCGATGCGATGCCGCCGTAATTATTATCATTGAAAAACATGAAAATACAATTTTACATTTAGGCGTTATCCTAAGTTTGTGCTTAGGGCACATAACCGTTTTCTTTACTTTTCATCTTAGACTCGTCAGTGCAGAGCAGCTCAAACTGAACTGCTTAGTGCAACCTTCAATTTGAACCGTAGCAGACGTAAAGTTGATGCTACTTGCAATTTTACAGTTATTTAGAATACAGAACCATTATTGAGCAATGACCGTAACAACTATTTTTCATGGCCAAGAGACGCTCTCTTCTCGATTGTGGATGTACACTTGGACCTAGCAAAGATATAATTCACAGAGAGCTTAAGGGACTCTTAAGAGGCGAAAATAAGATTTTATAAAAGCCATTGCGAAGGTTCCGCTTCCTCCTTGAAAGGGATTAGCATTCCCAAAAATTTGCTATTGGGAGATCCAAATTTAATCAAATGTGCATGTGCGTAGATGTAGATGTTTTGACGTAGGACTACTCTTTGAATTCTATAGAGAAAAGTGAATTCAAAATCCGGAAAACCGTGCAAACAGTGATCAGGTTGTATCGATTCGAATAGGAAAACCTGTTTTAATCCACCTAGTGGTGTAATGATGCCTTTCTCATATCAATCATACTATCATATATAATACTGTGATATTCTTCAAAATAATTTTCTTCGATTCTTAAAAGAATAACCGAAATCGGTTTGTTTGACCGTCTACTGATAAAAACTATCAATTGGAAAAGGTTTGAGGTCGATTTAGATATTATTTTAAGGTTTTTCCCATTTTAATTTCCGGATCCGGGAATAGGATCCGCCTGAAATTCAGGAATTACGCATGAGACCACCGGACCTTTCATTTGAACCTAAGTTTGTGAAAATCTGTCACGCCATCTATGAGAAAAGTTAGAACACATATTTTCTTTTTTTTACACATTTTACCCCATAATTCCGGAACCGGAAGTGGGATCGAAATAATATTCAGGAATTTTTTATGGGACCAGAAGAGCTTTCATTTGAATCTAAGTTTGTGCAAATCGGCTCAGCCATCTCCGAGAAAAGTTAGTGCAAAAAAACGTTACACACACACAGACATTTTGCGTACTCGACGAACTGAGTCGAATGATATATGACACTCGGCCTTCCGGTTCAAAAGTCGGTTTTCACAGTGATGGCATAACCTTTCTATATGAAAAAGGCAAAAATATTTATTTGAGATAGTTGGTAGTTGAAACCTCAATATATGATGAACAATGTATAAAGCTTGCTTCATTTAGAATTGGAACAAACTTTTGCTCATATTGTGGTGCTCCTGGTGAACGGATTTGGAAGTTATTGGCTCCCACGTATCGGGAATTTTGTCAGCTTCACATATGATTTTTGACATTCCGCAAATCGACTGTACTTTGTAAACAATCAACATGGAAGCCGAAAGAAGGGAAAAAATTGTGCACAGTTATTATCCAGTGTGGTCTGCATCTAGGCTAGCTGAACAGCTAAAATTGCCAAGAAATGCCGTATGGCGCGTTATCAAACAGTATAAGGAAACATTGACGACGATTCGGAAGCCTCAAGCCAATCGTCGGAGTGGAACTGTCGACCGGAAACTGCGTGGTAAGATTTTGAAGACGATTAAGAGGAATCCTAATCTGTCGGACCGTGATTTGGCCAGAAAATTCGGTGCTGTCCATAGTACCGTGAAAAAAACTCGACTCCGGGAAGGAAACAAGTCGTATCGAGCTAGTAAACAGCCAAATCGGACCATAAAACAGAATAGTGTGGTCAAAATTCGTGCTCGGAAACTATATGACCAGGTGCTGACCAAGTTTGACGGGTGTCTTCTGATGGACGATGAAACCTATGTCAAGGCTGACTTCGTGCAAATCCCAGGTCAAAAATTTTACTTGGCAACGGCTCGGGGGGATGTTTCAGCCAAATTTAAATTTGTTTTTGCCGATCAATTTGCCAGAAAATTTATGATTTGGCTGGGCATTTGCAACTGTGACAAAAAAAAAAGAAAGTTTTCGTTACAAATAAGACAATGACAACTAAACTATACCAAAAAGAGTATCTCCAAAAACGAATTTTGCCGTTCAGTCGATTCCACAACCATCCCGTATTGTTTAGCCCAGATTTGGCAAGCTGTCATTACAGCAAAGTCGTTCAAGAAAGGTATGCAGAGAAAGGGGTCCAGCTTGTTCCGGAAAACCTTAACCCACCCAACTGCCCCCAATTTCGCCCTATTGAGAAAAACCTCGGCAATCATGAAGAGGAGGCAAAGGGAAAGGTTGCCAAAGACATCAATCAGATGACGACCTGGTGGAATAAGATAGCTAAAACGATGGACGAAGAAGGTGTGTGCCGCCTAATGAGCCGTGTTACAGGAAAAATTCGAGAATTCCTTCGAAACCGTGACGAATAATTTTTTCCGTATTTTTCCTTAAAAGTATGAAGAAAACGTAACATTTGCATGAAAACCTGTTTTAATACATCTAGTGTTGTAATGATGCCTTTCTCATATTACTCATAACATCATAAATATTTCTGAGAAATTCGCAAAAACAACTGTTCATTGAACATCGGACTTAATCTAACAAACTCTACAAATCCTGTTTACCCTGTAGTTTCGGAACCGGAAGTAGTTTCCACAACAAATTCAGGAATTTCGTTTGAAACTGTAAGACTTTTTCATAGAAGTTTGTTAGTTTCAATTTGGCCATCTTAATGAAAAGTGAGTGAGATCCTTTTTGCAGTTTTTAATCACAGTTTCCAATTCTTCCGAAACAGGATTCAGATGAACGGAATAGCCTAAGTTGGTTCGTTTTCCAGTAACAAATATGAGCTCCATATTAGAACAGTTTTAAACCTAGTTAAACCTATTCTAACTATCTCATGCTCTATTTCGACTTAACCAATTGAACGAAATCTAACAAACGAAGCGAACCTGCATTTCTGTTACTTCTTCATATGTAAGTCAAGCTAAACAGCATGCATCAGCAGCATAAAACATGTAGTAGGATTATTATTATGAATATTATTATTATTATTACTATTGTTTTTATTATTACTATTACTATTATTATTATTATTATTATTATTATTATTATTATTATTATTATTATTATTATTATTATTATTATTATTATTATTATTATTATTATTATTATTGTTATTATTATTATTATTATTATTATTATTATTATTATTATTATTATTATTATTATTATTATTATTATTATTATTATTATTATTATTATTATTATTATTATTATTATTATTATTATTATTATTGACATTACTACACCACTGACATTGTATTACTGCACAACCGGCTGTGAAAATTGCATATTTTTATTAAAAATAAACTTCAATTCATTGACATTATTTTATTTTTTTTATATAAATTATTTTACCCCGGACTTACATTCTTTTATTCTCTCGATCGCACTTATCATAAAATAGCTAAAAAATTTTACAACCGCAGCACCGTCTTTTACCAATATCACACACTAGTAGCAGACATCCGTAACTGTTTCGTTTTCTTTATAGTGTGTACAAAATAGTACAAAGTATGAATCGTTCGTTTTGTGTTTTCTCCTTCCACCGTATAATCAGGTACCGGTGTTGTATATATTGTCATTCTACATGGTGATTTGAAAACTTTGACACTCATCGCCCTGTAACTGCGGAACCGGAAGTCTGATCCTGATAAAATTTCACAGTAGCTTTTAAAATAATATGAGCTTTAATTGAAATCAAGATTTGTGAAAATCGGTTTAAGCATCGCAGAGAAATCGAAGAAAATTCTATTTTTGGAGTTTTTCTTCTTCACTTTCCGTGCTTCCGGAACAGCAAAAGAAGGACCAGTAGTGCCGAATTAAATTTTTAGGCCCACTAACTAACAAGTTCTGCAAACTAGAAGAATTTATCGGATAGTTTTCATGGGATTAGTACCTGTTTTTGACCATCGTTCGTGAAAAATACTAATGAAATTTGTAATTTTCCTCTTATCACGCATTAGTTCCGGAACCGGAAGACGGATCCAAATAAAATGTTTTACGAATGTTTTAGAAAACTACAAAACCTTTCATTTGAATCTTTGTTTTCGAAAATCGGTTTAGCTGTTTCAGAGAAAATTGAGTGCAAACTTCTTCTCAAATTTTCACATATTACCATGTAACTTCAGAACCGGAAACCAAATCCAAATGAAATTCAATAGCAGGCTATGGGACCATGAGACCTTTCATTTGAGACTTAGTTTGTGAAAATCGATTCAGCCATCTCTGAGAAAAGTGAGTGCATATTTTTTGTAACACACACACACACACACACACACACACACACACACACACACACACACACACACACACACACACACACACACACACACACACACACACACACATGGACGGACACACACACACACACATGGACGGACACACAGACATTTGCTCAGTTCGTCGAGCTGAGTCGAATGGTATATGACATTCGGCCCTCCGGGCCTCGGTTAAAAAGCCTGTTTTCACTGTGATTGCATAGCCTTTCTATATGAGAAAGGCAAAAAGATCATGAATTCAATAATAATTAACTGAAATACAGGCAATTGACTTTGTTCCAACTCAATCTGAAGCAAACTTTAATTTGCCATGCTTAACAAGCCATACTCATAGTTTCGCCCGAAGAGCCGACAATCTCGTATACATTACATCGAAATTAGTATTGTACCGACATACATTCTTGCGGTTCGTTTGTGCTTTTTGAGGATTCTATGGTCATCAGCCTTCAGCAAAATGACCTCAATCATCAAGTGGTGGATGATTTTTATCAGGGGTGACATTATGCAGTGCGTTTTCGAAAAATTTATACTTGAAAAAATTGACTATGGAAATTTGGAGATTTCCGAGATCGTGAATTCCAGAGTCGATTTTTTTCGACTTCAGGAATCTCAAAAATTTCTCAAGTTCAAGGTTGACTTCTTTCAAAAAATATTTTTCAGATCTCGATTTAGGAACATTAATTTTATTTAAACTTTTGATACCGAATTTTTGAATTATAAGCTATTCGGCCTAAAAAAAATGTTCGTTTCGGAAACCTCAAAAATTCCAGAGTGATTGATATCAAATTATTTTTTTAAATTTTAGATATCCAGGTTTCTGGCATTTCTAAGACATTTGGCATCAACAAATTGTTTCGAATTCGGAAATATCATGCTCATTCTATGGTCTGTCATGACAGCTATAATCGATTCCTCTTTTTACAAGTAATATAATATTTTTTAAATTGTTTTTAAAACTTTCATAAAACATTTTACATGATCTAACAACATAGCAAGAACAACTCACCAAAAATAAAATAACTAGTAGGGGACGGGTACAGCATGATGGGTTGGTCGATGCCTTTCACGCAGTCTGCCTGGGTTCAATTCCCAACCCCGCACATAGGGTCAGAAAAATTTTCTGGCCCGAAGAGGCGAATGACCTTAAGGTTAAAACCTCTATAATCGAAATAAAAAATAAATAACTAGATAAAGAATTAAACAATTAAACGTTGTTAATTCAATTCTTTCACAAACTACTTTCGTGTCAATGTGTTTTGTCGTGCTCGTATAGCAAGGTTTTGCAATCACGGTAAAACCTACTTTTGAACCGAGGCCCGAAGGGCCGAGTGTCATATACCATTCGACTCAGTTCGTCGAGTACGCAAAATGTCTGTGTATATGTGCGTATGTGTGTATGTAAATTTTTCTTCGTGAATACGACTTACTTTACTATGGGGCGCCTTTTCAAAATTTACCCTCTGAGCGAGTGATAAGTTTTTGATCGTAAATATCTCTTGTTGTATCTAACGAATTAACATAATTTTTGCTCCATACCATCGGAAATATGATCACAATTTAATGATAAAATTTTCAGTTGTGTGACATAATCTCAAATAATTCCAAACTAAACTTTTCTGAAATGTTTGGTATAAACGAGTATCAAAGAGGATAATTCATAAGTCGCGTTTGCCTTTCTCGTATTTTGAAAGCTCATAGCTCAGTGATCTGTGAAAGGATTTATATAATCTAACTACCAATAGAATCGAAATTTTTCAACTTAATCGTGTATAGCAACAGCATTGAAGTATTTCAATAGTACACTATTGAAAAAGCTGTCTCATTTGACCCATGTTAACACCAGCCAATCAGAACGCGTTCTGAGGAAGAGAACAAAAAATCTGCTGCTGTACAACAAATCGTTCGAGAAAAATGTTCCGAACAGTGCTTTATATCGTAGTGAGTTCCACAATTTGATCCTTCTGGAAGGCAGGAATGAATCCGGTACAGCATCCTGAAAGTTTCTTTCAATCAAATGCAAATCCAAAATGAAATAATCGACATTAAAGTTCTGTATGCGGCTATTTATATAGCCGTTAGGATCGCTCATTAGTAAAAAAGCTACAAACCAAATCACGTAAACAGAAACCTTTTAACAAAAATTGGATCAGTTTAGATTCTATCGCCATTGTGTATCGTGTGTCGTTTGCAAAACTAGTTTCGCTTCCGACAAGAGCGATCACGTTACAGCTGCCAGTTGTTTGTATTGGTGAAAAACAACGAAAAGAGGACAACGGTTGAGAGCATCACACAAAATAAGCCGTTATAATAGCTCTAAAAGTTTCCTAAAGAACTATTAGGATTTCTTGCTCGCAAACCGGAGGTAAATATCCTCAGTTCAGTGCAAATCTAGAACTGTTTGATTAGATTTGTGCACTTTTAGCTGTGTGAAATTCACAGTAATCGAGATCAAGTGAAGCTTTCTTTGTTTTTGCGAAACATGTGAAAAGGGGGAATTCTTGCATAATTCATACAATTGATCAACTAATAGATATTCGGAAGTGTTAAGGAACATATCAGTTGTTTTCGTATTCACGACATCTAGTTATGTCTCTGAAATTACCCACCCGCCTTTTTTGCCCTAACTTTTCTCGGAGATGACTGAACCGATTTTCACAAACTTAGACATAAATAAAAGGTCTTGTGGTCCCATACTAAATTTCTGAATTTCGTTCGGATCTGACTTCCGGTTCCGGAGTTATGGGGTAAAATGTGCAAAAATTGAGAAAATAAGTGCACCAATTTTTTTTTAGATGGGCAAACCGATTTTCACAAACCTGGCCCCTGGCGAAATCAGTAACAGATATATAATTATTTAGAAGATCTCAGACATGTGTTACAGAAAAAAAACAAGACAGTAACCGTAAAGAAATGTAATGCAATAACAGTTCCAGTGGGAAAGTTTATAGTGTCGATTAAAAACACCCGTATAAGGCACACCGACAATTAGGTACATAAGCAATCTTCAGTAACATTATATTTTTATCTTTGGGCCCCTCCATAAGATTCTGCTCTCCCGAGCTCAAAACTCGGTTTGCACAGTGATTAAAATCAATGTCAAAATTAAAGGAAATGGTACTGGATGACCAGAAAGTGCCATGAGGATTAGTACTGAAAAAAATAATCTTATTTTTAGCAAGATTCTGCGAATGAAAAAGATGTCCTACCGGTGGATGCCACACTTGCATACTCAGGATTAAAACGATGAACGCGAGCACAGTTCGGGAGCATGTCCACCTATGCTGATGAAGATGGCGTCGGTTAGTTACTGTTGACGAAGTCTGGATCCATTATTATACACTAGAGAACAGAATGATTAACCGACAATAGAATGATATCGGCAAGAATGCTCCGAAGCGGCCTAGGTAGGCTAAATTGGGCGGAAAAGTTATGAAGGCGGTTCTTTGGGTTTGTCTCGGTATACTTTTCGTGGACTACCTCGAACAAAGAAAAACACCTTCGACAGCAAGTATAAGTATGCATTATTGGAAGCATTGGCAGAGTGTGAGCTTCATTTTGGAGTTCTGACCGCTTCTTCCGGATCTGTTCCGAAACCTGAAGCCGAATTGGGTTAAAATAGCATAAAAGTCTATGAATCCATGAGACCAACCAATCTAACATTTGTGCAAATCGTCCTAGTCATCTCTGAGAAATTTATGTGAGTTCCATGTTGGAGTATTTGACCGCTACCAAGAAGATTTTTCTGTTGTTGCATTGTCACTTCCAATCGCTCCCAATGAATTAAATTTTTATACTCAGCACCCTGCATAACCAGACCAGAGATGCAAAGTAAAAATTTTGAATATATTCATGCAGGGTTGAAGAAGTCTGTAAAAAGTCTGCGAATTCCAAGTTTTTTTCAAATAATTGTGTAAGGAATTGGTATAGTGAACAAAAAAAGACCGCGGCGATTTTAAAAGTCTGTAAATTTTTACAAACGTCTGCAAAAAAGTCTGCAACTGAAACATGTCTGCAGCTAATTTTATAAATCTGCTGATTTCCACACAAATCTACAGGTTTGGCATCTCTGATACAGACACGGAAGATGACTCGATGAAATAAAATAGGATCATGCGGGATTATAAGGCACTTCATTTGAATATAAATTTATTTAAATCTGCTCGACCATCTGCTCGACAATTAATCAACAAATTTTGCAAACTAGAAGATCTTGAATAGTTTCAAAATATTTGTTCCTTTTTACATCGTGAACACATAAGAACATCCTTTTTACAGAAGAACACACCCTCAAAATTGAAGCTTTTAATACTCATCACTCAGTTTTTCCGGAACCAGAAGTCGAAGCTGATCTATGGGACTATATGATAAAAGAAATGTAAAAAATAGATCCCTTCCCTTTGACATTACTTGAATTGCTAATTACTTGCACTCACTTAAAAAAAATACTAAAGACACAAAAATCATCAGTTAAATGCATTATTTCTTATTTGTGGGCCCCTCCCGAAGCGAAATCCTGGGTACGGGCCTGGTGCGAGTAACTATTTTTGAGTTCGCTTTGGGCACCCAGAAATGCTCACTACGGCTCTGGTTTATTTTTTTTTTCATAAATACGTTTATTTCTTAAGGCAGTTTACATAAGTTTTTCTTCGCCGTAGCATCACTTTTACATAATATTCTTATCCTAATTTAATTCTAACATAGTCACAACGTTTTGCATTTATTAAAACATATTCTCTTATTACTTAAATATCATCTTAGGTAACTCGTCATTAATTATGAAATCTACTCGGAAATATTATTTGAACCAAACGATTAACTTCTATAAATTATAAAATAAGCTGTTATTTTCAGACATTTTGTTAATAATTTCATAAACTGTTTCGAGTTTGTTTGTATCATTACATTATTTTTATTCTAATTTAGCTATTGGTTGAACTCATGGACGCAGCTGGGATCAGAACTAAGTCTTGAAAGGGGCCTTTATTAAATTGAAACTCCAGTTCTCTTTATGAAATGATAAATAAGTTTCATGTATGAAAGGTCACGACAAGCAAGAATGTCTCGAACTGGGATATTGGATAGTCTACCTTGGGTACGCAAAGAATTTATCAGTTGAGATCTGACATCACGATACTCCACGCATGTCCAAACGACATGATCAATATCCCGATAACCTTCTCCGCAAGCACAATGATTAGTCTCGGAGAGCCCAATTCGAAGGAGATGTGCATCTAACGTGTAGTGATTGGACATGAGTCTAGACATCACACGAATGAAATCTCTACTCACATCCAGTCCCCTGAACCATGCCTTTGTCGATATTTTCGGAATAATTGAGTGCATCCACCGACCCAGATCATCTTTATCCCAAGAAGCTTGCCAGCTGGCAAGTGTTCTTTGGCGAGACGAGCTATAGAACTCGTTGAAAGCAATTGGTCTCTCATAAATTTCACCCTCAATAGCACCACGTTTGGCTAAAATATCGGCTCTTTCATTGCCAGGAATGGAGCAATGAGCCGGGACCCAGACTATAGTGATTAGATAATTATTGTTCAATATGTCGTTCAGGCACTGTTTTATTTTGCCCAGGAAAAACGGTTCAGTCTTGCCAGTCATGTTTGAGCGAATGGCTTCAATTGCACTCAGACTATCTGTGAAGAGGAAATAATGGTTTGGAGATAATGTGACGATTACACTCAAACTATAATGAACTGCTGCTAGCTCTGCTATATAAACAGATGCAGGTTCTTGAAGCCTAAATGAGGCCGAAACATTATTGTTGAACATACCAAACCCTGTCGCTTCTTCAATTCGCGATCCGTCCGTGTAAAACATTTTCTCAGAGTCAATATGCCTGAACTTACTTGAAAATATTTTTGGGATTTCCGTCGAACGTAGATGATCCGGGATTCCACGCACTTCGCGCTGCATGGATGTATCGAAAAATAAAGTTGAGTCAGGGACATTTAGGAGGCTGACACGGATAAGAATATATCTTGAAGGGTTGATTTCCTGTGACATGTGATTAAAATATACTGTCATGAATTTTGTTTGAGATCGAAGCTCGACTAGTCGTTCGAAATTATTAATTACCATGGGATTCAGCACCTCACATCTTATTAGCAGGCGTGATGAAAGCTCCCAAAATCGATCTTTTAATGGAAGAACTCCCGCCAGAACTTCAAGACTCATTGTATGTGTCGAATGCATGCACCCTAAAGCAATTCGCAAACAACGATACTGAATTCGCTCCAGTTTGATAATATGAGAGTTTGCAGCGGAACGAAAGCAAACGCATCCATATTCCATCACTGAAAGTATCGTTGTCTGATACAATTTTATTAGATCTTCCGGATGAGCACCCCACCAAGATCCTGTTATTGTTCGAAGAAAATTTACTCTTTGTTGGCATTTTGTTATCAGAAACCTAATGTGTCCTCCCCACGTGCATTTGGAATCGAGCCACACCCCGAGGTATTTAAAAGTTAAAACCTGTTGGATCATTCTTCCCATCATATGGAGCTGAAGCTGCGCGGGATCATGCTTTCTTGAAAAGACGACTAACTCTGTTTTCTCCGCAGAGAATTCGATACCCAGATGAACAGCCCAATCGGACAAGTTATCTAAGGTATCTTGCAATGGTTTATGCAGATCAATAGCTTTGGGTCCAGTAACTGAAACCACGCCATCATCTGCCAATTGTCTTAGTGTACATGGGGTTACTAGACAGCTGTCAATGTCATTTACGTAAAAATTATAGAGGAGCGGACTGAGGCATGAGCCTTGCGGGAGACCCATGTAACTATTTCTGAGTGTTGCCAAATCGCCATGTGAAAAATGCATGTGTTTCTCTGACAAAAGGTTGTGCAAATAATTATTTATAACCGCTGGGAGTCCATTTTGGTGAAGCTTGTCTGAAAGAACATCAATGGAAACTGAATCAAATGCTCCTTTAATGTCTAAAAATACAGATGCCATTTGTTGCTTTTGAGCGAAGGCAATTTGGATGTCAGACGAAAGTAATGCAAGGCAATCATTCGTCCCTTTATTTCTACGGAAGCCAAACTGAGTATCTGACAACAAACCGTTCGTCTCGACCCAAGTGTCGAGACGTCGTAGAATAATTTTTTCGAACAATTTTCTGATGCAGGACAACATCGCAATGGGTCTATATGAGTTGTGATTGGAAGCTGGTTTCCCCGGTTTTTGAATGGCGATAACTTTCACTTGTCTCCAGTCAGGTGGAACAATATTTTGCTCAAGAAACTTGTTGAACAATTCCAACAAACGTCTTTTTGCGAGGTTGGGCAGATTCTTCACCAAGTTGAATTTAATTCTGTCCAACCCTTGAGCGTTATTGTTACAAGACAAGAGTGCTATAGAAAATTCCATCATTGAAAATGGGTTATTAATAAAACCATTATTTGGAGGAGATTCCCGTATAATGCTCTGCGTAGGAACAGAATCTGGGCAAACTTTCCTAGCAAAGTCAAATATCCATCGGTTCGAGTATTCATCACTCTCATTGCCCACGGTACGATTCCTCATTCGTCTGGCCGTGTTCCAAAGAGTGCTCATTGAGGTATCTCTTGACAAACCTTCGACAAAATGTCTCCAATAGCTACATTTTTTGGCTCGAAGTATGCTCTTGTACTTGGTTTCTAAAACCATAAGTTTTTCAAAATTCTGAGGAGTTCCTCCTCCCCGTTTTAGAAACGTCTTGCAAGCATTTTGTTTTGCGAGTTTAGCCTCTGAGCACTCTTTGTCCCACCAGGGGTTGGGAGGCCTTCTGTTAGTCGTTGGCCCAGGAAAGCGTTTAGTTTGGGATTGTTCTGCTGCCTCCTGAATCGAACAAATGAGGAAGTCATATTCTTCAAGTGGAGGGAGCTCTTCCATTGAATTCAAAATACTAGAGATACTACTTTGGTATTTAATCCAGTCGATATTTTTTGTCAAATCATATGGAATACTAGCGGAAGTAGCAATGCAATTGCTACTGCTAATTGAGATGATGATTGGTAAATGATCGCTACCGTGTAAATCAGGCAGTATTTTCCAGGTGCAATCTAGTCGAATTGATGTTGAGCAAAGAGATAGATCTAATGCACTTGGGCGTGCAGGAGGTCTTGGGATCCGTGTAATGCTACCCATATTTAATACCGTCATGCTAAAATTGTCACAAATGTTTTGTATTAAAGATGATCTGCTATCATTGTAAACGGAACCCCACATCATTCCGTGCGAGTTTTAATCCCCCAGAATCAATCGTGGTGCAGGAAGGGCTTCAACCATTTCATTAAGCTGTTGCTGTCCAACTTGTGCTTTTGGAGGAATATAAACCGAAGCTATGCAAATATCTTTGCCTTTAATGTTTATTTGGCAAGCAATAACTTCTATACTAGAAGTTGAAGGGATGTTTAATCTATAAAAGGAATAGCATTTCTTAATTCCCAAAAGCACTCCACCATACGGAGAGTCTCTATCGAGACGTATAATGTTAAAATCATTTAAATTTAAAGCTATGTTTGAAGTAAGCCATGTTTCGCATAAAGCAAATACATCACATTTTTGACTATGCAATAATATTTTAAATGAATCAAGTTTTGGCATGATGCTTCGACAATTCCACTGCAGGACAGTGATTGTATCATTTGCGACGGGTGATAAATTATCCATCAAAAGATACAAAACCTGAGACAATTGGCCATTGAGCTGATAACTGCTTCAAAAAGGTTCTAGCTATTGGAAGGAATGCCATTATGAGGGTCTTTAAGGGTTCAGATATATTGAATGCTGAGAAAATCCATTCAACAATTTCCGAAAACTTCAGTAATCCTGTTGGTGGCTGTGAAATGGAGCCCACTGGATTATTATCTTTTTCTGTACTAGATCCTGGATTGGTTTGTGAATTTGACAAACCAGGAGGCACAGTCTTTGGTTTTGACTTTTTTTGTTTAACACGGGGATCTTTTTTTGAAGATGAAATTTTAGGTGTCTTTTTTGGTCATTTGGAGGAAGACTTCTTTCTCTTAACTGACCCTTGGGTAGTGATAAACGAATTACCTTCACTATTTTCGTCAGAGTCAGAGTCCTCTGGTTCCTCTAGATTTGAAAACCCGTTTTCGGTTTCCAAAGGGGGGACATCAATGACCGTTTTAAGCATTTCTGCATATGTGCGCTTAGACCGTGCTTTTAAAGAAAGCTTAATTTTGTCTTTGTGCACTTTAAATGCAGTGCATACTGAAATATCATCATGAGGACTATTCCCACAATAAATACATTTTTCAATTTCCTTGTTGCAATCATTATCTTTATGAGGCCCTTCACACTTAATACATTTTGGTTTATTACTACAGTAAGTAGCTGTGTGGCCGAATTTTTTGCAGTTCGTACAATTCATTACATTTGGAACAAAAAGCCGAACAGGGAGGCGAATTTTATCGACATAGACATGGGACGGCAACGCAGACCCGGCAAATGTCACTCGAAACGAGTCTGATGGGCGATAAACTTTCTTTCCCTCTTCATGAACTACTGAGTACAGTTGTTTGCACTCCAGTATTTTCACACCCTCAAGCATAGAGTTCTTGAAACGACCAACACCATGCTTGAGTAAATCATCTACCGAAAGACTCGCTTCGGTAACAACACCGTCAATTTCGACATCTTTGGAGGGTATGTAAACTTTATACTCTTTATTGAAATGTTCCGAAGAGACAATATCATTCGCGTGTTTCAAATTATTTACCACAACACGAATTTTATCGTTATTTACTTTTATGATCTCTTTGATTGAAGAGTATCGTGATGTCAAACCTTTATTAATTTGAAAAATGTTTAATGGCTTTGATATACGTCTAAAAAAGACTATCCAAGGCCCAGAAGAGCTCTCCTGATATTTTTTCGTTCGTGGGGGTATCGGATTCATGCTAGGATTTACGTCCATGGATTCATCCATTACATTAAAATTTTTAACTAAACTTTAAAATAAAATTTGAAACCAACACTACACAGTACTCAATCAAAAGGAAAAGAAAAAACTTCTACCTTGAAATTGTTGTCTATCTCCGTTGCACTGCCGTGTAGATCCTCGTTGCTCTAGATGTTCTTGTTGGATGTATCTGGACGTTGATACAATGCTGAAGCTCACTGTAGCGATAGAATATGATGTGATGCTACTGCTACCTGACATCCAGCACCACTCGAATTCCGATTTGCTTTCGTCTTCGCCAGCTGTAACCAGCGCAGGTCACCGGTGTATACCTGCGTGTTGTATGGCAGTGGAAAGACCGAGTTGTCTTGTCTCCTTCTTCCTAGTGCTCCGCACCGATATGCTTCTGCACCGAAGTGCCTTCGCACCGGTGTGCCTTTGCACTCTCCTGCTTCTATGTGCCTTTGCACTCTTCCTCTTCGATGTGCCTTTGCACTCTCCTGCTCAGCACTTGTGGCTGTATATTGCGGCCTGGGTAGAGTTTGGGAAACGCCCTTTGTTGTTTCCTTCACCAGCTTGGCCCAGCACTAGGGCTCTCTTATGCAGCACGACTATACGATTTAACGGCTGCTGCCAACAGGTTTCTACCTGTAGTTCAACCGTTGTCGTATTTAACGCGTGTAAACCAACCAGCGTTATTAAACTGTACGCTTCTATACACAACCTTCTCGGTTGAACGGCTATTACTGAAATGGCTCTGGTTTATAGTGTAGTTTATTTGCTTCAAAGTTATCTAAGTTATTTATTGAATAGCAGGTGGCCTAACGACCGATTTCAAAGGAGAACGCCATTCAATATTTCCAAAAATATTGCGTGATGTCAAATTAAAATCAACGTGCCTCAGTCAGTTTTAATGTATGTGAAAATTATTCATATCGGAGTAGTATGTTGATATTATCCTGAATCATGCAGTATTTATTCAATATTAGACTGATAAATAGTTAGAAAAATCTTCTTGTTATTGGGATCAAATCGGATTATAGATATAAGACAATAAGGTTTTGCTATTTTTTTTTTGTTTCAATTATAGAGGCTTTAACATCTTAGGTCATTCGCCTCTTCGGACCAGAAAATCTTTCTGACCCTATGTGCGGGGTTGGGAAGGTTTTGCTATTCTTATACAGAAAGGTTATCATTTTTTGAATAATTTCGAAAGTGTGTTCAAACAAATTTCAATCGATTTAGTTCTGTTTCCATCGAATAAAACATTCATGAATTTATAAAACAATCGTATGAGAGGTTTCCATTTTAAAGTGTATTCTGCAATCGATTAAAACAATAGGTTCCGAATTTTTCGGTTTACGTCTGCACTGCTATTCAAAAATCTTCTTCAATCCACCTAATGGTGTTACGAAACTTTTCAAATTGCCGTTTATATGAGAAATCTAGGAATGTTTTATTATGGAAATTTCGAACTCTATTTCCAGTAATTTGCGAACCAAGGATCACGCTAATGGTATGTTTCATTCGACTAATAAACTGGAACACGATTTATTTATTTTTAGTTGGTTTGACGTAAAGTCGCAATAACTAAGTTTAGTTTTTTGCATTGACCGAGTGGAAACACATATTGGAGAAGCCAAATGAACTCTTAGAAAATATAATTTTATTTAAAAAGATACGCTTAGAGACAGGACTCGAATCCGCGTTCTTATGCATTCTGTGTTACCATTTCGCCACCCTAAGCAGTGTGATCTGGCACACGACTGGGTTTGGTTAGCGTACATCGAATATGGTATAAATTCTAGTCCAATAGTTGCTATCAAACGAGTTCAAGTCTTTCGAAATCAATTCTTTCACTTCTGAAAAATTCTGTTGCATTGGAAATCACTGGGATTTGTCGATTATGTCACATATAGGAGAAGATGGGGTAAAACGTACCCCCGAGGCATAATGCACCTTTTGCTTTTCTCAAAAATTACCCATTTTTTCACTGAAATTTTAATGAAACTGAAAGTCCGCCATAACAACAGATTACTATAAAATTTTGGTAGAGATGGTTCAATCATATCTGGAAAACTTTAAAAAATACAATTATGTCTCTGTTATGAGTAATTTTTGATGTTCGTTCCATAGTAATTTTCTAGGGTGAGGAAGACGATTTTAATTCTGTAACCAGTGAACTTCTTTGCCAATCATTCGGGTTTCTAAAATTAGTTTTAATACAGACGATGTATTTTCAATTTTATAGAAAAATCGTCAAATTTATCGTCTCATATTTTTGGGGGCAACACGACCCGAATTGTGTGAGGCGAAATGCTCAAGAATTCGCTTACAACAATTATCCATAAGTTATCAATTTTATGAATAATAGTGGATAATCTTCCACCTGGCAAATATTTCGTCAACGAAAAGTCTAAAGCTTTCTTTAAAGAAAAAGAAGAAGAAGCTTTATGAGGGTGCATATTGCCCCGTGGCTGTCATGAGCTTTAATCCGTTGTTTTGATGGATGTTTACCCGTTGTTTAAGATCATCCTGCCTCTATGTTCAGATAATCGTCACTTCGCGTAATTTAGAATGTATATTTTTCATGTTTTCCACGATCGGGCGTCATACCCCGCATATATTTCAATATATAATTATAGATAATAATAGATAATTTTAGAAAATAAGATATTTTATGTATTTGATTTACGTAATTTTGAGAAATAATGATTACGGAAGATAGTCATGCATGAAACTCTTCCGTGTTATTCTCTATAGTTAACATTTCATTAGGGGGTGCATTTTACCCCATCTACCCCTACATGCCTGAACAAACTCAAAACCGGCGTCGCGACGATAAAGGCAAACAAGCATGATGAGTCTTCCTCATTGTTTCCGAAAATTTTGGGAAACTCAATTTCTGAATTATTTATGGTTATCTCTCACTGTTGAAAATTTGATCATGAATGGCTGATCATGTTCCTGATGACATGGAGATTTATGTTTTAGGGTTTAGTATAACTTAAAATATTCACGATTAAGTTCTTCCATGAGACGAATTTAGAAAAGGCGCCCCATAGTAAAGTTAGACGTATTCAAAAATTAAAACCAGTCATGTGCGCTTATGACAAAACGGTTCCTAGATACTAAATCTCTAGATGAAACCTTACGTGTTTAGCGCCAGGCTTATCCTTGAGTAGTAATTTTTCACTGCATTGATCACAATTTTCTAGCATCCAGACCTATCCGTAATTAGTTTTCCCGAGCATTGATCTATGTTAAGGATGACAGTTACTGGAAGGGTCACACCTCTATTTGCAAAATAATTTTTGACAATCGTTATAAGAATTATCGGACGACGGGAAAACGTTCAAATTCAACCGATCAAGTTCTACGGCATCAATAATAACTTCTTCAAATCTGTATGGAATGTTCATTTCGACCTAAGAAACTATGAGAGATTCTCTGTGTTTACTTCCTCTTTCGATTATTACGGTACTCTTAGCAATCCTTATCTCAGATTATTTACCGATAATAATAATAATAATAATAATAATAATAATAATAATAATAATAATAATAATAATAATAATAATAATAATAATAATAATAATAATAATAATAATAATAATAATAATAATAATAATAATAATAATAATAATAATAATAATAATAATAATAATAATAATAATAATAATAATAATAATAATAATAATAATAATAATAATAATAATAATAATAATATATACATTTTATACATTTCGTGTTTTGACATGCATGAACACAAACAAATACTCGATCCAATATATTGATGAGTAGAGTCACGCATTCTCAATAGAAGAGTCCAATCCAACAGCCTCATAATACTTTTTTACTGTCTCACACGTAAATGATCGCATCCAAAACAAACGAAAAGAGACGAAGCATTTTTGCAAAAAACAAGAGATTATCAATGTTACCGTCACTCGTTTTTCTATAACAACATGAAACCATACTAACAGGTCAGCAGGGAGAATCAGAAGAATTTCAAAACTCGGTTGATTTTTCAGAAGGCCGTAAGAGCAAGTGACAGTTTCTCTTTGTGTACTATCTCTTCTATTAATTACCAAGCGGTTTCCACGTTTATCACTCAACTCTTTGCACTTTTGAATTTCAAACAGAAACTGTGACTTTCTCTTACGGTCTTTTAAAAAATCAACCGAGAATTCTCATTCTGTCATCTTGATCATTGGCTATAAAGAGTGACTAAAATATCGAAGTAACTACACAGTAAAATATCGAAGTAACTACACAGTAAAAAATAATGAAATTTACACGACATGTAGGGTAACGGCTCCCTATTTCATCTGAGCTCCTATTTCCATCTCATCCTTTCACCTCATTACTTTGAACATGAATAATATCTTACAACGTACCTGAACCAAACTGTAGAATGTTTTAAAATGATTATTCAAACTATTGTAACACTTTCTTATTGGAACAAATGATTTTTAATTCTTCGGTGATCGTTTTTTTTTCTTTTAAACAAACTCACTTTTCAATTTAGGACACATTTTCGTCTCAAGATTTACAGTTCTTCATGTTTCTGAATATATACTAATCGTTCGTCTCAAAACATGGTCACTATTTCGCACAATTACACTACTCTTGAATGCTGGATGACTTCATAATTAGTAATGTTCACTTGCCACTTTTTTAATTAACGATTAAAAACTTCAAAAATAACCCGACAAGCAATAAAAGTCTTCAACTTTCATCTCATTTGGTTTCGCAAAGTAGCCAAGTTTTCTCATAATGTTCCAAAAAAAAATGTTTTCCATCTTTAAATTATCATCAACAAGTATTGTTTATTTTTTGGTATCCGTGATATTAGTTCAAGTACACTGTTGATATTTATATTTCAATAAAACTGTTTCGGCTGCAAATATTACCCGAAAGAGCGTGTTAAATAACTAAACTAAGCTAAATAACTATTGTGGCAAATCAAGTAGTAGTACTGGTTTCTTTCTGCTATACGTCACCATAACACTGTTTAGTCTGTGTGTTTCATCGACTGTGCACAGAGATGCCAGATATTTCCATAGAAAATATGTATCTGTTCAATCTGTTTTCACTAATAAAATAAATCAGTTCAAATTGGTTTAAAATTTAATATAAATGTTTATCAGTGTTCATCATCAAATATTTGAACAAAAGATTTCCATTTTAACAAGTGATTGTCCGTTGATTAATAAACTTTTAAAAAAGTACTGCAATCAAATATTACCAGCTACTCAGAGAGCAAAGTCTATCATTTAACTTCTCATTTATTATGAATTTTTACAAATCTGTATCATATTTAGAAAATCTGTATAAAATCTGCAATCTGATTTAAATCAGTATGCGAACGCCAAAATCTATAAAATACAGATAAATCTGTATAAATGGCATCTCTGGTTCTGCATTTTGTTTTTAGAAGGGCTAATGCCTAAATAGTAACAATTCTTTTTTTTGTTTTTTTTTAAGTTTTCCAAATTAACTGCACAGTCAAATTTTAAATTTAAAACGAAAGGTAACTAATACGATCCAAAAAATTTTAAACGCTGAAATGCTTCCAACTGTTTCTAAAAATATCGTGTGTTGTCTCATAGTTGGCATTAGGCCCTAGGACATTTTGAACCTGAGAGCAAGGCGAATTAGGCAGAAATATGAAAAAAACCGTAGTAATATTAGTGGCTAAATCAGGTTATTAAGGTAACGTCCTTACAAATGAGATGAAATAGGAAGCCCTTACCCTATATCAATATTACTATGAAAAAGACATCAGGTATATCAAAAATTTGATTGAAAACCATCATCGATGCAAATGGAAATTTTATTGCCTTGATATTTCAATGAATATCATAGCATATTTCAATTTACGCTTAGTTTTGCTTTTACAGTATATTGAAAAATAAAGACTTGAGAGGTAACTTTATATTCATTTCCCTGCTCCAAATATGTGCATGAAAATATATGTAAATATTTTTATCTATGTACACCCCAGTACCAACAAGTAAAAGTGATTGTGAATCGTTTTCTGTCATTTTCAATTGTCATAGTTTCGGTTGAATATTGACACTGCACCTTGTGATAAAAAAAGAACCGGAATTTTCATTTTAAAATTCCCGCGCTTGTCCAATCGGTGAACTTTTATTCTCTCAACGTTGGCAACACTTTTATACACATTCAGTCAAATTTTGACGCATATCGTACCATTAGTTTTTGTTTGGCGTCTATACAAAGAAGTTGAAAAATTTTCGTGTGGCGATTTTTATTATGGATGAAAATTTAGAACAACGTGCGTGCATCAAATTTTGTGTTGCAAATGGATTTAAGTGTTCCGAAACGTTGAAAATATTAGAAAAGGCCTTTGGTGAATTGTGTCTAGGAAAAACACAGGCATACGAGTGGTATAAACGCTTCAAAGGTGGTCGTACAAGCTTGGATCATGATCTGTTACTGAAGAAAACATTGAATCGGCGAAGCAAATCGTGTTGCAAAATCGTTCTGTACCGATTAGAGAGATTACTGTGTTGTTGGGCATTTCTAATGGATCAGCCGAACACATTTTAACTGATGTTTTGGGTTTGAAACGCGTCGCTTCTCAGCTAGTGCCAAAAAAGCTGAATTTCATTCAAAAAACAGCGTCACGTTGATGTGGCCAAAGAGATGATTTCCAACGCAAATAGTGACCCCACATTCATCGAATGCATCTCAACTGGTGATGAGGTGTGGATCTATGAATATGACGTCGAAACCGCACAACAATCGACCGAATGGCGCTTCGAAGGCGAGCCGTTGTTCTAAATTTTCATCCATTATAAAAATCGCCACACGAAAATTTTTCAACTTCTTTGTATAGACGCCAAACAAAAACTAATCGTACGATATGCGTCAAAACTTGACAGAATGTGTATAAAAGTGTTGCCAACGTTGAGAGAATAAAAGTTTACCGATTGGACAAGCGCGGGAATTTTAAAATGAAAATTCCGGTTCTTTTTTGATCATAAGGTACTTTGTATCTTTACTGAAAACCGCAAATAACTGAAAGGGCAAGTGAACGAAAGAATACAATTCGGAAACAACTGTTCCGCTTATATATGCAAGCGCAGCTGAAAAGGAAATTTATTTCTAGTCAATGTCGTATATTTTGAGTCAATGAAAGTGACTTTTTTTAGCACTGGTTATGAGTACATTACAGTTCGGCTGAAAAGTTCGTATCGTTTAATAGAAACACACATTTTTTTGCCAAAATTCGTTTTTATTATTCAACATAATTGCCATCAGAGGCGATACAGCAATTATAGCGATCTTCCAACTTTTCGATACCGTTTTTGTAGTACGATTTGTCCTTTGCCTCAAAATAGGCCTCAGTTTCAGCGATTACCTCTTCATTGCTTCTAAATTTTTTACCAGCGAGCATTCTCTTGAGGTCTGAGAACAGGAAAAAGTCACTGGGCGCCAAATCTGGAGAATACGGTGGATGAGGGAGCAATTCGAAGCCCAATTCGTTCAATTTCAGCATGGTTTTCATCGACTTGTGACACGGTGCATTGTCTTGATGAAACAAAACTTTTTTCTTCTTCAAATGAAAATTATACAGACGCCATAACCTTACCGGCCGATTGTTGAGTCTTTCCACGCTTTGGGTTCGGTTCATCGCGTGCAGTCCACTCTGATTGTCGATTGGACTCCGGAGTGAAGTGATGGAGCCATGTTTCGTCCATTGTTATATATCGACGAAAAAAATTGGTTTTAGTTCGATATAACAGCTCCAAACACTGCTCAGAATCATCAATTCGTTGTTGTTTTTGATCAATTGTGAACTCACGCGGCACCCATTTTGCACAAAGCTTTCTCATATCCAAATATTCGTGAATAATATGTCCAACACGTTCCTTTGATATCTTTAGGGTGTCAGCTATCTCGATCAACTTCACTTTACGGTCATTGAAAATCGTTTTGTGGATTTTTTTCACGTTTTCATCGGTAACAGCCTCTTTTGGACGTCCACTGCGTTCATCGTCTTCGGTGCTCATATGACCAGTACGAAATTTTTGCAGAGTCTGGATAACACTCATCAAGCCATTTTTTGGTATCGGCGGCACTTTTTTTCATCAAAAAGTAGTGTTTCATCAACACACGAAATTCCTTTTTTTCCATTTTTTCACAATAACATAAGTAGCTTCACTCAAAATGCAATATCTCACAAACTTTTGAAGCTTGGTACTAACTGAAAATGGTATGGATTTAATTCTAGTGGCGCCCTCTCTTAGAAACGATACGAACTTTTCAGCCGATCTTATTTTCATAATCTTTCACCGTTAACAAAGAAAACAAACACGCTTAATTTTAATAGTGTGCTTATTTGCAGAAACAGAAAGATCGGATTTGTGTGATATCACGTGTTCGTCAAATATTTTGACAGTTCTGTCCCACACGAAGGTTCCTGAATTCGAGGCGCTTTAAAACCCCAACGCTCCTCATCTGAATAGCGTTCAAATCTCCACGCCAGATGATTCGATTGTGTCAAAATTGTTCCAGAAACGCTTTCTTCGTATTTCATTGAATAGCTAAAGTTTTACCTACTCGGTTCCGTCCGATGCTACCACGGATTGATGGATTGCCGCTGGGTTGCGCGATACCCTAGTCCGATATTATTCTGTATGATGGGCGTCAAATCTAAGCACCATCTCGTCCAGCAATTCACAACTTTCTGATGGAGGATGAGGAGGAGGAGGACTGAACTAAACAGAATCTGATCCGTCAGTCAACGGTTGGACACCACCTACACTACACTCCCTACCAGTCGAACACGAACTCGGCGGGAGAGAATCAAATGAATCCGAACCAAACGAAATGACAGGCGGTGAAAAGTTTCTAGGCGCGTTTAGCGTGGACTAATTGAATTAAAAGCCTCTACACATTCCTAGTCGCCAGGCGGTATTTGACGGATTTTCAGTTAACCCTTTTCGCTCTTTGTTGTCGGTTCCCAGTAATCCGCAGCAACGCGCTCGAACTCGAAGGCATTCAGTTCATTCTTTTGATTGATCTGATTTGTTATGATTTCATTATCTTCATGTTGGGCAGCCATTTAAATTTGAGGGACGCCGTTCGGTTAATGGTTTTCTATTTGGGATTCGTTTAATTTGGTATCTTTGGCCTAAACGGTGTTCGAATTTGACTCGGTTGTTTTTCGTCAATCTCATCGTTGAGGTCTGTGGATTGTTCTACACATATTTGAAAGATGCTTCATTCTTTTTTACATGGCCTAACTTCTGTTCTGGTTCGGTTTGATCGATTGATGCTTCATTACTTTTAGAAGTTCTTCTATTCTAACAAACGTTTGCAAAGGTTTAAATTCAACAAGTGTGTTGCCAAATATTCAATATTGAGCAGCTGCAGCTACGGAAAGGTGCACACAAACGTCCTTTAGAATGTGCAATCAGAAAACAATCGGAACACGGTGAGACCTCCTGCAGGGCCGAAGTATTTGTACCGAAAGTTGTCCGCAAAAACAAATCTGTTCCGCTCGATCTTGTTCGGCATAAGTGTGCATGAAAAATTTGTCTCAATTTATAGCTGACAAACGGTATATCCTTTTTCGATTCAGAGCTGCTCTCATCTTCGCTGCTGCTTTTTGTTTCGTTACTGCCTCCGGATTGGCTCTTTGTTCTGAAAACCACATGCCTTCGCTTTGGACGCTGCACTATGAATCCGTGAGTCAATGAATGGAACGGGCGGGAACACTTCGGACAAAGACCCATGAGACCAAACTAGCTGGATCTAATGCAATGCAAGTTAATGAAAAGTTAATTGACCGGTACTTAGTACTCCGTAAGTTGAGATGGCGTTTAGGCTCATAAAGACTCATAAAGACAGGTGAATAAATCATCAGCCATGAGAAGATCAAAGTGGGAATTTATTCTTGCAGAATTTACGCATATAAAACAATGTTTGTCAGTCAAGATTCGACGGTCCAGTGAAGCTCCCAGGGTTGTACTTTGTGCTCTTATTTGAGTCCGGTGTTTGATTTGTTGAACACAAATTCGTTTTGAATAACCCATCATCAAAACTCAGCATGTCAAAATTTAGGGTTGACCGAGATTATCTGAAAAGTAACCGATCGAAACGTAATAATTAAGTCATTATTGTAAGCTATCAATACACTGCCGATCATCACAATTCCCAGTGTAAATCCCTCCGCTAGCTACAGCCGCCGGTTTTTTTTTTCTGCTAAATGTCCATTACACGCAGAGTTCAGCGTCCCAAAAGCAATCACGATCATCGCGAGCTGCCACGTTTGCAAATGCATTTATGCACTGTGCCTCCACATTGCAAGCTGGCGGTGCTTGAAGTACCAGGAAACGGCAAAACTATCATCGTATTGTGCAATGCACCGCAAACCAAAAGCTGAACGGAGAGAGACAGAGCGAAAGAAAAAAACACGAGCCACGAGACGCGCGTGTTGCACTTTTGAAGACTCACAGCCCAAAAGACCTTAAACTTTGCCATCTCCTCTGCGGGATTTTGCACCTCTTCGGTTGAGCTCGCTCAGCTGCCCAAAATGAATATACATTATTGTTGCCGCATTGTGGTAGATCGTGGTTTCAACGCGCGACATCGTCATCGGGTGCGGGTGGAGGTTCGTGACAAAGGCCGTAACAAAAATAATAATAATAACTACCAGCGCACTGCTACTTTGCGGGCTTCTGACTGATGTCGTTTCTTATTCCACCCATTCCACCCCGTGGTTGGGAGTCGTTAAGATAATGCAGTCGAGCATGGTGAGATGGACGCGTGGCTCCGGGTTTGCTCCTCGGATGTTGTAAATTTATTTATCTTTTTTTGTGTGAGTGCCCGTATTTGCTAATAATCAGCTGTTCGTCATTCCAATGATGGACCGAGGTTGGAATTTGATAAATCACAGATCAGTAATCATAAGTTTCTTGTAAAAAGTATCGAACAATTAAACAGAAACCACATTAAAATAAACAAATTAAATTGATGTTTGAAAGTTACCTCGATGCTCTTTTTTTTCTGTGTTTGTCTATGAATTTCGTAGGAAGGAATTAAACTACTATTTTTCATAATTTTTTATAGGTTTGTTCGTTTGTAATTCCTTGTTGAAAGTTTTGATATGTCTTCGAAGTAGTTCCATCTTCCAATTCGTTTTTAGTTCAGAGTGAATCGAACTAAAAGGCTTCATGCAACTTGGAAGTTTTGATACTGTCGTCCCAGTATCAAAAACAGCAGCTTTGGTCAGACGACTTAATCGCTTCCGAACAGATATGAATGGCTTTAAAATATTATCTTGTAATAGACTTTAAATACTGCACAAGGCGACAGTTTTTACTTGAAGTCGAATATTTCATAAAGCACGATATAGCTAATAATTGTCTTGATTGACAAACGCTTGAAAAATTCGTAGTGTTTCACTTTCGAATTTGGTAAATGATCGAGATTCAACTAATTATGGTCCCATATAAACTTTATGAATTCTATCTGGACCTAGTATTTGATTCTAGAATTGCAGAGTGATGAGCATGAAAAAGTACGGGTGTGTAATGTCAGAGACATAACTGGATGTCGTGAATACGAATAAAACTGACACGATTTCTTTACACTTTCGAATTCGAATTGGTAGTTGATCGATTGTGTGAATTGCGAAACATTCCCCCATTTCACTACTAAAATTTTAAACGATTTTTGACGTCGATTATCTCTATTCGGATTTACATATTTCATTGAAAGAAATTATCAAGATGCTGTACATGATTCATTTCTGCCTTTTAGAAAGACCAAATTGAGGAATTCTCTACACGGGCAAAATTCCGATTCTAGAAATGAGCAAAACGAGTCATGATTTGGGGAAAATAATATATTTTCATGTTATGATAATACACCAGGATTAAAATTTCTCGGACCATGATCCATTCGGACTGATTTCGATGAAATTTATACGTAACGCACTTGAAGTTGTTGGGTATAACTTCAGGCGTATTTCTGCTACGATGGTAATTTTTGCAACATAAATTCAGTGAAAAGCACGACGAACTTCTTCTAAAATGTAAATATTCTGTTTTTGAAAAACGACGACGCAAGTGATATACGGGTAGAAAATTAGAGTTAAAGGCTTTGAAAGAAATGCATTCTTTAAGTAACGCATTTTCGAACCATGATTAATTTTCAGTTATTGCTCATGATTTCATGATGAGTAAAAATGATTGGTTTCATGATTTTCTAATCATAACAGCAGTAACGGATTTCTTTCCCTGTACGATATTTAGCACAGTTCGGAACATTTTTCTCGAACAATTTTCGCACAGCGAAAAGTGCACGAAGCAAATCAAATTATTTTGGATTTTCACCAAACTGATGATTCCTACCTTTGATTTGCAAAGAAGTAATCTTAATAGTTCTTTAGATAACATTTAGAGCCATTAAAACGGCTGATTTTATATAATTTTGTCCTCTTTTCGTTTCTTGTTTTCTTTCTCTCCAATACAAACGACCAGAAGCTCTGTTGCATGATGCAATCGTTCTTGCTTGAATTGAAACTAGCTTTGCGTGCAAACCGACCCATCCGCTCGCAGTGCCAAACGATGCGAAACTGGTTTAATGCGTCTTCTCACCTTGACGACCGGAAGGCAAATGAGAGCTACGGCCTGAGCGTTTGAGGTTTTTAACCACGCATAAGGTGCGTTCTCCGATGCTGCTGTTTGAATGCGTCTTTTCGCCCCGACGTCTGCTTCCATCCAACGCACAAGAAGAAATGATCGATTTTCGACCACGGTTCCCCTTTTATAACGTTCAGTTGAAGATATGTGCCTGACTACCTCAAAATCGTCGTCCTTGCGCGAAAAAACCAGGCAAAAGTAAAGAATTTTCCGTGTTGTTGTAAAATTGTCAGAAAACTTAATTTTTAGGTTGTTTGTGGTTATCTCACACTGTTCAAAATATTATCCTGAATTCCTGATCATATTTTTGATGAAATAGTGAAAGAATGATGTTGCTGCCATTAATGCAAGTCGAGATATTCACGATTAAGTTCTGCCCATTCTTCCATATTACTAATTTTGAAAAGGCGCCCCATAGTAAAGTAAGTCGTATTCACGACAAAAAATGAAAATATGTGCACCAACTTTTCTCGATTTTCACATACTTAGTTTCAAATAAAAGGCCTTAGAATCTCAAAAAACAAACACATTTATATTATTCAGTTACAGGGTGATCAGCACAAAAATTATGATTTCAGAAGTGTTTCCTAAAGTAGCCACTCAAAAAGAAGCGGCTTCTTGAAAACTGGTGTTTCCAGATCCGAAAATACCAGAAACAGTGATTGAAAAACTCATAAATGAAACTTGTTACGATTTAGCGGAAATGAATAGAACGATTTTAACAAACTTAGAATCATAAAGACTGTCCCAGAAAGTATGGACGCATTTTGATTTCGCTGTAAACAATTCACAAGTGTTAGATATTCAAATTTTATCCGATATACTGATAACAACAGAATATTATTCTCAACATTTGCTACTTATCCATTGTAGACTAGTTGGCGCACCTTCTTGCGAACGTTACTTATTAAATTCCGTACAGACTTCTTGGCGACAAGTTCAGACACTTTTTTCCAATCTTTTTCGAACTGTTGAATGGTTTCGGCTGCCGAGACATGTTTCCTAAGATGTGCCTTCGTTAATGCCCAAAATTCCTCAATTGGTCGAAGTTGTGGGCAATTTGGTGGGTTCATGTCTTTTGGGACGAAAGTGACATTTTCGGTAGTATACCATTCTACCGTTGATTTCGAGTAGTGGCAAGAAGCAAGATCTTGCCAAAAGACAACAGGATCCTTGTGGGTTCGAATCATGGGTAGAAGTCGTTTTCTTAAACATTCCTTGATGTTCGCTGTTCATTGAAGCAGTGGTGATGAAGGGTTTCGAAATCTTACTGCAGCTACAAATTGATTGCCAGACCATAGCTTTCTTACCAAATTTTTCGACTTCAATCAATGTCTCGGACCGGTTTAACACTTGCCCTTCTCGCACCTCTTAATATTGTGATCCCGGCAAGGATTTGTAATCGAGTTTCACGAAGGTTTCGTCGACCGTGATTATGCAGTTTCCAGCAAGAATCGTATTGTACTTATAGGCTCGAAGATTCAAACGTTCTTTAGCACGAAGAACATTTGACTTCGAAGTGCCCACTTTTTTGGCCACATCCCGAACTGAAACCTCCTTCTTTTCTCGAATGCCTTCAGAATACGTTTTTTTACCCGTTTTCGGTTTATCCTCAAAGGTGTTATCCTCACCATACTTCCTGATTCCATTTCGGCTTTTTCACTTACTCCTTCCATTTTTGCTATCTTTCTCAGTGACAGTCCGCGTTCTGTGCACCATTTGTACACAATTTTTCGATGTTGTTCTGCTGAAAGTCCACGCATTTCGAAACAAACTAATGAAAACGAATAAACAACTGCACATGTGGTTAGAGAAGAGTGTAAACAACAGGACTCAGCCATAAAAAATGACAGATTCTGAACCATTGCGAAATGGCAGCGGTTTTTGGTTGCGGGTTCTGGGACAGTCTTTAGATTGCAAAACAGTTGCTTCCCAAACTCAGCTTCAAATGAAAGGTTTTATGGAGTCAATCCTATTGAATTTTATCTCGATTCGACCTCTGGTTCCGGAAGTTACATGGTGATATGCACCAAAGAATGAAAAATATGTCATTCACTTTTCTCAAATTTTCATCTTCAAGAGTATTTTTTCGCAAGTGATTACTAAACTTACTGGTAAATTCATCTAGTTGGCAGACCTTCTTAGTTAGTGAATGTATAAATCTACTTTGTGACTGCTAGTCACCAGTTTCCGTTTCCGAAAGCACCGATAACAATGAAGAAAAGCTCCAAAAACGGAACTAACTTCGTTTTCTCAGCAATGCACAGTGGTTCAAAAGTGCAATTTCACGCTCTTAATTGATAACTCATTGGATCGTGGTTTTTGAGGTACAGTATCTTCAGCTAAGTTGCTCAGAATGATAGACGCCATCTTTTGGCAAATTTTATTTATGAGAATAATCCCCTTAAAAGTGAGATAAAAATGTTTTTTTTTGCTCAGGGCCAACATAGGGGCTAAGTTACTTCGACAAAGTTGTGCAGAAACAAGTTTGCTGAAGGTACTATTCCCGTAGCTTGAGAGTAAATCATGGTATTTTTTCTGAAAAGAGTGCCCTAAAACCAATTTTGTAAATAAAAAAACATATATTTTCAATTTATATAAGTTTTTTATGTTATACAAAGCTTTTCATCTTCAAAAACTACACAACTTTCTAAAACATACTATGCTGCTATCATTTCAGTTTAATGAAATAGAGCCATTTTTCATGTTTTATTATATAAAATTCTAACTTGTCTATTATCAAAAAGCGCAGAAAGGTGCAGATGAGGTTACTTACATATTAAACTACTTCAAAAGAGCTTTCATACCGTGGTTGAGTTACTCGTCTGCGATCGTCTGCAGGCGAGATATGTTCTTTTTAAATATCCTTGTCCTTGACATTTGCAATGATTAGATTCATTGTATTTCAGATCAGATTTCAGTATATATTCATTACTATGGTACTTGCAACAAAATATGAATTTTTTTGCACGTTGAAGTCTATAAAATGAATAGTTTAGTAATTGTTTTGTCACGACTTTTAAATAAGCCATCATCAAATCGAATTAAGTTATGTAATCTTCTGGTAGAGAAAAGTATTATCAAAACTCATTTTTTAATTATTTGTATTTATTTTATGATAGCTGACAATGTTCTTAACCAGCTAAAAGACTCTTAGCATTCTTCTTGGACTGTTTTGGCCATTTACGAATATTTGTATCCAAAGGATCCAATGAAACTAATTACCAATCCATGGGATCCCGATTCGTAAGTGATCTGAATTGCTCGCGTGTATAATACTCCTGACATCTGTATAAAAGAAACTTCTTAATCATTATGAACAGTACAATATAGCAAGCGTTTATCGATCTCCACTTTAATTGATGAATAGAGGATATTTATCCGCAGAGCTTTTCTATAGAAAAAAAATTACCACTGATATAACGTAATTTGACATGATGATTGCCTTTTTTCAAAGTCGTGGCTTTTTATCTCACTTGCAAGAAACGTCGGACAATTACTTTCAAAAAACGTCTGTAATTATTACTAAACTTTTCTATTTGTAGACTTTGATGTCCATAAAAACCTTTTATTGTGAGAGTTTCCATGGTAACGAATATATACTGAAATGTTAAGGACAAGGATATTTGAAAAGAACATATCTCGCCTGCAGACGATCGCAGACGAGTAACTCAACCACGGTATGAAAGGTCTTTTGAAGAAGTTTAATATGTAAGTAGTCTCATCTGCACTCTTCTGCGCCTTTTGATAATAGACAAGTTAGAATTTTATTTAAAAAAAAACATGAAAAATTGTTCTATTTCAATAAACTGAAATGATATCAGCATAGTATGTTTGAGAAAGTTTTGTAGTTTTTAAAGATAAACAACTTTGTATAACTTGAAAAACTCATATAAATTGAAAATATAATGTTTTCTTACAAAAACTGGTTTTTGGACACCCTTTTCAGAAAATACATTATATCATGAATTACACTCAAGTTACGGGAATAGTACCTTCAGTGAACTTGTTTGAAATAACGTTCTGCACAACTTTGTTTAAGTAACTTAGCCCCTAAATGCTACATGTGGATAAATGCTACATGTGGATCACGTTCCTGTCAAAAGCAGAGACTTTACTACACAACAACATTCGAACATATAGTAATTACTACAATTTATCGGTAGGTAGCTCCAGAGGTTGCTACTCGTGTGTTTGCTGATAAAGTGAAGTAGAAAAATTAAATAAAGTGGCATTTTTGCAGCAGTAAGTACGTTTCTTGCTTTGTGCATACTTATTCCAGCTTTTCCGGTTCCAATTCGATACGGCATGCAATAAATGCTCAAATTCGAAGGCAGCATTAACTACATGTTCGAACTTGTTTTTTCATACCAAACGCGTTTTACTCTGTCGACTTTGTTTTTGAGAAGATACTATATACAACAGACTTTACTACATTTTATTCATACGGCCCATTGTCTCAACAGATGCTGTGTAAATTCATCCAGATCTGACTTCCGTTTCCGAAGATGTCGAAGTGATTCCATTTTTAGAGTCATTGGCCATTATTTTCGGCACTTACGGAACCAGAAACCTGGGATCGTTATAACCAAAGCCACATTTGTAAGGCCATCATCTAACAAGATCTATATATAGATCAGTTTTAACTCGTAGAGTTTGTTGGGTCTTTGCATCGACACCTTGAATGACGGTTTGAATTTATAACGTCTCTCCACCTCAAATTTACGTTGTTAGTTGGATAGGGAGAAAATTGCGCTTCAGAATATCTGAAGTTTTAACTATTTCTTGTGAGTTTAAATACTTTTGAGCTCCAAATTTATATCTTGCTTGAAATAGAACTTTTCAATTCTTGAATCAAGCCAACAAAACGGAACTGTAACAGCATCCTTGTTAGCAAAGTTCTCTAAAACATTCTCACGGTTCACATTATTTTCAATGTATTCTTTATCGGTATGATAAGCTCTGTGGTAGTTGAGAATAATTGGATTAGTTATTGCTTCATCTGAAATTCCGAATGTGACTGATCTGAGTCAAAGTCAGGTCAATTGTAGAGGGGTTTCTCACGGAAGAGAGACAAGTAGGACTATTTAGAAATAGAACTGAAAAATAACCAGCAGAGAGTTGATGGTGAAGTTTTTTCCCCATTCCGGTTATTTTGCCCACTAAGCTAAGGAAAAGATGCACATTTCATGTCTCGGACGAATTTTTGTATCTTTATTAGATTTTACAGTATAGACTGTTGAAAAAAGGCTCTTTTTTGAAAACGGGAAACTTCAAAAAATCATATCTCGAAAATTTCATGTACCATTTTGAAATTAAAACAAATGTTGATCAGCTCAGAATTACTTAAAAAAAAAGGTTCGTTAATGATTAGTCTACCCTCAACATTATTTTAATAGGTCAGTTATAGCGTCTAGTTGATTACGCTCATTCTTTCTTCTTTTTTACGTATTGTTTCAATATCCAATAGGAACTGTGTCTGTGATGGTGAATTTTATCACTAGATGTATAGCAGACTGATAAATCGGAACACGCCAACGAATTTTACAAAATATCATACTAAACAATGCCTCTACAATGTAGTCTAATTTTGCTCTACACATCCTGCAGACATGCATGACTTGGCAAATTACGAAACAACCCAACATTTTGTGGTACAGTTCAATTTCGGAGATTCTTTCAAATGATAACACAAACAAATTCGGGTACACATCGTCGCTTATGGGGTTATTCTACTCAATCGATTTTTGTTTAACCGCAGCACAGCTCGATCATAAGCCTTCCAGCTGGCCACCGGCGTACTTCAAGTACACATGCTACGAAGCTCTTAGCAATTCAATTGCGCTGCCCGACGAGCCCCAAAATCTCCCACGAATGCTGTGAGTACCGCACCATCTGCCTTGATTTAGAATTCTAATTTCCATTAAAGATCAAGTGATCTCTCGGTGGGAGTTTTGTACAGTCATCGCTCTGCTGCAGAGGTTGGTGTAATATTCAATTCAAACTTGAACATATGGCATTACCAAAAGGTGAACTGGAATGATCGTATAAGAATATAAAGCACACCAATGGAGAACGCGATCGTTTATGATTTATAGAATAGTGCGGAATAACAATAAAAACTGTTAGTTTTCATCTTATGAGCTTGCAGGGAGCTAGGTTTGCGTTCTAATAAATCTTAGCTTCATCTTTCCATTTGAAAGTGATTGTAGGCTATCGGTACATACAATTGACGTCATTCCAAAAGAGAAAAAGTAAAATTTTAGTGATAAAAATACTGAATTGAGGGAAGCACTGTAATAAAAAGTTTTAACATACTGTTTCAGACAGAACCGAATACTCGCTTAAAGAACACGCATTCATTCATAATTAAAATTCAGCTTCACAATTTAATTCAAGTAATGAAAAGGGTCGAGCTCCTTCTGGTAAGTAGCCTCAATGATTGTCTGCGACAGTCGTATCCAAGTCTGCGAAGTTTGCGAACATGTTTTATGTTTTTCATTTTCCTGATGAATAATTTTATAGCGTCTACGTGGACGGTTTGTGTCCTATTAATAATATCAGTAACAAGCGTGCGACCCTGGTTTTGAATAGATTGTTCGATGCAAATGCAAAAACTAGCTGCACAGATAATGTCAACATAGAGCTGCAGAGGAAGAAAATAACGTTCAATGTTCCCATAGGGTTCCAGGAAAAGAGGAAGCACCATCGTGAGTGCGTTTTATTATGAAAATAAGTACATACCACCTCCAATCGACGCGACAATCCGGAGCCGACCGCATGCTTCGCATCGTGGTTTTCAGATTAGAGCGTCAACTGGTCACAATGGAATCCCCGAACAGAGGAACCACGGCGAATGGTCGTCCATTCAACCGGCGGCGAATGGAAAATTATTGACCTCATTGGGCCGATGGAAACATGTTGCTTATGTCTCATCGTGACAGTCGCAGCGAACAGATCATCGGATGTTGGGTTCGCTCACATCTTTTGAAACAATCGACAAGTGTCGATGCGATGCCTCCAGAGGTCAGGATTACAGTTGGAAATGGATGTGCTCCCCTAGACGGAAATTGAATGCTGTATGCTGTGAAGAATTCAGATGGGAATCATAATTGATGAAGTTGTAGCTTAAATTTGTCAATTTGTCATTCAATGCACCCATAATCGGATTTGTGACTTTCAGAGCTTGATTGATGACATTGGACAGGTTCAGTAATCAAAACAATCATAAAATTGTGAAATGCAAAATTATTACTTAAACTGTTCTGCGATATAAACTCAATAGTTTGATCATTCGAAAAAAAAAGCCTGCTCAGATTACAAATGTAGTCTTTAATTTTTGTTATTCCTTTGACGTAAATACGTGCGATACCTTTAAGTTACATGATCAGTGCAAACTTTATGTCTGCTTAGCGGTTTAAGTTAAACTGCTAGGCGGAGATGGCAGTTCAATTTGAACTGCTCTAAGCACCGAATGAGCCGAAGGTGAAATGTGAAGAAATAGCAATCAAAGTTTTTTTTTAAACGAGCATCAAAGAAGGAAAACTCATGACGCGTGTTTGTCTTTCTAGTACTTGGTTGACGATTTTGAAGGAATTAGTGACAATTCATGCCCTCGTTAATGCATTTGATCCGTCCCAACTATTCTAGTATACAAAGTTGATTGATCAGGATGCGTTTTCTTGTATTGAAATGGTAGTCTCAGTATCATTTGTGCCATGTCCAGTTCTGAGTAATATTTTGCTCTCGTTGGTTCCGCTTCATTGAACTGAGTGGTTGAATATTTTTGTCGTGAATATTTTTTAATTCTAGTATAAGTACGCTGTTACAACTTGGGAAGTGACGAAGTGAAAGTTTGTACAATTCACACATTAAACCAATATCCGAGATGCGAATTATCAATATTCGAAAATACGAAGGAAACATACTGTTTACTGTTTACTGAAGGGGTGGAAATAAGCACATTTTTTTATTCACTGCGAATAAAAATAGTCAGTATTATCTCTTCATATAACATATATATTGTAAATATTATAATGAACTTTGAAACGAATGATTTTTGATAAGATTAATTTTGGTTTTATTTTGAATTTAAAACTTCTTCATCGTTATCAGTATCACTGTCTGATTCTGAATCAACATTTGAACTAAGTTAGGCTCGTTTTTAAATGCAACTCTGTGTTAATGCAACAAGTTTGAAGTTCAAATGGCTGTCACTTACGGTTTGCGTGATATAATGGTATAAGTGACGAAAACGTTACGTGCTCCGAGTGTAATTTGCAATTGGCTACCAAGTGCCGCTGTATGGATTTATATGTATCAATTATTCAATGAACAGATATGTGCTTCTATGGTTCATTCGAGTTGTCGATGTGTTTGTGATCTAATGTTTCTCGGTTCAAGTCGCGCTGTTGTGGTCGATCTTTTGTTTTTATTTAATTCAAATTCAAGCCATGTAATTTTCATATCACACAATGTTCTTGAATATAATTTCCATTTATATGCATCTTATAAGACTGTGCTATTTAGCTTGAAAATCATACACAGAAGTAACAGGAGTGCAGGTTTTTGCTACGCTAATTCAAACGCACCAGTCAAATGCTGCGCCAAATGTTGCGCTCCTACACAAGCGATCATCTTCGCTAGTGATTACGATCTGATGATTTTTCAATCTTAATTTTTCCAGCCCTGAATTCAAGAGTATCTTCGAAGTTAACAGTTTTACTGCTTGAAAAGTTCAAGAATCCAACTGCAAGATCTTTTACGTATGGGGATCGGTTTTTAATTAGATGCAAGAGTTTGAATAAATCGTGTCTAAACTATTCGTAGATTCTCAGCAAAATGTTCTGTCAAATGAGCAGAAAAATCAAACTCGTTTTAGAACGTATTCCTGAATCTGTTTTTATATCAGACATAGAAGGTAATTTGAAATGTATGTGTCAGATCAGTTTTGAAGATTTATAACCTTTTTGTGTTCATTTATATGCCAGTTTTTAATTTTTATGGTGAAATTTTTCTGATCCAGAGAGGTGAATAACCATAAGGTTAAAATCCTCATAATCCTGGAATTGCAGAATCGGAATTCGGATCTGAATGAAATTCAATTGATAATAATTTTGTTTTGAATCTAAGTTCGTGAATATCGATCAATACCAGTTCCATTTTAAAGTTATAGACCACTACAGTTCTAGATTTTGATATCGTGATTCAAATGAACGACAACAGCAAGAAAGTTCTCTGCGGTCTAATACACATATTCAAGTTAACATGAAAAGACATGAATAAAACATTAATTTCCAAAGCTTTTTGTCAAACAATCTCTGTGTGTGATACTGTTTGAAACCTAGCAGATTTCAAAAAGTGATTGAGCTTTATATAAACGACTGATAAGTGCAACTTATCGTTGAAAACCGCTTTAAGTAGCTTTGAATACGAGACCCGAATTAATAATTTGTGTGACAAAACCGGACTTGAAGCAGAAAACGTTTAAAGCCATTTTAGTACAAGAACCGGACAAAAAACTTTGAATGGGATAACCGGATAAAATCTTAACCGGTACTTACAGAGCAAGAGTGTTGATTTTTGCATGGAAACTTTCTAGGTGTTTCCCTTGGTTGCGGGAATCATTCCACATATTGAATGTTATGTATTTTATCTAACACATTCAAAGTCATTTGCTGTATTAATTAAACTTAACCCACTATTTTAACCTACAAGTTGTTTGAAATCTAAAAAAATTTTGATTGCTGGATATTGATGACGACCCCTTCCTTTTTTCTAATTTTTCAACCGGCTGCTCGGCCATCCATGGAAGTTGACCATCAATGTTAACTTCCCTCTCTGAGCAGCCTAGATAGCCGTGTAGTGTCGGTAGCGGTTTCCCAACTGCTAAGAATAACGCTACGGTCCACCTGTACCGGTGGTATAAGTCCACCAAACAGGTAAGCCGTGTGGCATCCGGCGGAATTATTTTTACCAAGAATTGATTCACTGGTTTCCTATTCCATGTCGTAGAAGGCCACAAAAATAGGAACTCCTAAGTCAAGGTGTATTTCCGTGCCGATGGCTGAATGGCTGCAGGAGGTTAAACATTGCAGTCGTGAACGGAATATCTTGGGTTTTTCCCTTACTGGATACACGCAATGCTTAGCAATCAACTTCTTTGATCATCGCTTCGGCAGGCCAGAGATTAGAAAGCTGAGTGTCTGTGGGTGTCCTCAAGGTGGTGTACTATCCCCACTTTTATGGAACCTAGTCGCTGATAGTTTGTTAAGGAAACTTAATAACCTTGGATTTCCGACTTATGGTTTTGCCGACGATTATCATATATTGATGACCGGTATAAGCATTAACACTCTCTTTGATTTAATGCAGCAAGCCCTGCGATCTGTTGAACAAGGGTTTGTCAGGTTTGGATTATCTGTAAATCCGGGCAAAACATCAATGGTGCTTTTCACTCATCGTAGGATAATTACAGGAGCTCGTCCGTTGCAGTTCTTTGGTTCAGGGGTCACTGTGGTCGATCAAGTTAAATACGTCGGGGTTATTCTTGACTCAAAACTGAATTGGTCTGCTCACATTGATTTCAGGATTAAAAGAGCTTGCATGGCTTTCGGCCAATGCAGACGAGCTTTTGGAAAATCATGGGGACTCAAACCCAGATATATTCATTGGATCTACACAACTATCGTTAGACCAATTTTAGCATATGGATGTCTTGTATGGTGGCAGAAAGGAGAAGTCGCGACAGTTCAGTCAAAGCTAAATCATCTCCAAAGGATGGTCCTAATGGCGATGACAGGAGCATTCACGACAACTCCTACTGCTGCTCTAGAGGCGCTACTGTGCATTAAACCACTACATGTGTTCCTAAAACAAGAAGCATTATCTTGTGCATACCGTCTTAGGGTTACAGGGCTTTGGAACAGTAACCCATTAGAATATGCTACCAGTCACACTCGCTTGTGGTCTCAAATGGTTCCGTGGGATGAGTATTTACTCGCTCCTAGTGACCTAACTCTCACATGCAGTTTTCCTTTTAAAACATTCAATGTGAGCTATCCTCTTCGTTAGGAATGATTGTCTGGTTGTCTGGAACGACAACTTGATGAACACATAGTTTGTTTTACGGACGGTTCTCTGTTGAATGGTCGTGCTGGTGCTGGTATCTACTGTCGTGAAATAGGCTGGAGCAGTCTCATTCACTTGGTAGATACTGTACTGTGTTCCAAGCAGAAATCTACGCAATTCTGTGTGGAGTACAATCGGCACTTCAGCAGAGGATCTGTGGTAAACGTATTTATTTTTGTTCCGACAGTCAGGCAGCCTTAAAAGCACTCAGTTCGAATGACTCACGGTCGAATCTAGTGATCGCATGTCGAACTCAAATTGAAGACCTCAGCATTTCAAATGCTGTTTACTTCATATGGGTACCCGGCCATTCTGGTATTACTGGAAATGAATGGGCTGATGAGTTGGCTAGAGCTGGTGCAACGAATGATTTCGTTGGTCCAGAACCAGCTTTACCACTTTCAACTAGTTGGATAAAGCACAAGATTCGTTCTTGGGCTGTATCCAAACATGCCAGCTACTGGCGCAGCTTGCAAACTTGCGCTCAGACAAAAGCATTTCTACCAGATTTAAATCTGAAAATGTCAAAGTGTCTACTGCATTTCTCCAAGTATCATTAAAGTATTCTGGTCAGAGCTCTGACTGGACATTGCAAACTCAATTATCACATGGCTACTATTCAATGTGCTGAGTATTATTCGTGTGATTTGTGTGAATGCGATTATGGTACTTCATATCATCTGATATGTAACTGTCCCGCATTGACGCAGCTACGTATCCGGGTTTTTGGTTCTCCATACATGGTTGAGTCTGTGTATGCGGAGCTAAAATTGAAGGATATTCTCTCGTTTCTCACCCAATGTGGTAAGGAGCTATAGTCAGAAGGGTTCATCGTTCTTCCTGGAGTGAATGAATCCCTTCTGTATTCACCTTAAATAGGGTTTGGCAGATTGTTTGGCATCCTCTGGGGGGTACCGCATTTACTTCTGCTCGTACATACTGCGAGTCGTTCTGCATTCTTCCGGGAGTGCAGAATGGTGTCGCTTTTGTAAGATCTCTAAATCCTCTCGGGGGTTGGAGGTTTTATTAACAGCAGACTGTTCGGGACCTCGTAGAGGTTCAGAATTTCCTTCTGCTTCCACTAAATGTGATCCTCAGCAGATTGTTCAGCATCCCTTAGGGGTGCAGAATTTACTTCTGCTTTTATGTGTTTTTGTGTCGTCAATTTTTCCCATCCTCCTAGTCCAACCCTTACCATTTCCTTTCAATCCTTCCCTCTTATATATCGGGAAAATGATGCTAAAAACAAATTGATGGCAAGGCACAAATCTCCAAATATCAAACGAACGGGGAACGTGCCATTTGAGCCAATTTGTTCTGATTCCTGATTCCTGAAGTAGCTTTGAATACGAGACCCGAATTAATAATTTGTGTGACAAAACCGGACTTGAAGCAGAAAACGTTTAAAGCCATTTTAGTACAAGAACCGGACAAAAAACTTTGAATGGGATAACCGGATAAAATCTTAACCGGTACTTACAGAGCAAGAGTGTTGATTTTTGCATGGAAACTTTCTAGGTGTTTCCCTTGGTTGCGGGAATCATTCCACATATTGAATGTTATGTATTTTATCTAACACATTCAAAGTCATTTGCTGTATTAATTAAACTTAACCCACTATTTTAACCTACAAGTTGTTTGAAATCTAAAAAAATTTTGATTGCTGGATATTGATGACGACCCCTTCCTTTTTTCTAATTGTACAGAAATCAGATATTTTTATCATGACAAACTAAGTTCGATAATATACCATGGAGTGATCCATTTAACCTTCCAAGCTACGTGGATAGCTGCCGACTTATCGACTTGGATCTGCTGTCTGTTCGAAGGAATGTTCACAAGGCCGTTTTCATCTAGGTCTAGGGCAATTTTACAAGCAAATACTATGGAACTATTTGTAATGTAATTCAGTTGGATATTATAATCTGTTGGTAGAAAAGACGAGGAGGTTTTATGCCTTTTGGAGAAAGAGATTATAGAATTCATGTCCAGAAGGCTTTTAAATAAATGAATAAATGTCTATTAAAATATTTTTCGGAATCAAAATTAATTAGAGTGTAAAAAATCACTCCAATTATCGATATTACCAGATTTGAAAAGTAGTTCAATATAGTTAAAATTACTAACGTGATTACTATATGAAATTCTGTTTACTGTTTACTGTTTACTGTTTACTGTTTACTGTTTACTGTTTACTGTTTACTGTTTACTGTTTACTGTTTACTGTTTACTGTTTACTGTTTACTGTTTACTGTTTACTGTTTACTGTTTACTGTTTACTGTTTACTGTTTACTGTTTACTGTTTACTGTTTACTGTTTACTGTTTACTGTTTACTGTTTACTGTTTACTGTTTACTGTTTACTGTTTACTGTTTACTGTTTACTGTTTACTGTTTACTGTTTACTGTTTACTGTTTACTGTTTACTGTTTACTGTTTACTGTTTACTGTTTACTGTTTACTGTTTACTGTTTACTGTTTACTGTTTACTGTTTACTGTTTACTGTTTACTGTTTACTGTTTACTGTTTACTGTTTACTGTTTACTGTTTACTGTTTACTGTTTACTGTTTACTGTTTACTGTTTACTGTTTACTGTTTACTGTTTACTGTTTACTGTTTACTGTTTACTGTTTACTGTTTACTGTTTACTGTTTACTGTTTACTGTTTACTGTTTACTGTTTACTGTTTACTGTTTACTGTTTACTGTTTACTGTTTACTGTTTACTGTTTACTGTTTACTGTTTACTGTTTACTGTTTACTGTTTACTGTTTACTGTTTACTGTTTACTGTTTACTGTTTACTGTTTACTGTTTACTGTTTACTGTTTACTGTTTACTGTTTACTGTTTACTGTTTACTGTTTACTGTTTACTGTTTACTGTTTACTGTTTACTGTTTACTGTTTACTGTTTACTGTTTACTGTTTACTGTTTACTGTTTACTGTTTACTGTTTACTGTTTACTGTTTACTGTTTACTGTTTACTGTTTACTGTTTACTGTTTACTGTTTACTGTTTACTGTTTACTGTTCACTGTTTACTGTTCGTTTACGTACATCTTGTTCTTCTTCCTGAACTTTTTGTAGCTGTTCCTGTATTTTTTGCACATGTTTCTGTATCTTCTGCACTGTACTTTCTATACCTGCTTTTACACTCGCTGCATTTAGTTCTGCATTCTTTTTTATTTTGTACTGTACTTTCTGTACTTGCTATTGTACTTTCTACATTTGTTCCTGTTTTTTTCTGCATTTGTTCCTGATCTCTCTGTACCTCTACTCTATGTACTTGTTTCTGTACCTGTTCCTACATAAAATGGAAACAGGTTGACGAAAGTAATAAAATATTACTTACAAAAAAGTATCAGAAATTAATTAACTAAACATATTCAAACATTCGAATAAACGTCACTGAAATAAACATATAAAAATATTATCTAGTCTAGACGGGTAAAATTCATCTCCTAAAGAAATGTTGACATATCCTAACTAAGAAAATAAAACGTGAAAAAATCATCCATGAATACCTCCAGTATTCATTATTTCTTATAATTACGAACAAATGCTCTATCCTTTGAAAAATACAATATAAATTATATTCATAATAACTTTTACATTGTGTAAGGAAAGCATAGGAACATTGTTGTGATATATTTTCCGAAGAAAAGAATGTTTAACGTTTCCCGAAACGAAAGTATACTGTCTGCTGGGGCACGTTTCAGTAGCCACCGTTGATATTGTCTATTCACATTCGATTATAACGTATAGATTGCCACTTTTACGACCTCCGAAAAAAAATCGATTTAATTGGTGCCTAGCCAATAAAAGAAGAAAAGCTACCGCTTAGCCGAAACCAATGCAGACCACTGTTCCGAATGTAGACCAACATATGAATCCCGAAGCACAATGAGTCAGTTGGATCGGGTATAGTCCACCTGAGCCCATTTAAGGACGCTTATCGGACCTTTCAATTCGGTCCATAAAAAATATTTCAAACCCCAAACGAATAGATCAATCTTAACGACTGTTTGAGAGCGATACTCGCGCATCACCATTTGAAATGAAACGAAAAAATAAAAAAAATGGGGATGGAATGAGATTCAGAGAAACAAATTTGAATTTAAGTGCACGTCATCAGCTCCAGCCGTCAGTCCCACGACGAGGCGGATGGTTTATGTGGGTCTTTCGGCGAGATTTATTACCAAGTATTCCCGATCGGTTCGGCGGGCGGACGGTGACAGTATGGGAGTACCAATTAAAATCGTTTGACTTTGTGCTGGTTTCTCGGAAGCCGCGATACACTTAGACTCTCGGACTGATCGTAAAATTCGGTAAGCTCACAATATGCATCGATTAACTCGGAGATCCCGTCTGCCGATAGGGTTAATGGATGCGGACAGGACAGGATAGGGCTGTAGCTTATGACGTGATTATTAGCGGTGGGCTTTATAGCCAACACTAGCAGTAGGAAGTAGAATCGTTATTAGATTTTTCTCAATTTGTGAAACAACTTCGTACTAAATTAACTTTTCATCAGTGCCGATGCACAAAAGCGCATACACATGGGAATAAAATCCTGTTCCGAGGGCGATCGCCAACCGATTAGAGCACATCCTTGCCATCTAAATCAAACCTCAAACGGGAAAACTATCAGCGGCTCGCATCCACACGAGTTGGGCCAGCTCCCAGAGCACCAAGTGGCATCACCCCCTCTTGCGACTGGACGAAAGATCACATTAAAAAGCATAAACGAGTACATAGTTTTCACTTAATTCGATCTTGATAAGCGTGAAAAGGAATAAACTGGCTGTCCCGTCCCGTGCGGACTGGGCAGGTATATGAATAGAGAGTACAGGCAGCCGGAACCGAGCGTGGTGCATAATAATTATTGCGCCCATCAGTGGGCCGCTGCAGTCGCTGCATCGCACCAGCGGTAGTCCAACGAATGCTCGTCCATGCTGTCGACCATCAGCTGCTCCTCTGATCCTCTGAGAGTGTATGATGGGGAAGAACTTGCCGCTACTTGTCGCTGCACTTGTTGTTATCAAAACATATTTGTCGCACGGCGAGGGGTACTCCAAAGTGCAGAAACAAATGTCGTCCGATGCGGCCATGGTCCCAGGACCGATCGATCGTACACAGGAACTGGTTTGTACCGCCGCCGTACGTAAACTGGATTCTACGGCGATATTAATAGATATATCTATGACAGTCTTGACCAGGGCTTCCACGGAGTCCACACCAGCCGCACTACCAGATTCATACAGTGCATCCTTGCGACAGCCGAGAAGAGTTATGACTTTTTGCTATTTGAGAGATATCTATTTATTAGGCGAAATAACAATTTGCTGCATTTATTAAGACGAGGACTTGTTGAATGAATTAAGAGAGGAAGAATTATGAATATTATTATCGGGAACTGGAAAGTGCAATTTGTTCCAACCAAGTGACGACGCAGGTTAGGCGGACAGTAGGACCTGCTCTCAGACGGTACCGGGAGGTTGAAGGAAGGCCGCTGGCAAGTTAATGATGTTAGCTTCGTTTGCGTTGTGTTCGATCTGCTAATCGGGTGTTTAGATGAATCCAAATTAATGTCTCAACCGGCCCGGCAGAGATGTGATTTACTTGGGAAGATGCATTGCGCACTGCCGGAGAACAGCGACTTGTTTTTTTTTTTGCATATCTGGGATGGAATGTTGTTTTGATTTTAGATTTGGTTCATGAGAAATGCATTTGAATTATGTCTCTTGCGATCCAGTCTAATATTAATTATTCGGTGCGTCGTATCATGTTTTAAGCAATTGATCGAAAGTATGTTTTCATAAATATGAAATTATTGAGCGTGTATAAATTCAACATTGCGACGTAAAACGTTTGCAACTATTGTAACTTTTTAAACACAACTTCAATTCCAGTGAAAAAAAAATGTTCTTCAGTTTGACCCGATGCAATGAATAGAACAAGTATTCATACCAACGACAATTCAATTGCATATAATGAGCAAAGGGACTGAGATAAATGTATGTATTATTATTTTGGCATGGTAATTTTAACATTTCTGTTTGAATTTATTTTCAACCAATATATTCTGCTTCGAATGTTTCACACAATTTCCTGACATTCAAACATCCTCAGTTTTCCAAAATCGCCGAGCCAAAATTCAACAAAAAAATTTGTTTTCTTTAACAGCATTAGAAGGACTCCGATGTTTAAGAACTGTTACTCCTGGTTTCCCGGTGAACGACCATAATTAGGTTAAAACCGGGGGTAAATAAATGATATAATAATAATACTCCTTTTTTGGACCAGATTTCGCAAGCATTACTCAAATTTGCGATACTAGTGGATTCAAAGAAAAATGTAGTTCACATGGCTATTCTATCTTTTCTGCATGCAAATCTCAAATTATTCGTGGCATTTTGATTAATTTTTTTTGTCATGAATACGACTTACTTTACTATGGGGCGCCTTTTCAAAATTTACCCTTTTCAAAATGGGTAGAACTCAATAGTGAAAATCTCTTGTGAAAATTTAGCGTCACTTCGAAAAAAAAAATTTCTCACTTTCTGGGACAAAATTTTCCCAGAAAGTTGATTTTCTCAAAAAAATTTTTTTTTAGATAACACTAAATCTCGACGTTTCATGCAATTTTAAGATTTTTGGCATGAAACAAAATTTCATGTACTTTCCCCTAAGGTGCTCGATTGAAAATTTTCAAACTTCAATCGCTGGGCAACACCCTTTACCCATGTCCAATTTAGCTCAATTTTTGCATGAAGACTTTTTTCGAGGTGCTTGAACTTTTGAGTTTTAGCACTTTACGTGATCCCAAGATATTGGCACTCTTATAAAGCTTGCTTCATTTAGAATTGGAACAAACTTTTGCTCATATTGTGGCGCTCCTGGTGGACGGATTTGGAAGTCCTGGGCGTGTCGCCCACGTCTCGGGAATTTTGTCAGCTTTACGTATGATTTTTGACATTCTGCAAATCGACTGTACTTTATAAACAATCAACATGGATGCCGAAAGAAGGCAAAAAATTTGTGCACAGTTATTTGGAAAATCCATTGTGGTCTGCATCTAGGCTAGCTAAACAGCTGAAATTGCCCAGAAATACCGTATGGCGCGTTATCAAACGGTATAAGGAAACATTGACGACGATTCGGAAGCCTCAAGCCAATCGTCGGAGTGGAACTGTCGACCGGAAACTGCGTGGTAAGATTTTGAAGACGATTAAGAGGAATCCTAATCTGTCGGACCGTGATTTGGCCAGAAAATTCGGTGCTGCCCGTAGTACCGGGAAGGAATCAAGTCGTATCGAGCTAGCAAACAACCAAATTGGACCATAAAACATAATAGTGTGGTCAAAATTCGTGCTCGGAACCTATATGACCAGGTGCTGACCAAGTTCGACGGGTGTCTTCTGATGGACGATGAAACCTATGTCAAGGCTGACTTCGGGCAAATCCCAGGTCAAAAATTTTACTTGGCAACGGCTCGGGCGGATGTTCCAGCCAAATTGAAATTTGTTTTTGCCGACATATTTGCAAGAAAATTTATGATTTGGCATTTGCAGTTGTGGCAAAAAAACGAAAGTATTCGTTACCTATACCAAAACCGGAACTATACCAAAAAGAGTGTCTCTAAAAACGAATTTTGCCGTTCATTCGATCCCACGACCATCCCGTAATGTTTTGGCCAGATCTGGCAAGCTGTCATTACAGCAAAGTCGTTCAAGAATGGTATGCAGATAAAGGGGTCCAGTTTGTTCCGAGAAACCTTAACCCACCCAACTGCCCCAGTTCCGCCCTATTGAGAAATACTGGGCAATCATGAAGAAGAGACTCAAGGCAAAGGAAAAGGTTGTCAAAGACTTCAATCAGATGACGACCTGGTGGAATAAAATAGCTAAAACGATGGACGAAGAAGGTGTGCGCCGTGTGATGAGTCGTGTTACAGTAAAAATTCGAGAATTCCTTCAAAACCGTGACGAATAATTTTATCCGTATTTTTTCCTAAAAGTATGAAGAAAACGCTACATTTGTATAAAACAAAGATCTTGAATTCAATAATAAATAACTGAAATACAAGCAATTGTCTTTGTTCCAATTCTATCTCAAGCATGCTTTAAAATAGAAATAGGACAATTTTCAAATTGTAATGCTAGTATAAAAATTGTAGATATTATTAAACAATAAGAATTATTTAATAAATGCGATTCTCGTACATTGTATAAGAACTTAAAACAAAATTTAAATAACCATCCGAAAATCGTTACAAAAATAAAACATTTCCTGATTCATTTTTAAACCTTTGTATCTCAAGAACGATAGCATATAGCAAAATTTTGATTAAAATTGTTTTATTTGGAAATGTAGCGTTCTTTCATAAAATTTTGTTGAAAAGTCATGAAAAATTTTTTTTTCATCATATTCAAAAATTTACATTATTTTGAAAAAAGGTAAGTTTTTCAAATATTATTTCTTTATTCTGGAAATTTGACAGTATTTTATTTAGTTACAATATTTCAAAAAAAAAAAATAAACAAAATCCCTTTTCTAAGATATTATAATTACTTAAAACATTGCAGAAGATATCAAATCGATCGGACTGATCGTTTTACCTTTCTCTATATAAAGGTATTACAATTACTGTAAAAACCGACTTTTGAACGGAGCCTCGGAGACCCATAGCGTAATATACCATTCGATTCAGTTCGACGAGATCGTAAAATGTGTGTGTGTGTGTGTGTGTGTGTGTGTGTGTGTGTGTGTGTGTGTGTGTGTGTGTGTGTGTGTGTGTGTGTGTGTGTGTGTGTGTGTGTGTGTGTGTGTGTGCTCTTTTCGAAGATATTTATACGCGCTCAATTTTCTCAGAGATGGCTGAACCGATTTTAACAAACTTGGGCTCGTTTGAAAGCTACTGTCGGGCCATTCATCAATTTCAAAGATCATAAGGCTGTGACTTTTGGTTCCGGAGATATGATTGTATAAGTGACATAACCGACAAAACGCGTTGTTTTTTATCGCTCTAATATATTTAAGGGTGCCAATATTTTTGGATCACCTCTAATTTCGTAAAGCGCTACTGTTCAAAAGTTTAAGCACCTCGAAAAAAGTCCTCATGCAAAATTTGAGCTAAATCGGACATTGGTAAGAGGTGCTGCCCAGCGGTTAAAGTTTGAAAATTTTCGATCTTGAAAAAGCACCATAGGGGGGAAAATTTCCGAAATTGAAAATTTTGTTTGATGCCAAAAATCTTAAAGTTGCTTTAAACGTCAAGATTTAGTGTTATATCAAAAAAAAAAAATCGAAAAAAAATTGACTTTCTGAGATTTAGAAAAAATTTGTCCCAAAAAGTTGATATTTTCAAAAAAAAATTTTTTTCAGGATGACACTAAATCTCAACGTTTCATGCAATTCTAAGAGTTTTGGCATCAAAATTTTTTTTTCGATTTCGAAAATTTCATGTACCCCCCTATGGTGATTTTGCAAGATATATGAAAATTCCACAAGTGGACTAAGAAGGGCTGTTTTAGATTAGCATCACTCTTCTCATACAAATAGGCAACGCAAATGTCAAGTACTAGCTTGGGAAAATGATGCTGACTGTGTGACATAAACACTGAAGCATGCTTTTATGAACTACTCGAATCAATATGAATCAATTGGTGTCAAAATTAGTATCCGGAATTATTTAATGAAAGTATGAAATATATTTTCATGAGACTGTTATGAAAGAAGAGAAAGGCATTATCACACCACTAGGTGGATTAGGAAGGGTTTTGATACATATATTCTTTAAAATTTTTAGGAAATTTTTCTGAGTGTCTTCTGAAAAGTAAGGCTAAAGTAAAAATGACATACTTCTGTTGCAAATGGTCTCTTTTTATCATGAAGAATGCATATGCAAAATTTGAGCCGAATCAAAAAGTTCAAGAAAAAGTCGACCTTCGATTTTGTATGGAATTGTTCTTAACGAGTTTTAATGAGACTTTTCTTTTACTCAATTCATTTATTTGTCTCTACTGTTGTCACTATTTAAGGAGGTTGGAATTTTAACCAAACAAATTCTTACTGGATCTCATTTAAAGCCCGCTTTATTGGGGGCGTAGTCTTCCTATGGCAATTCAGCGAGGATTTGAGGGGCAGATGGTCCGCTCGCATCGACGATCATTTTGTCGTCGTCGTTGTTGATATTTTCGTTGTCACTGCTGCTGTTGTTATTGCTTTGAGCTGATTTGAGTATTATTGGAATTGATGTAAGTGGTTGCTAGTTGAAGTTTGATACCCGCCTTGCTATTCTCGGTAGTTGATTCAATAGTACTGGCTTCCCTAGCTACCGTTGCTGAATGGTTATTCTTATCTTTGGTTAAATATATCTTTTTCACAATTTTTGGGAATGGTTTACCATAGTATGCAGGTTGTTCACAAAACTGATCAGCTGATTTTTGTAGGTAACAAGCGTTTCACAAGGATGCTTCTCTTCCGGACCTCAAATGACGTAAGATCGACTGTGTCGAATGAGATGCGAACACGAACTGTTTTAATTAGTCTGGTTGAGTGAGAGGAGAAAGGCGTTATCACACCACACGGTGGATTAAAAGAAGGTTATTTTTTTTGTGCTGAATGAAAGATTTTCCAGCTCACCAATGACTAATAAAAGACTTTCGATCATATCGGGATTCACACACGGAACGACCGAAGCTCTGCGTCTAATTCGTATTACTGTTTTTGTATTAGTTGATTTTAACAACAACATTTCTACAATAACTATGAAATTAGTTAAAATTGCTGGAAAAATTTCTCATTTTTAGAGAATGTATTTAGTTGGCGAATATCCTGGACACAAACCAGCAATATTTCAATCCAATTTGAAATTCTCATTGACAACTAATTTTGTTATTGAAATCAGAAAATTTGGTTCTATTTATCTATCACCATCATTAATGAAGGACAGCACAAAGAAAACAAAAATTAAATTGGTTTTATTAACAAGTTTATTAGCCGAAAACTCATGAGAAGTGTCAAAGCAAAACAATCCATCAAAAAGTTAAAAAGGACAGTCTTGTTAAAACGGCTTGCAAATTGTTTTGATGTTTTTCGTATGTGTTACGATATATCCATATATAAGTTTCTAAACCGATATGTAAATTTGTGCGCATTTGAAGCGATTGTGCGTAATAATGTTTTTACGCGGAGCAGTGAAGTGAGTTTCGAATGTTGCACTCTCATTGTATATGTCAAATGATGTTTTTTCTTGTATCTTCCTACATTACCGGGCTACGCCTTCCGGTGTACTATTTGTATTCGGTTCTTTGTTTTCCGAGTGCTCAAATTTTTCAGTGAGAGAGTCGATTTCGCGAAAAGGAATGAAGAAAATAGTGTTTTGGAAAATAAATTTTTAAAAAGAAGTATATGTTTCGTTTATACATTTTTCTCCAATACAACATCGTATTTATACCTGCCATTATAGAAAAAAACAACCGCGACTGAAAATTTTTTTTCGTTGGTAGTGTGCCATCTAGTGGCTAGTAGTCATTACAGTGTGAACGTTTTTTCGGTGACAATGCACCATATAACTGCAAATTGCAGAAGCCAATTCAACCATTTATGTTGGTTGAAAACAAAGTTTAATTTCTCTAATTAAACTAAAAAATCAGTTGAATGGAAATGAAGTGTGCCTTAGCTAAGAAATAACAGCACGTTGAATCGGTGAATTCAACTAAAAAAATAGCCATTTCAACAAATATTTTATTATTATTATTATGGGAATGAAAGTTGAAAAATTCAAATCAGCAAAAGTAAGAAATTTTTAGTTGTCTCAAAAAATAAATAACTAAAATCAGAAAATGAACTAATTTTTTCGCCAAAATGCTGATTTCGGTCTTTCCGTGCATGATTATTGACCTAATAAAATTACACTCGTGTTTTCCATACTAAACAAAATCAAATTGTTTTTTGGAGCATATGTGCGAAAAATTGTTTGAAAACTCGAAACAAACTTGGCCTGACAATTGCTCCCAATGTTCAAACTGACATTTTTAAACAAACTTGAATCACAAATTAATTTAATTTAAATTAACTTCTAAATCCGTGAAATCGATTTGCATGTTAGGTTATGAAACTCTATAGTCCGCATCGCAATTTTTTCCCCAGAGATCATTAGGCAGTTTGGATAGAAAAATGTATCTCAGGCTAAGGAGGTACAACGTAACAGTTTCAAACTACAATACGATACAAACTACAAAAGTGGGTATGATCCGGTAAGATCAAATCTTATCCACGAATCGATCTAGATTTACAGCTGAAGTGCAAAGACACTCCTTCGAACGTACAGAAACCCGGCCGGCTCCAAGGATCGAGCTCGTTGATCTGCACTGGAACGAACTTTCAAACCACCAAAGACGTAAAACAGAGGAAAACCAAACAGATCGCAAATCTTCCCACAGGATTGAATTAGTCCGCAAGATATAATTACTACCGCCTTCGGTTCGTCCTCCAAATCGCTGTGGGCGGTTGATCAATATTTTTACTTTCGTTTTGAGGTCTAACCGAGGCATCGATTTTCCTCGTTTCTTGTCTGTGTGATCGCGGTTCTACAGTTCGGCCTGCTGCTGTGCCGATTAGGTAGGGAATACGGAATACGAAATGCTGGCGTTGTTTCACCCGAAACCGGGATGTTGGCGAATGTCCGGAGCATCCCACTGTACAGGTTTCTGTAAGACCGGTGCGGCATCAGCGTGCTGAATGAGATTGAGAGTTTGCACCATCGAATCAGGCCCACTAATATCCTCATAGTGCACCATCTTATCGATGAAAGATATATTGGAGCGGATGACTAAAGGTTAATTATTGTTGCATTATTTTTGCCAGGTTGCTCCGCGACCGGCCGTCACTGGTAAGTGGTTCGGCCAGCGCACTCCAGAGGTGACTCGTACCTGGCTCAATTTACGGGGAGAAATGTAGCATGCGGCACGTTGTGGGTGTGGTATTCATGCTGCACGAATGAGGTAAACACTTATGCTTCGCTTTATTAATGGAGCTTAAATAAATTGAACCACGGTTTTCTAGTTATGCGAAGCGGGATGCGCTGTTCGAGGGCCGCGTTGGACATGGCAGGTCTTTTTATTTCGAACTTAGACCTGTGCGGTTGGCATTTTCGAACCCGAGTATTGGAGTGTAGAAACTCATCTTGTAAATACTTGAGGGTTGGCGATTTAATCGATTTCGACTACTCACAAGAACTATACAATCAAAGATCGGTTTTTCACTCATATTCGACTGCACACTCTCATTGTTCCACTCACCATGGCACAGCTACAATTGACAACAATTGAACGTGACCTTGGCGTTGATTTCGTTTTCCACGGTTCAGCACCCGACCGGAAAGTGCCGGGTTGACAGCGCGCGACTTCGACCGAGACCGCGACCACCCACCAAAGCGACGACCGCCACAGTTTCTTTTTGCGTATTGTCTCGGAACAGAGCAGAAAACTCGACTTCCTCTCCCTGCCGTTGTTCCCGGTAAAACAATAGCATTTCAAGGTCTTAGGATTTTCTTACCGTTGGAGCCCCGTGTATGTTGGCTGGCAGCGAAGCCCTCGCCGCGAAGTGCAACAATTGCCTTGGGTGCGAACGGACCCGCTATGTAGCAGACAAAAAAAAGAAAAACGCGTGTGTGATTTTATTAAATTATCTTGCTCATAGAAGTTGTTACTTTTCGCCACCCCTTCTACGGAGGAGGCCGCAATGAATAGCTATGTCTTCACGTCGTTACGGATCGAGCAGTGTTTTTTTCTTTTTGCCATACTAATGCAAAGTGGCGTTTATGCTTATTAAATTGTTTACTTCGCCGTGTGCCGCCATATCGCTGATGTAGCGGCTGTTGATTCGAATCGTATACTTACTAGAAGTACAATGCTTTGAATCCGATTTGCACGCCACTAAGCGACCCTGGCGACAGGTGTAATGAACAATTTGTTTCCATGTGCGGCTCATTTCAGTCGTTGAGGTTTGGGTTTGCCGGGGGGTGGCGATGCAAATGCGAATGATGCGAAAATGCGTATGAGTGCCTTCATTGTACTGATGTAATATTCACCCGAAAACACGGCGACATGTGATTAGTGGCTACTGGTTTGATTTGCATGCAGATAAACGGTGATTTGTAACGCAGATTTTATCATTGGGCTCTAGGTAATCTGATTGGCTAACGAATGAGCTTACGAGTGATTGAAAAAAACCTTAATTGAGATGGGTTTCCAGATAAATAAGAAATAATATTACGTAGTAATTTTAGTAAACACTCGACACTGATTAGTAATAGAACAAAACAATCTGTTTTGATATGAGATTTGATACGAAAAAGAACGCGATATCCAAAAATGTGGGTTGAATTTCTCATGTAAATTTTATTCTGAACTTAGTGCATAAAGACCTTTTTAAATAATCAGTTTCACAACACTTAATAACTAAAACCAATGATGTTCATTTTGGCGTGTATATGTCTGACCTTACTGTGGGCGCCTTTTTAAAATTCGTTTGTGGCAGAAGGGTAAAACTTAATGGTATTGATGTCTGTTGTTGCACTCAACGTTTCAGCATAATTATTTCTCTATATGAAATTAGAAATATGATCAGTAAATTCAAAATAAGGAAGAATTAGAATTAGAGACCGCCCTTCCGAGCAGAGTGTAAGATCAAATAGAAAACTCATTTTTATGTTGTGATGTTCGCATTTATCGTTTACTCAATTTGCTGTTGTTTTGGTCGTTTTAAGCAGCAAAAAATCAAAATCGAAAACAAAAAGATATTCCGATGGTATCAAACGGAAAATCTTTGCTAACAGTGAAAGCAAACAGAAATCTAAATAAGATGTAGATTTTTTCGTGTTGATAGCAAAACTACCCAAGTAGCAATCTGCAACTAGTTCTGATACGACAAAGTCCAAACTATGGTGCAACTAGAGCACGAATATGTTTTTTAGGTTATACTGATTAAAACATGGTGACAGCAATGTTTCATCATAACATAACTAATTACGAATTAGTTATTTGGGTTTCCAATCATAACATCTTTGTGTCATATTGCATTAACTATAATTTATAAGCTATCGTTACTTAATCCAAACATATCTTTAATCACAACAATGCTTCTAGCTATTAGTTGAAAATAAGTTTATTTGACTTAAATAGTAGCAACCTGTAACTCGTTTTGATACCACTTAACCAACTGTGTTGCAACAAGATCACGAACATGTTTTGCCTTTCTCTATAGAAAGGTATTAGAATTGTTGGAAAAACCGACTTTCGAATGGAGCCTCGGAAACCCATAGTGTCATATACCATTCGACTCAGTTCGACGAGATCGGAAAATGTCTCTGTCTGTGTGTGTGTGTGTGTTTATCGGATATGGCTGAACCGATTTTAACAAGTCTAGGCCCGTTTGACAGCTATTGTTAAGCCATTGATTAAGTTTGAAGATCAAATGGCTGTGACTTTTGGTTCCGGAGATATGATGGTAAAAGTAACGTAACTGACAAAACGCGTTGTTTTTCTACCGCTCAAGATTGTCGGAGATGCCTGAACCGATTTTAACAAACTTAGGCTCGTTTGAAAGCTACTATCGCACCATTGATCAAGTTCGAAGATCAAAAGGCTGTGACTTTTGGTTCCAGAGATATGATGGTATAAGTGACGTAACCGACAAAAAGCGTTGTATTTGAACGCGCTCAATTTTCTCAGAGATGGCTGAACCGATTTTAACAAACTTGGGCTCGTTTGAAAGGTACTATCGGGCCATTGATCAAGTTCTAAGATCAAATGGCTGTGACTTTTGGTTCCGGAGATATGATTGTATAAGTGACGTAACCGACAAAAAGCGTTGTATTTGAACGCGCTCAATTTTCTCAGAGATAACTGAACCGATTTTAACAAACTTGAGCTCGTTTGAAAGCTACTGTCGGGCCATTGATCAAGTTCGAAGATCAAATGGTTGTGACTTTTGGTTCCAGATATATGATGGTATAAGTGACGTAACCGACAAAAAGCGTTGTATTTGAACGCGCTCAATTTTCTCAGAGATGGTTGAACCGATTTTAACAAACTTGGGCTCGTTTGAAAGCTACTGTCGGGCCATTGATCAAGTTCGAAGATCAAATGGTTGTGACTTTTGGTTCCGGAGATAAGATTGTATAAGTGACGTAACCGACAAAAAGCGTTGAATTTGAACGCGCTAATTTTTCTCAGAGATGGCTGAACCGATTTTAACAAACTTGGACTCGTTTGAAAGCTACTATCGGGGCATTGATCAAGTTCGAAGATAAAATGGCTGTGACTTTTGGTTCCGGAGATATGATTGTATAAGTGACGTAACCGACAAAAAGCGTTGTATTTGAACGCGCTCAATTTTCTCAGAGATGGCTGAACCGATTTGAACAAACTTGGACTCGTTTGAAAGCTACTGGCGGGCCATTGATCAAGTTCGAAGATCAAATGGCTGTGACTTTTGGTTCCGGAGATATGATTGTATAAGTGACGTAACCGACAAAAAGCGTTGTATTTGAACGCGCTCAATTTTCTCAGAGATGGCTGAACCGATTTTAACAAACTTGGGCTCGTTTGAAAGGTACTATCGAGCCATTGATCAAGTTCTAAGATCAAATGGCTGTGACTTTTGGTTCCGGAGATATGATTGTATAAGTGACGTAACCGACAAAAAGCGTTGTATTTGAACGCGCTCAATTTTCTCAGAGATAACTGAACCGATTTTAACAAACTTGGGCTCGTTTGAAAGCTACTGTCGGGCCGTTGATCAAGTTCGAAGATCAAATGGTTGTGACTTTTGGTTCCAGATATATGATGGTATAAGTGACGTAACCGACAAAACACGTTGATTTTTACCGCTCTTGTATATATAAGGGTGCCAAAATTTTGGGATCAACTCTATTTTCGTAAAGTTCTAGTGCTCAAAAGTTTAAGCACCTCGAAAAAAGCCTTCATGCAAAATTTGACCTAAATCGGACATGCTTAAGGGGTGCTGCCCGGTGGTAAAGGTTTGACAATTATCGATCTTGAAAAAGCATCATAGGGGGGAGTACATGAAATTTCCAAAATCGAAAATTTTTTTTGATGCCAAAACTCTTAAAACTGCATAAAACATCAAAATTTAGTGTCATCTCAAAAAAAAATTTTTTTGAAAAAATCAACTTTCTGGGACTTAGAAAAATTTTCATATTTTTTCTAAGTCCCAAAAAGTCGATTTTTTCAAAAAAAATTTTTTTCGAGATGACACTAAATCTCGACGTTTCATGCAATTCTAAGCCTTTTGGCATCAAAAATTTTTTTTCGATTTCGAAAATTTCATGTACTCCCCCCTATGGTGATTTTTAAAGATATATGAAAATTCCACTAAGTGGACTAAGAAGGCTTTTTTTTAGATTAGCACCACTGATTTCAAATAGGCAACGCAAATGTCAAGCACTAATTTGGAAAAATGATGCTGACTGTGTGACATAAACACTGAAGCATGCTTTTGTGAACTACTCGAATCAATCTGAATCAATTAGTTTCGAAATTAGTATCCGAAATTATTTAATAAAATTATGAAATACATTTTCATGAGACTGTTATGAAAGAAGAGAAAGGCATTATCACACCACTAGGTGGATTAAGAAGGGGTTTTTAGATTAGCATCACTCTTCTCAAAGAAATAGGCAGATTCAGATTGATTCGAGTAGTTCACAAAAGCATGCTTCAGTGTTTATGTCACACAGTCAGCATCATTTTTCCAAATTAGTGCTTGACATTTGCGTTGCCTATTTGTAATCAGTGATGCTAATCTAAAAAAAGCCTTCTTAGTCCACTTAGTGGAATTTTCATATATCTTGAAAAATCACCATAGGGGGGAGTACATGAAATTTTCGAAATCGAAAAAAAATTTTTGATGCCAAAAGGCTTAGAATTGCATGAAACGTCGAGATTTAGTGTCATCTCGAAAGAAAATTTTTTTGAAAAAATCGACTTTTTGGGACTTAGAAAAAATATGAAAATTTTTCTAAGTCCCAGAAAGTTGATTTTTTCAAAAAAATTTTTTTTTGAGATGACACTAAATTTCGATGTTTTATGCAGTTTTAAGAGTTTTGGCATCAAAAAAAATTTTCGATTTTGGAAATTTCATGTACTCCCCCCTATGGTGCTTTTTCAAGATCGATAATTGTCAAACCTTTACCACCGGGCAGCACCCCTTAAGCATGTCCGATTTAGGTCAAATTTTGCATGAAGGCTTTTTTCGAGGTGCTTAAACTTTTGAGCACTAGAACTTTACGAAAATAGAGTTGATCCCAAAATTTTGGCACCCTTATATATACAAGAGCGGTAAAAATCAACGTGTTTTGTCGGTTACGTCACTTATACCATCATATATCTGGAACCAAAAGTCACAACCATTTGATCTTCGAACTTGATCAACGGCCCGACAGTAGCTTTCAAACGAGCCCAAGTTTGTTAAAATCGGATCAGCCATCTCTGAGAAAATTGAGCGCGTTCAAATACAACGCTTTTTGTCGGTTACGTCACTTATACAATCATATCTCCGGAACCAAAAGTCACAGCCATTTGATCTTCGAACTTGATCAATGGCCCGATAGTAGCTTTCAAACGAGTCCAAGTTTGTTCAAATCGGTTCAGCCATCTCTGAGAAAATTGAGCGCGTTCAAATACAACGCTTTTTGTCGGTTACGTCACTTATACAATCATATCTCCGGAACCAAAAGTCACAGCCATTTTATCTTCGAACTTGATCAATGCCCCGATAGTAGCTTTCAAGCGAGCCCAAGTTTGTTAAAATCGGTTGAGCCATCTCTGAGAAAATTGAGCGCGTTCAAATATCTTCGAAAAGTGCACACACATACACACACACATACACACACACATACACACACAGCGTTGACGGGAATCGAAAGCGTCGGTTTCGGGAGGGCCTCCTTCGTCGGGGAACTCTCCGTCGGTGTAGGCTAGATCCTTCGGCGGGGGCTAGTCGAGTAGCCGCCACAACACCGATTCGAGTCGTCGAGGCGCCAGCGAACCGGAAGCCATGCTCCAACCGGAATCGCGGGACCGACCTCGGCACTCCATCGGGTGTCCCGTGTGGTGTAAGAGACTCGGTGTCGGGAGATTCTCCTTCGCCGGGGAAATCTCCGTCGGAGTAGTCTAGATCCTTTGTCGGGGACTAGATGAGTAGATCATCGCGTGGTACCGATAGGATCGTCTGAGCGCCAGTGAACCGGAAGTCACGCTCCAACCGGAATCATTGGATCGACTTAGGCATCCTTTCGGTCGGGTCGTAGACGCGTACCGTAAGCGTCGGTTCGGGAGGACTTCCCTCGTCGGGGAACCCTCCGTCGGTGTAGACTAGATCTTTTGGCGGAGACTAGTCGAGTAGTTCCGCGACGTAGCATCAGTTTTGGGTCGTCGAGGCGCCAGTGAACCGGAAGTTACCCTCCAGCCGGCATCACTGGACCGACCTCGTCATCCAACTGGTCGATCCCTTGAGAGCAGGATGCTGATCCCCATCCTGCATAAATCTGGGGAGGGTGCTGTGAGCACCAATAGCCTTCCACCCCGAAGTAATACCTAGCGGTGGTGCCGGGGAGGTAGGGTTGGAGATCCAAGGTGTTTTAGTGGGTAGTTCCAATCAACAGTTGGGTAGTCCTGTGGAGAGTCCCACACTCCGTGCGTAAATGCATTTCACCTTGTAAAAAAAAAAAAAAAAAAAAAAAAAAAAAAAAAAAAAAAAAAAAAAACAACACATACACACACACACACAGACATTTTCCGATCTCGTCGAGCTGAGTCGAATGGTATATAACACTATGGGTCTCCGAGGCTCCGTTCGAAAGTCGGTTTTTCCAGCAATTCTAATACCTTTCTATAGAGAAAGGCAAAAAGGAATAGACTGAACACCCTCGATTATCCGATGAATAATTAATCGATGAATCTTTTAGTTTTAAATATATTTTTTTGTTTAATCGCAAAGTTGAAACATTGAAGACGCACGCGTGAGATCTATTTTCGTGCGAATGGTTTGATGATGACACTCTTGCTATCAAATTTAACTAGAACGTACGTTAATATCATTTAAACTTCGAGAAATACGAGTATTCATTTGATATTTTATTATTTGGGTTAGGAAGTGGATATCGACATAACTTCGATTCGCGTGATTTTTTTCGTTTTATGATGATAGGATGTTCGCCCGCTCACGACAGCTTCAGTTGAAAATTGAAAACTTTTCACCATCACAGGAAATTGGGTTGCTGTGATTCGCAAATATTCTGGCAACTAAGGTGGTGACGTTTTCCAGTGACAACGAGATCGCGCCAAATTCACGACAAAAGAGCGCGCAAAAGAGATGACGCCAAGAGTGACGCCGATGAGAAGGCAGAGTGAGTCTAGATATCGCAGAGTGCAGACCTATTTATATCCGCGTGTGAATTAAATTAAAATTAATGTAAAGTTCAAAAAATAAATGAATTAAGGATTGGACTTAAGTGTACATCAATTTTGAGAAAATTTCAGATTGCCTTTCAGGGCAAGAGTGGCCTTTCAGTGCAAATAATATACATAGCCTTTCAGGGCAACCGCAGAATATCAGTAGGGTTGAGCTTGAGACCCTACATTTGGTCCTTCTAGCCGGATAGTGCCGGGTAAATTCGGAACTTTCGGAATCGCGAGTGTAAAACAAAAAAGAACTAACAAAAAAGTGTAGTGTAAAAACTCGTATGAAAAAACAAAATGGCGCTCGTGCGCACACCGCTAGTGCAGGTGCTAGTAGACTGCAAAAAGAATAAAGAAGAAGATGAACACCTTCAAACAGAAATAGACAGTGATGATGAAGATGCTGAAAGCAATCCACTAAGTTTGCTAATTTACAAGCGAGGACAAGTGAAGGCGAAATTGACCCGCGTTCGCAGCTCCCTCCGTGTGGATAGGAGTCAGTTGACGCTACCACGACTGCAAGTGATGGAACGGAATCTGCTCACGTATTATGACGAGTATTCAAGGTATCACAACGAGATTTTGGACTACGTCGACAGAAGAGGTAGGAAAGCTCATGAAATTAAATACCAAGAGTTTGAAGATCTCTATGCCGAGACGTTAGTTAGTATACAAACTTTGAAGACTATCCCTACAGCCCCTGACTCAATTCCTTTGCTTAATCGTGGGTCAGAGAGAGTCATTATCCAGCAGCAGTCTCTAAAAGCGCCCCTCCCAGTCTTTGACGGACGTTATGAAAACTGGCCCAAGTTCAAGTCCATGTTTACTGACCTCATGAAGCACTCCAATGATTCTGATGCTATAAAATTGTATCATTTGGAGAAGTCGCTTGTAGGGTCAGCAGCAGGGGTAATCGACATCAAGACGATCAATGATAACAACTACCAACGAGCGTGGAGGTTACTCGAGGATCGGTTCGAGAACAAGCGGAGTATTATCGATACTCACATTCGTGGGCTCTTCAAGCTGAAGAAAATGAATAAAGAGTCCCACATTCAACTACGTGACTTAATAGAAGAGTGCTGTCGTCATGTTGACAATCTAGATTTCATGGAGCAAAAGGTAGAGGGAATTTCAGAGCTAATGATTGTCAATCTGTTGTCTGATGCATTGGATACTGAGACGAAAAAACAATGGGAGGCTACATTGGAGTATGGTGAGCTCCCTACGTACAAGGGAACAGTCGAGTTTCTGAAAAAGCGATGTCAGATTCTCGAACGGTGTGTTTCGTCCGAAACAGCAGGATAATCGCAACAAAAAAGCGTCAAACAGTCAAGCAATAGCAAGGGTTCTTTCGATAAGAACTTGGCAAAGGTACATGCGGCCGCCACGCAACCAGAAACAGAAGGATATTCGTGCCATCTGTGCAACAAAACACATCCGACATTTAGATGTGAAGAGTTTCGTGCTTTAACAATAGACGAACGCTTAGCAAAGGTAAAGGAGTTGAGGGTCTGCTTCAACTGCCTTCGCAAGGGCCATCGGCTAACAGAATGCAAATCAAAGAAGAGCTGCATGATCTGCAAATCAAGACACAATACATTGCTTCATCCTGATGATAAAGCAAATCAAAATCTGACGGGAAGCCTATCGCACCCAGAAGTTTCTTTGGATAGAAAAGCAAAGGAGATGCAGTCATCAAAAGAAACTACTGCAACAGGTAGTTCCAACCCGAAAGAATCCACTGTGTGCTCCTCCAGCATACCACAGAGTGCGAGTCAAGTCCTGTTGATGACTTCAGTAGTGCTTGTGGTAGATAAACATCAAAGGGTACATCCATGTCGAGCATTCATCGATCCCGGATCGATGTCACACATGGTGTCACAGCGAATGGCAAAGTTATTAGATCTTCCAACGAAGCCTAGCTTTGTCACAGTAAGCGGAATCAATGGACAAAGGTCTACAGCAAACAAGCGAATGACCGTTGAATTCAAGTCAAGAGTGTCTGAATTCCATACAAAAATCAACTGTCTAGTGCTCCCGAAAGTGACAAGTCCGCTTCCATTAACCAACATTAACATATCATCCTGGGGAATACCACCGAATTTCGAGCTTGCGGATCCAGAATTTCATCGTACGAACGAAGTTGATCTACTAATTGGTTGCGGAATGTTTTGGCAGCTTCTTCTACCAGGAATGTTGAAGCTTGCAGACGAGTTACCAGAGCTTCACAACTCGAAGCTTGGGTGGATCGTGACCGGTGAATATCTCGAAAGGGATAAATATTCGGAAACAGCAGTAATGCATTCTAATGCAACAGTTGTATCATCTCTTGATGCTTTAGTTAGACGTTTTTGGGAGATAGAAGAGATTACTGGCGAGTCCTCTGCCACTAAAGCAGAGCAGTTTTGTGAGGATCATTTCCAGATGACCCACCGACGAGATGTCAACGGACGGTACGTAGTTTCACTCCCATTCAAGGAAAATATAAATGAGTTGGGGAATTCGAGAGGTATGGCGATCAAACGATTTTTTATGTTAGAGAAACGGCTAAATAGATGTCAAGACCTACGCAAGCAATATGTTGAGTTTATGGAGAAATATCAGAGGCTGGGACACTGCAAAGAGATTGACGAGTCAAAATATTCAAATGATTTGCAGACATACTACCTGCCACATCATGCAGTTTTGAGACCAAACAGCTCAAGCACCAAACTAAGGGTAGTTTTCGACGCTTCCGCAAAATCATCATCTGGAAAATCTCTTAACGATGTTCTGCAAGTCGGTGCAGTGGTGCAGAGTGATCTGTTTAGTATCATATTAGGGTTTCGTAGTCATCAGTTTGTTTTTACAGCCGACATCATCAAGATGTATCGGCAGGTTCGAGTACGCGACGAAGACACCAGATATCAACGAGTGTTTTGGAGGAGTAGTCCAACGGAGCCACTGAAAACTTTGGAACTGACGACGGTAACGTACGGTACCGCATCAGCCCCATACTTAGCAACAAGAGCATTGAAGCAGTTAGCCATCGATGAACGAGATCGATATCCAGATGCAGCAGATATTGTGGAAAACGACTTCTACGTGGATGACGTCTTGTCAGGAGCCGACACCAAGGCAGAAGTTATCTGTAAGCAAATGCAGTTGAAGGAGCTTTTGAGTAGTGGAGGTTTTTCCATCCACAAATGGTCATCGAACTCGTTAGAAGTCATTGAGAATGTTCCTGAAAATGAGAGAGAGAAATCAATAGAAATCGAGAGTGTCAGTGCCAATGATATCATCAAAACACTAGGACTTTTATGGAACCCTACGTCTGATGAATTTTTATTTACTGTACCCACATCAGATTCGATTAATCCAGAAATATTGACAAAAAGGTATGTTCTATCTCAGATTGCTAGGTTGTTCGATCCATTGGGTCTGTTATCGCCAGTCATAGTGATAGCAAAGTTACTTATGCAAAAGATGTGGGCTATCAAACTTGGTTGGGATGACCAACTGCCGGAGCCGTTAATTAATGCTTGGATTATATTTAGAGACTCGTTATCTGATATTCCTAAGATGCGAATTCCTCGATACACCATGCTCCCAAATTCGTCTCTTGTTGAATTGCATGGATTTGCAGACGCGTCAGAATTAGCATATGGAGCGTGTGTGTACTTGAGGTGGTAAAAACGTTTGGTAAAAACGTAAGTAATCATCTATTATGCAGTAAATCCAAGGTTGCGCCGCTTCGAGCTTTAACGATCCCCAAAAAGGAATTATGTGCAGCTTTATTGTTAACACGTCTTATCGTGAAGGTACTTCAAGCTTCGAAGTTTAATTTCGGGAAGGTTAAGTTGTGGAGTGATAGCCAAATTACATTGGCGTGGATTCAAAAACCGCCCAGTCTACTTCCAGTCTTTGTGAGTAACCGTGTAGTCGAGATAAATGAATCTTGTAGTCAGTGGAATGCTACCTGGAGCTACGTGCATACTTCAAATAATCCAGCAGATATAGTTTCCAGAGGACAACTTCCTGGTGCATTACAGGTGAACGATAAGTGGTGGCACGGTCCAGCTTTCTTAAAAAAATGTGATTATGAACCAGATCAAGCAGACCCGTTAACCGACGCTGAGATTCCAGAACTTCGAATAGTCTCAACTGCAGCTGCAGTACCAGCCGTGATTGAGATGCTTCCAGTATTCACTAAATTCAGTTCATTCCGCAAGTTACAACGCGTAATGGGATATGTTCTTCGATTCATCCACAATGCTAGACTGAAGAACAAGGCCGATCGATTGGGAAATCTTGACATCAGTGTTGCAGAGATGAGAGCTTCAATGGACACCATCGTACGTGTTATCCAACAGCGTGAGTTCGCAGATGAAATTTATAAAATTCGATCGGGACAACCGTGTAAAACAATCGCAAACGTAAATCCTATCTACGTGAATGGACTGCTGAGAGTAGGTGGCAGAATTCAAAATTCATTGCTACCGTATCCCGCAAAACATCAGTTGCTCTTACCAGGGAAAAATAAAGTCGTAAAACTTTTGCTGCGAGCAATCCATGAGGAGAATCTTCATATTGGACCTTCAGGTTTAATAGCAGCTTTCTTACAGCGTTATTGGATGTCCAATCTACGTTCCATTGCACGACATATCGTCAGGAGTTGCATGCGGTGCTTCCGAGCCAAACCTCGAGGAGTTGAACAATTGATGGGAAACCTTCCCGCGAATCGTGTCATACCAGCTGCTCCATTTATTCGAACTGGAGTCGATTTTGCAGGACCTGTATATGTGAAGCATGGAATCCGTAAACCAGTGTTAGTTAAGGCTTACATATCGGTCTTCATTTGTATGACGACCAAGGCCATTCATTTGGAGTTGGTATCTGATTTGTCAGCTTCAGCATTCATCGCAGCACTGCAGAGATTTGTAAGCCGCCGAGGTGTTCCCGAGCAAATATCTTCTGACAATGGTTTGAACTTTGTAGGGGCCAACAACGAGCTTCATGAATTGTTCAAGCTTTTTAGAGATCAGCAAACCAAGGGGCTAATCAACGGATTTTGTCAGCCACGAGAAATCGAATGGAAATTTATTCCGCCTCACGCGCCAAACTTCGGAGGCCTTTGGGAATCCAATGTGAAGTGTGTGAAGTCGCATCTGAAAAAAAACATTAAGAACAACGTCTTTGAATTTCGAAGAATTTGCCACAGTATTGGCTCAAATTGAAGCGATACTCAATTCTCGCCCACTATTTGGTCAATCCAGCGATCCGAGTGATCCTCCAGTGATTACTCCGGGACACTTCCTCATCACACGTGAATTAACCGCTATACCAGAACCAACATACGAAGACGTCAAGATCAATCGATTGACACGATGGAAGTACATCCAATCACTTCAACAGCATTTCTGGAGAAGATGGTCTTCAGAGTATTTGCATCAGCTGCAAGTGCGACAAAAATGGAAATACAACCAGCCGAATCTACGTGAAGGAATGATGGTCATCTTAAGAGAAGATAACCAGCCAACGCAATCTTGGCCGATCGGCAGGATAGTGGAAACTTACCCAGGAAGAGAAGGAAAGGTTAGAGTGATGGACATTCAGACTTCAAAAGGACTTTTCCGTCGTCCCATCTCCAAGGTTTGTCCGCTTCCGATTGAGGACAACGCAGAGGAATCAACGGATCTTCAAAATCGTGAGAATGAAGAAACCTCTTCCGGCGGGGAGAATGTTCGCCCGCTCACGACAGCTTCAGTTGAAAATTGAAAATCTTTCACCATCACAGGAAATTGGGTTGCTGTGATTCGCAAATATTCTGGCAACTAAGGTGGTGACGTTTTCCAGTGACAACGAGATCGCGCCAAATTCACGACAAAAGAGCGCGCAAAAGAGATGACGCCAAGAGTGACGCCGATGAGAAGGCAGAGTGAGTCTAGATATCGCAGAGTGCAGACCTATTTATATCCGCGTGTGAATTAAATTAAAATTAATGTAAAGTTCAAAAAATAAATGAATTAAGGATTGGACTTAAGTGTACATCAATTTTGAGAAAATTTCAGATTGCCTTTCAGGGCAAGAGTGGCCTTTCAGGGCAAATAATATACATAGCCTTTCAGGGCAACCGCAGAATATCAGTAGGGTTGAGCTTGAGACCCTACATAGGATGATATCTTGCTAGTCTAATTACACAAAAGTACGTACTGCTGAATTATTTATCTTTTTCTCGTAGACCACCTAGCCTCCAGATTTTCAGATCTTCCTTTCAAGAAAAAAATGCGTTAATCTGTCATCATCTGATTTCTTTCCAAATTGAAATCATCTTCCGGACGAGCTCATCATCAACGACCGCAGACTGGTCTGAGTCGTCGGATGTTCAAAGCGAATTTCTCATTCCGACTGCCTCCGACCGGCTCCGGTAGCATCAGTCTCCCATGTCAAGATCGACATCTGTGGGCCATGGCGTGTAAAATACGACCCATCCGACCGGAACCGAAATTAAGTTATCATTCCAAATTACAACGAACGAAATCATCTCAGCCCACCGGTCGATTTTCGTCATTTGGTCAACCGCCACTGATGGGATCCAACTCCCGGGTGGCTAATTGATGTTTCTCGTGGTGAGTCACTGCTGTTTGTTTTGCTGCGGTTTCTCAAAGTTCTACTTTCATCTCGCAGCCCCTACCCAGCATCGGCAGAACGGAGGTAAAGATACCGGATCGGCGACCAACGGACAACGAGAAGAGGTAGCAAATAAGTCATACAATCATCATTAAAACAGGTCAAAAATTGAAACAAACATCGCCGGTCGTTGCTTTTTTCACTGTTGAGCCGAACCGAAAGGTTAGAGCAAAATGAAAAAAAATAGTAGGAAATTAAAGTTACATTTGCCCGACTGCTGAGCCTAGGTTTTTCCCATCGTTTCTCCCCTTAGTTCGCGGTTTATGTACCGGATCATTCTTCGGAAAGCACGTAGATCTCCTTCCGTCCCAGCTGTGCACCCTGGACTTGGAAGACCGGCCGACAGCGGCTAACTGTTTTCAAATAGCTGGAATTCCTCGATCAATTGAAATATCAAAATCCAATAAATTAAATTATATTATTTGCATGTTCCCTTCAGTACGTCGTCCTTAGTATCGATCGGGACCCAGTCAGCAAACCAGCGATCGGACAGACTGAAGCCTCCGGCACGATGAGCGGTGCATCTTCCCCATTGACCTGCAATCGGGTCGTTATCAGACCGTGGGTTTGCCGTACCATCGTATGGCAACCTATTTGTGGAAAGCATAAACAGGCTCCGACTTTGTGGGATGAGTCTCTGCTCGCCGACAGAACAATAGAACGTGGAATTCCTACGAACATACGGCCCTCCGAGCGGCAGGTTGTTTCAGGAACGCTTTACGGATATCTATTGAATGATTTTTTCGCTTATGACAAATGAAAGCTTTATACCGGATAGTTGCAAGTATTTTTTAATTAAATGAATGTGGTTGATAAGGATCTGTCCATTACGAGTGGGATGGTCCATGTCGGTATTGTATGAAATATTGAAAATAAACATACTAGCGTACATTGGAGCATACATTTCCCAACTCCATGCCGCTCGATTGCGAAAGCTTTCGGGTACAGCTCAGTGGGAATAGAAAGCTTCTCGAAAGTAAACAATTTCGCATCTTGACAGCAAAAAAATCAGAATAAAACCAATGTATACTTCACAGAAATTAATTAAATCTGGAGACAATGACTTTCAGATCGGATACGCCATTTACCTATACATTTGTATCTTCCGAATTGGGAGTTTGCTCTACGAGTCTTCCGAAATTGATCAACGAACCAAGAGTACACCCTTCTAACGAGCCTTTCTACTGACTTCGAGAAAATTAAGCGGATAGATAAAGCATGAAAAAAACCTGTTTTAATCCACCTATTGGTGTAATGATGCCTATCTCATATCAATCATACTATCATATGTAATACTGTGGTATTCTTCAAAATAATTTTCTTCGATTTTTAAAAGAATAACCGAAATCGCTTTGTTTGACCATCTACTGATAAAAACTATCAATTGGGAAAGATTTGAGGTCGATTTAGAAAATTTGTTTAAGGTTTTGTCCCCATTTTCAGTGATGGTATACAATTTTCAACCCACTTTACCCTATATTTCTGGATCCGGAAGTCGGATACGCATGAAATGCAGGAATTACGTATGGGATCACAGGACCTTTCATTTGAACCTAAGTTTGTGAAAATCGGTCGCGCTATTTATGAAAAAAGTTAGAACACATTTTTTGCACATTTTACCCCATAACTCCGGAACCGGAAGTCGGATCCAAATAATATTCAGGAATTTTTTATGGGACCTTAAGATCTTTTATTTGAATCTAAGTTTGTGAAAATCGGTTTAGCCATCTCTGAGAAAAGTTAGTGCACATATTTACACAATTTTTTACACATTTTACACCATAATTCCGAAACCGGAAGTCGGATCCAAATAATATTCAGGAATTTTGTGAGGGACAAGACCTTTCATTTGAATCTAAATTGTGGAAATCGGTTCAGCCATCTCCGAGAAAAGTTAGTCCAAAAAAACGTTACATACACACATAGGCACATAAACACACACACATATACAGAGGGGTCTCGTATAACGCGGTACACCTGGGGCGTGAAAAGCGAATCCGCGATAAACGGGACCCAGAGCATATGGAATTTCGACTGATTGGAACTGTGAACGGTTATCTCGCTTCGGTCGACAGATAGAGCCGCACAATCTTCGGCAAACTTGTTGTAGATACTTAGACCAACAATTTAGTGTAGTTTGACCGACAATTAGTTGAGAACTGCTCCGCCAAGGACGCTTTGAAAAGAGCATGAAATAATTCATATGTTTACATTAGAAAAAACAGTTTGAACATGAAAAATCGCGAAAATTTTAGATTCTGGAGTTTTCAAGTAACTTTTCGAGATATTCAAAGTTTATCAAAAAGTGAAAATTATTTCGGAATCACTCCATCAGATGGAATTAGTGTGCTTGCTATGGTAAATATTTCGATATCAAAATTATGCTCTAGCTCGAAAACTAAAAGATTGAGAGCGATTATGTTTTCTAGAAAGATGTTCAGAATGTAGAGGTCTACATTATGATATAGATTGTCGGTGTTTTCGGAAAGAATGTTCCGGAGGTCAAAACAAATCAAATGGTGTAAACAGTAATTGAAATTTTTCGCATTAATGACTCTAGTGTGCAATTCAGGGTTCGAAATTCCTGCAACTCAAAATCATGTTGACTCATTAAAATGGTTTCCTCGAGAAGGTGTTTTTACCTATTGAATAATTGATCTACAAGGTGATCTTTTGTAACTGAATATCATACTTGTTTATGAGAGTGATCTTATCGATCAGTTTTTGAATAAGTTGGTGAAGGAGAGACAGATTTTAAACTGTTTTTTTCGAGAAGGCGTTAGTAAGGTACTAGACTATTAAGATGAATAAGCTATCGACATCTGAAATCTAAGGAACTTGATAGAGAGAAAACTCGAAATTCATGCTTAATGTTTTGATTATTTATACAATTATATATAACGTTAAGTACATACAATATGACATATATTGCTCATTTCGTTTCATTTTATTTATTATTTGAATTTAACCTTTTTTATTGAACAGGGAAAAGCCCAATGGAGCGAAAATTTCATAGTCACACTCTTCATCAGGCAATAAATCTCTAAATTCAGTTTTTGTAACAAGTCCGGATAACCAATTCGAGATTGTAACAAAAGCTGCAACGTAAACGAACTAAGACACATTTCGGTAAACTGATAAAAAGTAAAAATCGATAAATTTATAACACTCGAATTTCGTTTGAAAACATTTCGGGAAACGATATGGTCGAATACGACTGTTGAGCGTTTGCAAAAGAAAGATTTTTCGAATTATTTTGATGCATCCAAAACCATTCTATTGAGACCGTATCAAAAATACATACCGTAGAAAAAATCGAACTGTTTCTGCGGTATTACCCAGATCTTTGAAAGGATGAATCGATTTAAAATCATTGGCTAATGTTAGTTTTAGGAATTGTTGTGAATTTATATAATGACATCAAAATTAGTCGAAAATGAAGATATTATTCAAATTAATTGTCGTACAGTAAGTTATATCAGTTAGTTAGGTTAGTTTTGTTAACTCTGATCGTTCTTCCAACAAATCAATAATGTCTTTAGTTGTGTATTAGATTGTCTAAGGATGTGTTGCATTTGTTCTCGTCGTTCGATGTTGTTATCCAAGGAACAAAAGTCCTCCAATTCGTTGAGTAGCAAAATTTTTAAGTTGATTTCTTCAGCGCTTGGTTGTGGAACAATAATATCGTCTATATCATCTGTGTCTGGATCAACATCAGCGACAACTTCTTCTGCTGTAATTAATTTATCAGCGATGATGTCATCAATTTCCTCAAGAGAAAGATGTTCAGCACCCATCTTTTCATCGAAATCCTTGATTTCAGAAATTATTCTTTTGTTCTCAATATCATCGATATGTGTACCAAGCTCCAAAAAAAAAGATGGGAGTAGTTTTTTGCAGCAAATTTTCAACGTTGATGAGTTAATTTGAACTAAAGCTGATTGAATGCAATCAAAGCAATTCTTGAGATCAATTTTTTTCCACGAATCGATTAATGACAGATTATATTTTTCAGAAATTTGTAAAATTTGCCTGTAGCTTTCTTTAACATAATATAGCTTGAAATTTCGAATTATTCCCTGATCCAAAGGCTGTAGAATAGACGTCGTGTTGGGAGGCAAGAATAAAAATTTTACATTTGGATGATTAACATCAGGTGGATGAGAAGGGGAATTATCCAACAACAATAGAGCCTTGAATCCGATGTTACGATTTAAGCAAAACTGTTTCAAAAACAAAACTACAAATTTACTACATTTTTTACACTCCAAATACCAAGCCTGAAAAAAAGTTGTAACGGTAACTTCGAGCTGTCATATCTCAGCTGTTTTTCAACGAATCTCAATGAATTTTACACCCTCGAATTTTGTGAAGTTCGTAAATTGATTCAAAAACTTTGTAGCAATCGATTTGTTAAGGGAAAACTAATGCAAATTTAATTTTTACCGTTCCAGGTTTTTTTTACGCGCTCAAAATGCCCTATCTGCTTAATTTCTACTGGATGGACAGAAAGTTAGCTACGACGTATTTATAGGAATCAATTATATATTCGCGTCAAAAACACAACCAAATGAAACGAAAGAAAGAATCTATGATCGTTCTCTCTGTTACACTCTAGTTCTTTCTATATTCTAGCTTTCAACGCAACTCAACTAGTATATAGTAGTATGTATGCGAAAAAGTAATTCTGCAGAAACACACTAACACATATACGATAGCGTCGTATAGGATGTATGCTTAGTAGATTTGTTAGAGAATCGCGTGACACAAAATCATTTTATAACGAAGAAAAACACGTGAGTTCGCATCATTTTGCGAATCCTCTGAAATAACAGCTATTTTAGCAAACCGAAAAATTCAGAAAACTATGTATAAACCACATATTTCGAAACTTGAGAAATCGCATAAAAGTAATCATATTTCTTATCAAGTTTGTACGCGACCAGACAGCTATTAATTCCTACATAAACATTGTAGAAGAAATCTCCACCGTCAACTAGTATAAATCACGAAACAAACAAACATAATTTTCCCAAAAATACAGCTTTCTAAGTCATCATAATCGCAATAGCGGTACCTTTTTTCAAATACTGAACTACTGTTCACATTATCGAATATTTTTTGATATCCCAAGCAATGTTGAGGAAGATACACTGCTCCTAAATTATCACACACAATCTTTTTTTCAATCTTTAACCAGTTTGTCAACCCTCGAAAAAACGATCTTAATAAATCAAAATAAATCAAGGTTACAGAAATTTCCAACCCAGAATTGCACACCAGCGTCACTAAGTGAGAAAATTTTTTACAACTGTTCACACTATTTAATCTGTTTTTACCTCCCCCACATTCTTTCCGAAAACACCGCGATATCATATCACATATTAAATTTTATATCGTAAGATTGTGATTACACTAGCGCCATTCCTAACATCTTTCCAACAAACAAAACCGCTCTATATCTTCTAGTTTTTTTTATAAGCACAAGCTACATCTGATGGAGTAAGTTCGAGTTAATACTTTTGCTGTTTGACAAGCTTTGAATTCCCGCATTTTTCAAAATACTATAATTTGCGAGTTACTTGAAGCTCAAATCGTTTTGTCTGTGTTAAGCGAATGATTTATGTTATGCATTTTTTAAAGCGCCCCTGACGGAGCAGTTCTCAACTAATTGTCTGTCAAACTACACTAAATTGTTGGTCAAAGTATCTACAAGCAAGTTTGCCGAAGACTGTGTGGCTCTATCTATCGACCGAAGCGAGATAACAGTTTACAGCCCCAATCAGTCGAAATCCCATATGCTCTGGGTCTCGTTTATCGCGGTTATCCGGCAATAACGAATCCGGCAACAACGAATACCGGCAAAACCGAATCCGCGTTGTACGAGACCCCTCTGTACTCACACAGACATTTTGAGTACTCGATTAACTGAGTCGAATTGTATATGACACTCGGCCCTCCGGGCCTCAGTTCGGTTTTCACAGTGATTGCATAACCTTTCTATATGAGAAAGGCAAAACATACACACCAGGGTCGTTTTTACAAAGGGGCTAAAAACCGAGCCAAACACAGGACATTCAGTTAGTTAGGGGCACACAATTGAATCTTGCCCCAGGTCCATTGATACGTAAAAGCGTTTTTTTTATACATACACTGACATTTTCCGATCTCGTTGAGCTGAGTTGAATGATATAGACCACTAGGGATCTACGGAGCTCCGATCAAAAATTAGTTTTTCCGGCAATTCCATATACTTGTGATGTAGAAAGGAAGAATGCTTCGAAATTTCACAGAAAAAAACTCCGCTCAAAATAGGTGAGTGGGTTATATCACAGACACAACCGGATGACGTGAATGCGAATAGAATGAATGGTTCAGTTTCTTTGATGTTAATGAATCTGAGTTCGGGAACTACAATTTTGCAACCAAATTTCGTAATACTGTATTCTGGTCCTAAATTTAATTTTGATGCTAGATTCTGAAACTGAATGTGAGTTCTAGAACTGAATTCTGGTTCTGGATTGTTGTATTGATCACTAAACCTGTCAGGGCCGGTGAAACATGTTCAGCCCAGATGGGTAATTCTTTGTACCGAGGGGAACGACCCACTATTTTCAAGTATTCCTTAATTCTAATGGAAATGTTATTTATCCCTTATAAGTCGATTTTTTCCAACATTTTATTTTGATATAACTTTGCATGGAAAGCGTATATTCGAAGTTTGAAGCGTTTTCGTTTGTTCTTGTCGTGAATACGACTTACTTTATTATGGGACGCCTTTTCAAAATTTACCCCCTGAGAGAGTGATAATTTCTATCCAGGGTTAATCAAGAAAATTTCCAACCGGGAAGATCCTTGATCACATCAGGAATCGAACCCGATATCTTTACCAGTATCAGACACTAATTCACCTGACCCTTCCTGAACGCTATTGAATGGTTTTGAGATAGAATGTTTACTTTTTGAGTTATACGAAGTTTTATGTCAAAATTTTCAGTTTTTCGACAGTATCTGTCACAAATAAACTTGAAAACAGAATATATTTTCAAACTTAGATTCCGCACAGTAATACCTATCCAATAAGCCATATATTGTTAAAATCCGTCCATTTTTAACGGAGATATCGACATTTTTGTGTAAGCGACTTTTTCCACTATTCCAGTAGTAGAAGTTTTTAGCGCTGTCTGGCAAAGAAATGCTTGGGAGCAACATAAAACACGATTTTTCATATTGTTACATACATTTGTTTCAAAGTACCCAAAAGACTGTGTACAGCATGATATTTGGCCTCGGACCGATTTTAGCACGGTTCGTTTTTGGCAACATAATCGTTCAAATATGCCATATGTAAACCAGATGATGGCAGAATTTTCGAGTTGAAAGCAATTCCATAGTGTTATTGACTTAAGCTACTTACAGCAATAAATGCTGGAAGAACATAACAGCCATATACCATTCGAATCAGTTCATCGAGATCAGCAAATGCGTGTGTGACAAATAATTCCACTCAATTTTTTTCGGAGATGACTCAACCGTTTTCTACAAACTCAGATTCAGATGAAATGTAGTATACTCCTAAACAAGGTTCCTGAATGATGTTTGGTTCCGACCTCTGGTTCCGGAACTACAGGATGATATGTGAAACGAAAATAAAACTGTGTATAAAACTCATTTTTCTCGTAGATGGCTGAACCGATCTAAGATTCAAATTATATCTAAGAATCATCTAAGATTCAAATGAAAAGTTTTAAGATGCTATGAAACATCTTGTTTTTCAGTCATATCCAACTTCCGGTATCGGAGATACAGGGTGATTAGTATAAAAATGTCTATTCCACATAAATTAATCAGGTTTATCGGGTTAGCAGATTTGGATAGTCGATAACCAAATAAACTTATTTCATTTTTGGTTGTATTCAGTTTTCGTTTCGGAAGGCACCCAAAAATTTAATACGCACTACGATTTCTCAAAAATGTCTACATTGAACTTCAAACATATTGAGATAAATGTAAACTATACAGCTACTCAAGTGAATTTGTTTGACTTCGGCTACACCGAATTTCGAATTCCGTTTCCAGTATCGAATCGTTTCTCAAAGCTCAATCGTTTTCTCAAAAAAAGGAAAATCGAACTTCAGAAACAAAAGTTCAAATTAAAATAAATCCAATTTAATCCAATTCTGACTTCCGATTCAGGAATTGTAGGATGATAAATTTTTAAAATTCAAAGCTAGGACAATCCCGAAAAGCTTAAAAGTTGGACTCAAAACTATTGCAATTTATTCGTCATATGGCCATACGAATCGGTTTGGGGTATATTGGTTCCTGAATACCGGCTCTGGAAGTACGTTAAATTACCGTAAACTCTAAAGTGGAAGTTACTTCGACAGATCATGGAATGTTTAATCGATTGTTACACTTTTAGATTCAAATTCGATCCGATTTGCAGTTTCGACATTACAGAGTAATGAGTGATGAAAATCTCAAATTGCCACTTGAAACGACGGACATTAGAATAATGTAATGAAAATTGAAACACCGAAGAATATTCATGCAAAAAACACATGCGGATTGATAAAAAAAAGGTATCGTCTCACTGCTAGGTGGATTAATACAATATACCGCACTTTTTGCAATCTTCTTGATGACGTTATTAATATGAGATTTGAATGTTAACTTTTCATCAATTATGACTCCAAGATACTTCATTTCTCTAACGCGATCAATAGTTTTACCATCAATTTCCACATTGGCGTCATGACCGGAAAATAATAGAAGAAATAATTATATATTTAGTTTTCGCGACGTTTAGTTTCAGTTGCTTAAATTTTAACCATCGAACCAGCGACCTTAGATCCTCGTTTAAATGTTTAACAGCTTCATTGAAATCTTCAGCCGTAATGAACAGAACAGTATCGTCTGCAAACAAATTTATATCACAGACACGTAAGACTCGCTTCATATCATTAATATACATAATAAATAGAATAGGACCTAACACACTTCCCTGAGGCACACCAAGTGATTTACCAAGGAAACTAGACACTACATCGTTAAAAACAATCTTGACATTGATCAACATATCTAATAAAATCAAACATTCCAAAAGCACAGGAAATAAACTTATTTTCAAGCGGGATATTGAAATAAATTTGTTGAAATTCCAATTGGAGATAATCGATGCTTTTTCTCCAATTCCAACAGAATATTCTTCGATTATTCCAAACTCAACCACAAATAAATAAAAATTCACTGGAGAATAAATATTCCTGTGTATTTTGACAGCTTCATTAGAAAACATCAGCGTTTGAACAACAACGCAATCTACATATCGGCATATGCCGGTAGAAGGCCTATATTTTCATGCTGAGTGACATGGCTTTTGAAAGACGCGGGTATTTTGAACGGCTGGTAAGCGTTCGCTCGATTGGTATATGATATTAGGACCTTTCTTTATGAGTTTAAAAGGTGTATCTTACTATACGTACAACAAATGTCCAAAGAATAGATTGTAAATATTTGTTATTAAAATACACTCTCAATTCCTTTTTCTAACGTTCCTTAGTATATTACTAAGGTAAATGTTATATGATAACATACAAAAATAATTGCACGAAATTTTGACTTAAATGAGATAGAAAAATAACAGTTTTCCATTTTTTTCTTAGATTATATAAAAAAGAACAATCTATCAAATGCAATCAAACGAATTTTTTCGGATTGCCCCATTTTTATATACCGTTATTGAAAAAAGCCTTATTTTATTGCTATGTATTTCATAAATATTGAACCAGGTAGAATAAAAAAATATCATCTTTCACTGAAAGTTACGCCATTTTAGACTCCTGAGTTTCTTAGAACATTGCTTTATAGAAAAAAATCAAATGAAAGAGTTATCGAAAATAAACTGTTTTTTAAGAAGCTTAGAATATGTAAACCGTTCTAATATAAAAACGGTTAGAGATACACATCCAATATCTTCGACAAAGTTGCTAAAAATTGATTATTCTAAATTATTGTGGAATGCATTGTTCTATGTCAAGACCACCCTAAAACCACTATTTCGTCTGCTCACGACCGTGGCCTTTTGTAGAATAGTTTTGTTTTCGCTCATCGGTACATTCGATATTTGAACCACACATAATACTACAATATAATACAAGGTTGTGAAGGGATCTTGACAAACCGCATTTTGAAACGTCATCAACAACTTTTTCGACACTAACTCTTTACATGCGTCCTAAAAATATTAGTATTTATACTATTCATTACACAAACCTTTTCTCGCAGCAAATTCCAAATAACGTAATTTCGTGTACGAACAAAGTGACCGAAACCGGTATTTATTCCATCTCTGGCGAAAACCACTGCTCCGGTAAACTTCGAGAGTACCTGATTACTTTTAGTGGTCGTTAAGGTATGAATATTCACCAAACCAACCACTAATTTTCGTGAGTTACACAAAACAACTTACACAATAGATATAATTTCGAAAAATGGGGACTGGAGAAGAAGTTTTCTGCGTACTGCAAAAGTAAATTTTGTTATCCCCAAACAATTTTAATACTGCCAAATTTCCCTTCTAACCTCACAAATTTTCGTCCGCTCCAGCCCGTGGACTGCTCAGCCCAGGTTTCCCCTATCATTGGTATCCCAATGTTATACTGCACGAGAAGTGTATGTACTGAACCAGTCCAAAATATCCAAAAAAGCTATTGTCTGGTAAGCTATTTGTGGCTGCGGTAAGATTTAGAATTACACCTGTTTCGATTAACTGTCAATTGGAGGCCACAAGAATTCAACTGTTTTCCGGTAGAATAGTATACCACCAAAAGAAAACACCAAATTACCCTCTGAAGAATCACAACCACCTTATAAATGTGGAAAATACCAATATATTGTACTAGACTAATATGAACATTATAACCAATAAAAAATAAATGTACAATACATTTGTATCATTTTCACTGGAAACTAAGTGAGTCCATACTTTCTGGGAGAATCGTTAGACCTCAGTTCGACCATTCGAAGCATTATCGAAGGTTTTTCAAAACAAAAAATAATAAAAAATATTGTACCGCTGATTTTCAAATGTTGGAAAACTTTGATTTAAATTGTTCCTGAATGCTACTTTTCGAAAAATGATATAGAAAACAGAACATTGATAAATCACATCAAAATTTCTCCATGCAATACCAGAAACGGAAGCAACAATAAAAGAAAAAAAAAAGAAATAGAATCTATCCAAAGAGACTTCAAAATGTTCTTGAAGTGACACACAACACTGAACTGGGTCATTGCATCGAACGGATTGATCCGAACAAACCCCAATAAATTTATAGCCGCAGCCGTGAGACAATGCACAATAAAGATGTCTAGATAGCATAGCAGAACCGGGTGCCTTATCGTTCGCCCAACATCATCGTCGTTCTTCCCCTCTTTTCTTTGCCCACCTTCCGTCTAATGCAGCCGTCGTTCGATATGTGTTACTTTACATTTACGAAAAATTCGCAAGCTCGTTTCCTTGCGACTTTGTTGTGCGGTTTTCCCAACAGCTCCAAGTTCCGCTGTTCGAAATGCAACAAACAGCGCTGCAGCGGATCTGGGTGGTGAAGTAAGCATTTCTATAATTATTACAGGTGTGACGATTGAACGGATCCACCTACCAAATGAAGTAGTTCTCAGTCGAAGAGGATTAAAATATCTGTAGCAGAAATAGATGCAGATATGCAGTCAAGTTGAAATTTTCAATTTCAATTTCGATTCCTGAGAGACTATTGGTTTGAAAACTTCAACAAATAATTTAGTATCTCGAAATTAAAGTGTCCATGAAATTGATTTAATCAGCTTTGGTTAAAAACACATTAACAGCCGATTTTGACCACTAAACTAACGATCGGAGGCACTGTGTAACGTAGTCAAAGCTGAGATGATTTGAAATATTTTGCCCGTAATGAACTATCAGCCTAACATATCTCACCTGTCGGTGGAATAACATCATTATCAACATCACTGATCCAGTTTTTGATTTTTCGTAGGCGTTCCTGACTAAACTTTGAAATGTGGCCTTTGATACTTCTTCCAACCGTTTCTGGCTGAGCTAACGGAGCCGTCCTCTGTAGCAGATTTTACATCGGAAACGCTGCCATTGTGATGGCTCGCCATCACACGCAAATTTGTCCTTAGTCTAGTTGGGCGAGATACAACCAGACCTACAGTTCGGGACCTACAGGTTAAGGGTGAAGGATTTCCGCTCAGCAAGCACTCCCTCGTCGATGGATTAGTTAAGTAAATTGCTAAAGCGAGTTTAAAGTGAATTTAATTGACACCGTTCAGATCAACAATTTAGTCTAGCTTTAACCAGCAGAAAATGATTTTCAATGGAAACTATTTGCATATTGGATTGATAGGAAAGTAATGTCAAATTTCTGTACGAAATGTGAGAATAATTTATGATCCGACTGGTTAAAACGCGCCCTATTATGCCTATTTGTGTTCGATGACTGATGAAATGGGCCAATCTTTAGGGATTGCTGCCGAATTCCATCATTAAATCTTCAATTGATCTTCAATTGATCTTCAACGTCGTAAAACAGAATCAAGTGTCTTTGAAAATCGTCATCTGAACGAAATGGTTTATTTTCCAAAGATGATGAGTAACTAAAGCAGTATATGGCCTAACCTAGCCAATTTTCTATAGCACTCTTGTCTTGTAACAATAACGCTCCTGGGTTAGACAGAATTGAATTTAACTTGGAGAAGATTCGGCCCTATCTCGCAAGAAGACGTTTCAACTTGTTCAACACATTCGTGCCGTGACTATCGGATCGATCGGACGTAAATTCGGCTTTCTCCAATCGCGTGGTGAATTGTTTTATTCCGTTATCAAGGTCATTCCGTATTCTAATGTTTGCATCAGCGATAATTCGAATTAATCCGTTCTCAAGGCCGACTGTGAGCTTGTGTGAAGCAGCACTGCGTGCGGTACCGTTAGCCAGCGCCAGCGCTGGGCGCTGCGTATATATCGTTGTACATTAGAAACAGTGATAAATATATATAGTGATAAAAAGAGAAACGTTTCATTGGACAGTGTAGTGAGAGACAAAAAAAAAGTGCTTTTTCCTGAAAGAGGTTTTTTGCACTCTACTGGAAGGAATATTTACCCATTGCCTCGGACTGGGTATTGGCAGCCGTTCACCGTTTTGGAGCTTAAGCTAAGTAAAACTTTATTTTCTCTGTTGTTTAATACCACTTCAATTGCACCCCGAATCTGACCGCACGGACACAAGTCCGTGACATGACAGGCGATATCAAATTGCCTGACCTTCCCCTTGATGATCAGATGGATGCTTCAGATGGCAATAAATCGCGCATTAGAAGCTATCCCGATGGGCTTGCACTCTCGGCCGGACCGTATGCGGTTTACATCCGGACCAAAGCGAATGGTAAAAAATTGAACCTTCTAAAACTTTCTAATGACCTGTCCTCGCGATACAATACTGTACAAAAAAACTAATTACGTCCTCCTGGACCGAGTTCGTTTACCTGTTCGTATTTATGTACCGCGGGTCATGAACTGCACCAATTGCAAACAATTGGGACATACAGCATCCCATTGTTGCAATAAATCCCGGTGTATAAAGTGTGGAGGGAGTCATGCGGATAACTCCTGCAGTGGAGACAATGAAAAGTGTCTCTACTGTAAGGAGGGGCCGCATGACCTCTCTGATTGTCCCGTGTATAAATTGCGTAAGGATAAAATGAAGCGTTCACTCAAGCAACATTCCAAACGCTCATTTGCGGAAATGTTGAAATGTGCTACGCCACCTACCGAAAATCCTTACGCTTACTTGTCAACTGACGAGATGATGACCCCCTCGAAGGTACATCTTCGGCTGTCCCTCATAGCTCATCAATTAGAAAGAGAAGAAATAAATCCTCTCAAAAGCTCCCTAGTAAGGGTTCGAAGATGTCCTCTGATGGGTCTCGAAAAATTACAACAACTGGTAGTGATGGCAAAAAACCAGAGAAAAAAGCTCCAGGCCTTGGAAAATCAAATTCCGAGCAAGAATTTCCATCACTTCCTGGGACTTCAAAACCCCCGAAAGTCCCTAAAGATCAGTCAGAGAATTTACCAAATACTGGGTTTGTTAAATTCTCTGATATTGTGGACTGGATCATGTCTACTTTCAATATTTCTGAACCTCTTAAAAGCCTGATAATGGCTTTTATTCCTACAGTTAAAACATTCTTGAAGCAGTTGACTGCAAAATGGCCCCTTCTTTCAGCGATCGTATCCTTCGATGGCTAAGTCACCCACCGAGGTCACGGATACAATCACTGTTATACAGTGGAATTGTAGAAGTATCATCCCAAAAATAGATCCTTTCAAATTTCTAGTAAATAATCTGAAATGTGACGCATTTGCATTGTGCGAAACTTGGCTAACTTCTGAAATACCCTTAAACTTCCACGATTTTAACATTATTCGTCTGGATCGAGATGATCCCTATGGAGGAGTACTTTTAGGGATCAAAAAGTGATATTCTTTTATCGCATTAACCTCCCATCGATACCAGGTATTGAAGTTGTCGCATGTCATGTTACAATCAAAGGCAAGGACCTTTGCATTGCTTCCATATATATTCCACCAAGAGCCTCGGTTGGGCATCAGCGGCTCAGTGATATCATTGAGCTCCTTCCCGCACCGAAGTTGGTTTTAGGAGACTTTAACTCTCATGGTACGGGATGGGGTTGTCTTCACGACGATAACAGATCAGCTATGATCCTTGATATCTGCGACAACTTCAATATGACAATCTTGAATACGGGAGAAATGACACGAATTCCTGCACCACCAGCAAGACCAAGTGCGCTGGATTTATCCCTTTGCTCGACATCGTTACGGTTGGACTGCACGTGGAAGGTGATCCCTGATCCCCACGGTAGCGATCATCTGCCTATCGTGATTTCAATCGCCTATGGATTAAGACCATCGGAGACAATCAATGTTTCGTATGACCTCACACGAAATATTGATTGGAAATGCTACACAAATTCGATATCTGAGAAACTAGAAACAACACAAGAACTTCCTCCGGAGGAAGAGTACACGTTTTTGGCTGGCTTGATTCTCGACACCGCGATTCAAGCTCAGACGAAACGTGTACCCGGCGCGAAAACTAACATCCGTCCTCCCAACCCGTGGTGGGACAAAGAGTGCTCGGAATTAAACGCGGAGAGAACTTCATCATTTATCGAGTTTAGGAAAAACGGAACACCTGATAATTTTAGAAACTACGCGGCATTAGACGCTAAGATGAAAAGCTTGATTAAAGCGAAGAAAAGCGGTTATTGGCGTCGATTCGTAGACGGATTATCGAGAGAAACATCAATGAGTACTCTTTGGAACACAGCCCGACGAATGCGCAACAAAAACACCACGAACGAAAGCGAGGAATATTCTAACCGCTGGATATTCGATTTCGCTAAAAAAGTATGTCCTGACTCTGCTCCGGAACAGACGATCATGCGCGTCGCCTCATCTAACAGAAACGAAACACCTTTTTCGATGGTCGAGTTCTCACTTTCGCTTTTATCGTGTAACAATTAAGCTACGGGGTTAGACAAAATCAAATTCAACTTGTTGAAAAATTTGCCTGACTCTGTCAAAAGGCGCTTATTGAATTTATTCAATAGGCTTCTTGAGGATAATATTGTCCCACATGACTGGAGACAAGTAAGAGTTATCGCCATTCAAAAACCAGGGAAACCAGCCTCCGATCACAATTCGTATCGGCCGATTGCTATGCTTTCCTGTATCCGGAAATTGTTCGAAAAAATGATTCTGTTTCGTCTAGACAATTGGGTCGAGACTAATGGCTTACTTTCAGATACACAATTTGGCTTCCGCAGGGGTAAAGGAACGAACGATTGTCTTGCGTTGCTCTCAACCGAAATTCAAATGGCATTTGCTCGTAAAGAACAAATGGCGTCAGTTTTCCTAGACATCAAGGGGGCTTTTGATTCAGTTTCCATAAACATCCTATCTGAGAAGCTGCATCAGCAAGGTCTTTCACCAATTTTGAATAACTTTTTGTATAATCTGTTGTCCGAGAAATACACGTATTTCGCGCATGGTGATTTGTCGACAATACGATTCAGTTACATGGGTCTTCCTCAGGGCTCATGCTTAAGCCCCCTTTTATACAACTTTTACGTAAACAACATTGATGAATGTATCAACACATCTTGCACGCTAAGACAACTTGCCGACGACAGCGTTGTGTCTATTATAGGACCCAAAGCTGCCGATCTCCAAGGACCATTGCAAGATACCCTCGACAACTTGTCGACATGGGCTCTTCAAATGGGTATCGAGTTCTCTACGGAGAAAACTGAGCTGGTTGTATTTTCAAGGAAGCGAGAACCAGCACAACTACAGCTTCAACTAGGGGGTGAAACCATAGCTCAGGTCTTCACATTTAAATATCTCGGGGTCTGGTTCGATTCCAAAGGCAACTGGGGATGTCACATTAGGTATCTGAAACAAAAATGCCAGCAGAGAATCAATTTTCTTCGCACAATAACCGGAACTTGGTGGGGTGCCCACCCAGGAGACCTGATCAGGCTTTACCAAACAACGATATTGTCCGTAATGGAATATGGATGCTTCTGCTTCCGATCCGCCGCGAACACCCATTTCATTAAACTGGAAAGAATTCAGTATCATTGTTTGCGTATTGCCTTAGGTTGCATGCAGTCGACTCATACGATGAGTCTCGAAGTGCTCGCGGGCGTATTACCGTTGAAAAATCGATTCTGGGATCTCTCATATCGATTGCTTATCCGATGCGATATCTTGAATCCGATGGTGATTGAAAACTTCGAAAGGCTTGTCGAGCTCAATTCTCAGACCCGTTTTATGTCCTTGTATTTTGATTACATGGCTCAGAATATTAATCCTTCTTCGTTTGTTTCCAACCGTGCTCATTTCTTGGATACTTCTGATTCTACTGTGTTTTTCGACACATCTATGAGAGAAGAAATTCATGGAATTCCGGATCACGTGCGCCCTCAAGTGGCCCCAAATATTTTCTATAATAAATTTAGAACAGTCAACTGTGAAAAGGTGTTTTACACTGACGGATCAAACATCGACAGGTCCACTGGCTTCGGCATCTTCAATCAAAACATCACCGCTTCTTACAAACTCAGTGATCCGGCTTCAGTTTACGTCGCAGAATTAGCTGCTATTCAGTACACCCTCGAGATCATTGAAACCTTGCCCAAAGACCATTATTTCATTGTCACGGACAGTCTAAGCTCAATAGAAGCTCTCCGGGCAATGAAGCCAGGAAAGTATCCCCCATATTTCCTGGGGAAAATACGGGAACATTTGAGAACTTTATCTGAACGGTCTTATTTAATATCGTTAGTCTGGGTCCCTTCGCATTGTTCCATTCCGGGCAATGAAAAGGCAGACTCATTGGCTAAAGTGGGCGCATTGGAAGGTGATATTTATGAAAGACCAATCTGCTTCAATGAATTTTTCAGTATCTCTCGTCAGAAAACTCTCGAAAGTTGGCAAACTTCATGGAGCAATGGCGAACTGGGACGATGGCTGCATTCCATTATCCCTAGGGTATCGACGAAACCTTGGTTCAGGGGGATGAACGTGAGTCGCGATTTCATTCGTGTTATGTCGCGGCTCATGTCAAATCACTACACCTTCAACGCACATCTCCGGCGTGTTGGGCTTGCGGAGAGCGGTCTCTGCACCTGTGGCGACGGTTATCAGGACATCGAGCATGTCGTGTGGTCGTGCGTAGAGTATCGTGACGCCAGGTCGAAGCTACTGGAATCCCTTAGGGCCCGAGGTAGACCGCCTGAGGTTCCGGTTCGGGATGTGTTGGCGAGTCGGGATAGTTCATATATGCTTCTCATATACCAGTACCTTAAACACATTGATATACAAGTGTAATGTGTTTATCCTCGTTCAGAAAGTATAAACTCCACCTACAGGTTCGACACTAACATCCGCCCGATTCTCTCGATCCCCGTCCCTGTCCACCATCTTCATTGGAACTAACAAGATCTTTTTTTTGTCACTAACTTTTTCGTTCCCCCTTCCCTGTCTCTTCACCATCTCGATGGCAACTAATTAGATCTCTATCGTTTTCAGACATTTTGTCCCCACATCCCCTGTTTTACCCCGTTTCCACAATATTTACTTTTTTTTTTCTTCATCTCTTCCGTAACATCACCATCATCGTCCAGGGAAGACCGCTCCAGTCGAAAACCAGCATGCGGGCCACCCGCCAGGCCTTCGTAGCCTGGGGGTGTTTCCCGCGGACCCACACGGACCGAAGGATGCGGCCAACATGGATATTTGCAAACGCCATATGGAAGACCCTCATGCAATATCCAATTCACCGGCATTACATAATGATACTATTCTAGTTTTAATATAGTCGTAATTAAGATTAGTAAATATCCTTGGCATCTTAGAGCTTAAGCAGTGTGCCTTAAAATTATATTATAATATTGAATAAAAAAAAAAAAAACTTGTTCAACAAGTTTCTTGAGCAAAATATTGTTCCATCTGACTGTAGGCAAGTGAAAGTTATCGCCATTCAAAAGCCGGGAAAACCAGCTACCAATCACAACTCATATAGACCCATTGTAATATTGTCCTGCATCAGAAAATTGTTCGAAAAAATTATTCTTCAACGTCTCGACACTTGGGTCGAGACGACCAGTTTGTTGTCAGATACTCAGTTTGGCTTTCGTAGAAATAAAGGAACGAATGATTGCCTTGCATTACTTTCGTCTGACATCCAAATTGCCATTGGTTCAAAAGCAACAAATGGCATCTGTATGCACAAGCTTTTGCCAAAAATTAGCTACATGGGTCTCCCGCAACGCTCATACCTCAGTCTGCTCCAGTATAATTTTTACGTGAATGACATCGACAGCTGTCTAGTAACCCCATGTACACTAAGACAATTAGCAGATGATGGCGTGGTTTCATTTACTGGACCCAAAGCTATTGATCTGCAAAAACCATTGCAAGATACCTTAAATAACTTTATGCTGTTGATCTGAGTATCGAATTCTCAGTATCGTTTTTGGGAGCTTTCATCGCAACTGCTTATAAGTTAAGAGGTACTGAATGCCCTGGTTATTAATAACTTAGAAAGGCTAGTCAGTGCTTTCATCATTCATTCATCAATGCGAGGAACGAGCAAAAAAAGCGTTCAGCGCAGCTATAGCACTCATACCAACAGACTGAGTTACCGGCTTCGATGCTGAAAATATACACCAGCAAACAGAGTGGAGAACGAACCATTCCATACATACTTGCCGACGAGCGTGCTCTATTACGTTTAATAGTATTGAACCTTCCTGAAAAACAGTATTAAGTATTCTCTTTTCTCTCAAATATAGGCAACTCGTTCAAACAATTCCTCGGTAGTATAAGTGATTCAAGCACACTATCGTTGGTGAACCATTCATCATCAAAGAATACTGTTGAATTTGAATGTAAAAATAATTTAAATCATTAATGTATTCAAGCATAAAAAAATAAATTTAGAAGGTTTCACGCTGCTGTAGATTTTCCACATCATTTTTTACTACCAGTAGCTATGATTAATGTTAATGTTTATGAGATCTTAACTGCAAGCAATGGCCAAACAGAGTGAAGAAGAAGAAGAAGTAAGCTTCATCTGTGCTTAACGATTTCACTGCTCACTCGTTGGGCTAGTAACCACATGAAGAGATTCATGTATGTACAGCCGACGATGAAGAACCAACAATACTCTCTCGTTGCTTCGCTCACTAATGTAAAAGAGAATGAGCAACAAGTAATACTTCTATACGCTTACCTTCCAAGAACAGAAGAGCTTTGATTCACTAATACATACCAATGTGAACCAACTCCGTCTGCTTAGAAGTGTCTGACGAATGGTTCAGTTGCTGGTGCATTCATGAACCATGAAGCGAATGAATGAAGCTTACTTTTATTCAGTTCATTCATTTTCCAAGCACTGAGACTAGTTGAGCTTCAATCTCAAACAAGATTCATGACAGTATATTTTATCCATATGTCACAGGAAATCGACCCTTCAAGATATATTCCTATCCGTGTCAGCCTCCTAAATGTTTCTGATTCAAGGTTATTTTCCGACACATCCATTAGAGATGTCCGATATCGAGTCGATACTTTGAGGTATCGATACTTTCTTCCAAGAATCGGTTATTTTTGGTATTAATATCGCATCAGAGCGATACTGTTAGTATCGATACTTCTGGTCTCGCTACTTACAGTATCGCAACGGATGGAAGTCTATTCACATTACGACGGAACATTTTATTTTGTTTCAATTATAGAGGCTTAAACCTTAATGTCATTCGCCTCTTCAGGAAAGAAAAAATTTCCAATCATATGTGCGGGGTTCGGAATCACGCTATACCCGTTCCCAATGAAACATTTTTATTTCTACGGCTTCGACGAAACGCCAAGTTCGCGCATATATTGGTATGACATGGACTTTGAAATTCGTTCTCGATAATCTCGCTTCGTAACACAGGTGCGCTGAAAGAAAGTGTAATAAGAGAAAACTATCAGAGGATTATTACACGAAAAAATGCATAATTTTCCATCATAATCGCCTAACAGCAAATTCAGCAACTGGAAGTTTTATATGAGAGATCTATAATAGAATTGAAACTGGAACAAACGTATCCCCAGCCAGCCGTTCTAGTTTTATTTATTCGAACAGTTCTACTGTCAAATTTAAAACTGGTATACGATGACATTCTATTTTTACTATATTTGAAACACGATTAAAACGCTGCTGGAGCTGCCAGTTTCTTTTGTTATCATTTCCGGATTTAAATTTTAAAACTGACATAAACTATGCATCTAGAACTAGAACACTGCTAAACATGTCCTAAGTATTCAGTCAAGCTGATGTAATCTATTCAATACGTTGTTCCGATGTAATAAAGTGTGATTCATCTGCAATATATCTTGAAAACAGAAAATTATTTCATTTAATGTTCAATACGTCTAATTTTCTAATTTTACGTAATTTTTTTACTAATTTTACGCAATTTTGTTCACATCGATTGAAAATCACATTGAGATAGATACAATTCTTTTTTCACTGATTGGAAACACCTTTCTGTATATTGGGTAAAGTGTTATAATATTCCCCCCTTAAGAAAACATTGAGATATTTCCAAGTGTATTGATATATTTTCCTCGAGAATGTAAGTATTTCATTGCAATACGGATGAGGAACATAATTTTCAATGACTCCAATAGAAAAGATGAGAATTAATTGATATAAACACATTTTTCAAACAGGCCATATTCTTAGTTTTTTTCGCTCGCCTCAGACATAATGCCCCAGCAGCCGTAAAATATGTCTCACAACAAATCAGTGGCATGACACACAACAAAAGACATTTTATCCCACAACAATGATGCATTATGCTTCTTGAAATGTCCATAAAGTTACTGTTTTGAGATAATCAGTATGTCAAAGAAATGGCGAATAAAACATCTATTTATTCGAAGCAAAACCTTACACCGAAAAGCTGCCAAATGAATTTTTTAGTTTTTTCATACTTTCCTGCAAACGACAACCACCAAACTTGCATAGCAGAAAGATCCTACGAAAAGATAGTGTTAGTGATAAAACTTTGGTTCAGAAAAGTCTTCAATGCTTAAAAAAGGAAAAGGGGCATTTTGGCTAGCAGGGGCGCTTTATAAGACTTTCCCCTTATAAAACAATGTCACAGTTGACAATTCTATTTTATTTTGAAATGATTGCTGCGCAAGAATCAAGTGATACTTAGAGGTATCGATACTTTATTGTCTTTTGATACCTTGTACCGATACCATAAATTTCGGTATCCTTCCTTTCGGTACTTTGCCTTCCGAGTACCATCCCTAACATCCATGCAGCGCGATGTGCGTGGAATCCTGGATCACCTACGCTCGATTAAAATCCCAAAAATATTTTCAAGTAAGTTTAGGCATATGGACTCTCAAAAAATGTTTTACACGGACGGAACATGAATTGAAGACTACTGGGTTTGGTATGTTCAACAATAATGTTTCGGTCCAATTTAGGTTTCAAGGAGGCATTGAAAGAGTCGATATTTGACCCAAACGTGGTGCTATTGAGGGTGAAATTTATGAGAGTCCGATTGCTTTCAACGAATTCTATAGCGCGTCTCGCCAAAGAACACTTGCCAGCTGGGAAGTTTCTTGGGATAAATATGATCTGGGTCGGTGGATGCACTCAATTATTCCTAGAATATCGACAAACGCATGGTTCAGGGGACTGGATGTGAGTAGGGATTTCATTCGTATGATGTCCAGACTCATGTCCAATCACTACACGTTAGACGCACATTTCCTTCGAATTGGGCTCTCCGAGACTAATCATTGTGCTTGCGGAGAAGGTTATCGGGATATTGATCATGTCGTTTGGACATGCGTGGAGTATCGTGATGTCAGATCTCAACTAATAAATTCCTTGCGTGCCCAAGGTAGGATAGTATACCCAGTTCGCGACATTCTTGCTTGTCGTGACCTTGGAGTTCCAATTTAAAGTTTATTTTATGTTAGACTCCTTTCTATTCCATCAGTTCAACCAATAGTCATTGAATAAAAGTGATGAACTAATACAAACAAACCTGAAATAGTTATAAAATCATGTACAAAATAAATGTATTTTATTCAATGTAATTTATAATAGCAAATCGCTTGATAACAACAGTGTTTAGATTAACTAATGAATACCAACATACTAATATGATATTCGAAATGTATTAGGTTTAGAGTACTATGTATTGTGGATGCCACGGCGAAGAAAAATTTAGAATTGCCTATGAAATAAACGTATTTATGGAAAATAATGAGGTCTTAAAATACCATAAAAATATTCCAATTTTCATTTGGTTTAAACTATTGGTTCCGAAGGTAGAGTGCTTAGTGTAAAAATGTCAATTTTTTTTCATAAGCTAGCTGTTTTACTTTTAGTTTTCTGTTTACAAGAAATATCGCAGATAAATCACACTTTATTACATCGAAACAACATATTGAGTAGGTTGCATCAGTTTGAGTGAATACTGTATATGATTCTGAAATAAATTTATGCATATTTTTGTGTAATATTTCAACCTTTAGAATGACACCAACGCTTTTGTGATATTATATCAAAATTATGCACATCACTACTCACTACTGATGCGCAGCGATTACGATATAATATCACAACAATCGCGGTGTCATTCAGTAGGTTGTAATATTACATGAAAAGATGCATCATTTCACTATTAGGTGGATTAAAACAGATTTTTACGATTCTACGTTATATATGGAACTCAAAGCAGCAGATTGATCGAGGTTAACTAATTTTCAATTGGGAACTATCCTCCTTGCCGTTAACCGAAGCTCATTGGCCTCCATTATAAACGCCATTTGATGATTTATTCGCGCTGATTAACCGACCGGACTTGGAGAATCGCTCGACACTCCATACGTGCCACAGTTTGAAGATCTAGTTGACGAACAGTGATAAATCTCCGTCGATCGTGAATGCCCCAGGATGCTTCAATATTTGTAGAACTTTCCTGTTCACTTGCTACAGTGCGCGTCAACGGAACAGAAGAAAACACCGTTCTCGTGTGAATAATTGGCATCCCGCCGACTTAAATACTTATCACCTTTTTACGAATGTCAATTCTCAGCCCTGTAGCAGTTTGACCGCTCTCAGAGTTTGCAGTTTGGATCCGAGGTCGCTTCTATTTTTGGTAGGGAACGGAGTTTCGAAGTTCGCAGTTAATCAATGTCGGAATGAGCCGAGCACCGATCGTCCGGAGTCGAATTTCACCATTCGAATTTTGCATTCGGCGTGTGACTATAGCGCCGAACCGTACCGTAACATGGTCGGACAGTCATTACCGTTTGGTACCAGTGCGAAAGGAAGCAACATCGCCCGAGAAGTTAACTGGGTAAGAATTGGTTGTACATGGGATCGAACAGCGTAGTCGCACACCTCATTTTCAATTTAGAAACACATGAGCTCTCGGCGGGATACTTCCATGACACGGTGCTGGGATTCTGAGTCACATTGTATGTGAAAAAATAAAGATCCTAAGGTGTTAGAATTCTTGGAGATTTAAGTTACTCGATGTATACGTTTTGTACAAATAATGAATAAGAAGTTCAAAATATTATTTAAAATGTTTCAAATTTAACCACAAGTTCTATGTAAAATACTTAACTGTGTAATTTTGTTGGACAAAATAACAGGTAAAAGTGAAATTATTAAAATGTATGCGAGGTACTGGAGAACAAAATTGCACATTTATTTTGGTTAAATCATATAAAATTGAAAAAAATGAAATAAGATTTTCCCAATCTTTTTGTAATGTCACATTATTTTTTTCGGAATCTGATAGCGTTATTAAGCTTTCAGCTACGCTTGTCGTCAACTAGTTGCGTATTTTTATCACCAATTGTTCTGAGTTCTGAGTTCTGAGTCAAGACGTGCCTGATTGAGGAACAGTTTTGCGATCTTCGCTGTGCCGTCATCTCATCACTAGTTCATTAGGGTCCTAATCAAAATATAATAAATTCTTCGATCGGCAAAATCGCCAAACAATTGTTGCGTGTCCAACAGAGATAATTCGCACCGGAGTTACAAATATCCCAAGGGCCGGTGGAGATAATAAAATGGAAATAATCACGCAATTTTCAAATTCTTCAAATCTGTGTTTGCGCTTCGGACCCGAGACCAGATTGAAAATCAGTATGCCCGGGAAGGGTATTAGGAAGCTTTCATTGAGACTTTCTTTCACGTGGAAACAAGGAACTGATAATAAATTGCCCGCAAGCGCAATCGATGGCTTTACCGTGACCTACAAACTACCATCAATATTGCACACTCCAAACAAAGGATCAACACTTTGCGAATGGGTCATAAATTTTGCACGCAACACTCCGAAAAGTAAAGAAAAATAAAACTAAAACTAAGTAAAACAGAGAAGAGAAGACGAAGAATCGACGCAAACCGATAATCTGACCCTTTCACTTTCGGGACCCGCACAAAGAAACAATGATTTATCTGCATTATCAATTACGAATTCCTGGCGGCTCGGGCCTTCGAGGGCACTTCTCCGAAATTTGTTTGGCTGAGGATGAACCACTTGCCAAGCAGAAACAATAAAGAAAAAACGATATAATAACAGCACCATTTAGCAACAATTCCGCATCAACCACACGCATTTCCAACCTCGCCTGTCGATGGTTTTCAGCTGATAGTGGTCCAATTCTGGACAGACCTTACGACAGGCTGATACTCGAACCAAATTTTGATGACTGGACTGTTCCGTTGTCTCGTTTTTTTTTTGTTTGGTGCTTTTGGGGCCATGCAGAGCGAGATGATTACATATTAGTTGTGTACTTAAAAAACAATAAATTTTCCTTCGATGCTATCGATGTCTCATCTGAAACCTCTTCAGGTGTTTCTTGTTGTTTTTTTTGTGCTTCGACGGATTCACCGATAACCGGTCGATGATCGATGCTGATTGGAAATGACGGGGACCGGCAGGGTTCCTCGGCATCGAAATGAGTGCAAGTTTTGCATTATGCCAGAAGAAAACTATTAAAATTATGAATTCCAGTACACCTCGCATGTAATCAGCGTAATGATGGGTGCGAGGTCATGAGCGAGATAGTGAAATCCATATCAGAGCACTCATCTCCGGTGCCTTGTATCGATCAAAAATCAATTTCACCATATCAGAAACAAATTACAGGACGTTAAGAACTCCACACATATGTGCGAACGTGCAGTTTTCGAAATCGCGGGCCTTCCGGCCATGGTTCGAAATTGTTTCACGCCAGGGCGCCAGGATGACCCCTTTCGACGATGAGGGCTTTTTCCCGGGGATATTTCGTTGGCTCAAAACACAGTTTCTGTTACCGATTTCTTCTGGATTTGGATTGTTAGTTTCGGGTAAAATCCATTTCATCACATTAAAGTGCATGAACATCTGACTTTTTTTTGGAACACGGGTATAATTTCGACCCCGTTAACAAACCAAATGACTTAGAAGTTTGAAAAGAGGGAGCGTTGCCGTGTGATGAAAATATCATATTTATATTACTTGTACCCGATCGAAAATGAAAAAAAAACGCCGTCAAAGATCCGAGCCCGAGAATAAATATTCTTCCAAAACCGAACCCGACCCGTACCCGTTAAAAAATAAAAATCTTTAGTCGGGTTTAAATACCCGAAACTTAACCCGTACTCGTCAGGTCAGGATGTTCGGGTCGGGTTTTCCGGGTAAAAATATCCGAAACCCAACCATCTCTACTGTACAGGGAGTGGGTCATATTGTCGAAGGTTATTTTACCGAAAGCCGTTTCGCCAAAAGTCCTTCCACCGAGAAGGGGTGGAAAAGATTATTTCATCGGAATGATTTTTACGAATTTTTTTACAGAGTATGTAATTACGAAAAATGGCGTTGGCCAACAAATCGCAACTTAGCGCAACCCAGTATATGACAGTATGTGATTTTTCTTTCAAGTAATCGTAGCATATGTGATGTGTCGATGTTTGGGCCGGAAAAAATCGTTCTGCCTTTCTCATATGGAAAGGTTATGCAATCACTATGAAAACCGATTTTGTGTCATATACCATTTGACTTAGTTCATCGAGTACGCAAAACGTCTGTATGTGTGTGTAGGTATGTATGCAGCATCTTATTGCACTCACTCTTCGCGGGGATGGCTGAACCTATTTTCAGGAGCCTAGGATTTAAATGAAGGGTTTTGTAGTCCCATACAAAGTTCGTGAATTTTATTTTATTGATATGCGCAAAAAAAAGGTATAATTGTCTCATACAAAGTTCTTGAATTTTTATTGGATCCTACTTCCGGTTCTGGAGTTACAGGGTGATTAGTGAGAAAATTTCAATTTCAAATTATATCCTCAATTTTCTCAGAGATGGCGTAACTATTTTGAACAAACTTAGGTTTAAAAGAAAGGTCTTCAGGTCCGAAAGCCCAGAATTTCATATGAATTCGATTTCCGATTCCAGAGTTACAGAATGAAGTGTGTTGAAAATTTTAAACAGTTATATAGAGCGATGATGCAAAACTTGAAAATATATTTCAAAACTGGGCTAAAATCAATTCCAATCGTCAGTTGTCGCCTAGTCAGTTGACGACTAAGCGAACCAACTCCAGCTATACCAGTTCCCGGCTTCCGGTAGCACCGGGTTGTTTACAAAATCTAAAATCGAGCTCAGTTTCCTCAGCGATGGCTTCGCCTATTTCCGCAAATTAGATTCAAATGAAAGGTTTTATGATTCCATCTGATATTCTTGAATTTTATTCAGATTCGACTTTTGGTTCTTAAATAACAAGGTTATAAATGTCAAAAATTTTAAACCTTCATATAAAGCGCCCCGTAAGACATGTCCTAGTACGGACGAATAAAACACAATACCGCCCTTACGAACGAAGCACACAGCGTGCTGTGTTCGACTTAGTACACGCGGTAGAAAAAATTAAAACCGACACCGAAGGTCGGGGTCGAGAATACAAGAGGAATGATCGATTCGGATGAAATCTTGCACACATTTTCAGTATAACAATATATTTATTGAGCACAGCATGCAGAGGACAATCCGACTCAAAACTGATGTTTAAAAAGGGCGTGTTTGGCACGCACTTTTTAAAATCGTGGTAGCTCGGAAACTGTAAATTGTACAAAAAATATGCACTGTGAAAAAAATGTACGCTTTTTTTATGCCCACCACACTCCTCCACACCAAATCGCTTCAATTTGTGAAGCATCCTGGTAGTGGACGCAAACTAATCTCAACTCAAAGAAAAAAAAAATCTGGGAAAATACTACTAGAAGAACATTTTTAAATAATATAGCGGAATCCCAGTTAAAATGATTTCCATTTAAGGGATCCACACTGATACAGACTAAAGACTATTCCAGAAAGTATGGACGCACTTTGATTTCGCTGTAAATAATTCACAAGTGTTAGATATTCAAATTTTATTCGATATACTTATAATATTAGACTACAACAACAGAATATTATTCTCAACATTTGCTACTTAGCCATTATAGACTACCTGGCGCACCTTCTTGCGAACGTTCCTCATTAAATTCCGTACAGACTTCTTGGCGACAAGTTTTGACACTTTTTTGCAATCTTTTTCGAACTGTTGAATGGTTTCGGCTGCCGAGACATGTTTCCTAAGATTTGCTTTCGTTAGTGCCCAAAATTCCTCAATTGGTTGAAGTTGTGGGCAATTTGGTGGATTCATGTCTTTTGGGGCGAAAGTGACATTTTTGGTAGTATACCATTCTACCGTTGATTTCGAGTAGTGGCAAGAAGCAAGATCTGGCCAAAAGACAACAGGATCCTTGTGGGTTCGAATCATGGTTAGAAGTCGTTTTCTTAAACATTCCTTGATGTTCGCTGTTCATTGAAGCAGTGGTGATGAAGGGTTTCGAAATCTTACTGCAGCTACAAATTGATTGCCAGACCATAGCTTTCTTACCAAATTTTTCGATTTAGATCGATGTCTTGGACTGGTTTAACACTTGCCCTTCTCGCACCGTATGATATTGTGGTCCCGGCAAGGATTTGTAATCGAGTTTCTCGTAGGTTTCGTCGACTATGATTTTGCAGTTCAAATTTCCAGCAAGAATCGTATTGTACAGCTTTCGAACCCTCGACCTGATCGATGCTTCTTGTTTCGGAATACGTTTTGGTTGTTTCTGCTTCTTATAGGTTCGAAGATTCAAACGTTCTTTAGCACGAAGAACATTTGACTTCGAAGTGCCCACTTTTTTGGCCACATCCCGAACTGCAACCTTCTTCTTTTGCTCGAACGCCTTCAGTATACGTTTATCCAACTGAGGGTTAGCATGACCTTTTTATCGACCCGTTTTCGGTTTATCCTCAAAGGTGTTATCCTCACCGAACTTCCTGATTGCATTTCGCACGGCTTTTTCACTTACTCCTTTCATTTTTGTTATCTTTCTCAGTGACAGTCCGCGTTCTGTGCACCATTTGTACACAATTTTTCGACGTTGTTCTGCTGAAAGTCCACGCATTTCAAAACAAAATAATGAAAACGAATAAACAACTGCACAAGTGGTTTGAGAAGAGTGTAAATAACAGGACGCAGCCATAAAAATTGACAGATTCTGACCAATTGCGAAATGGCAGTGGTTTTTGGATGCGTCCATAATTTCTGGTACAGTCTTTAACTAAAATTCATACAAGAATGAATTACTTTTGACATTTATTAGTTTTACGTTTCGTCTTTGTCTCATCAGTGCAGAGCAGTTCAAATTGAACTGCTTAGTGCTAAACTCGGCAGTTCAATTTGAACCGCTAAGCAAACGTAAAGTTTCTGCTACTTACAGAACACTTTTTGTTTTGCAACGGAGTGCAATGTGTTTTCTGACGTGCCGAACGAAAACGTGTTTTCGACTATTTCTGGTCGATGCAGGTTAGGTCATTTAGGGGTTAGCCAATTTTTGTGCTAGGGCACATAACCGTTTTTATTAGTTTTACGTTTCGTCTTTGACTCATTTATAAAACAAGGAATACATTAAGGAACTATATTTATTAAATATCTCGCTCAGTCTATGCTTAAAATGACGCTTCAGTCTAGCCCCGAATAAGGCATGGCTGGATTTTTTCTTTTGTATGTCAAGTGGAAGTGCGTTACATTTTATTGGACCAACAAAAAGAATCCTTCTTTGACCAATGTGTGTGACTGCTCTAACGCGAAGCAGGTTATTACTACGACGTGTAGTTCGAGAGTGAGTGTAAGTTGGAAACTGTAAATTATGGTGAGTTGATGGGTTGTGTAGGATATCATGAACGAACAGTAATGTTTTTAAATCAGAAAACCAACCGATAAATTAAAATTGTAGTAAAACGTTCCTATAATATTTTTTTCAAATAATCTTTTTTGAAACCCTAACTTAAAGCCTACATTTCAGTGGCAATGTGTGTTTGTAAATGTGTTCAGTGTTCGGGTGAAATAAGTAAGTTAAAGCTAAAATAATTTACCAACGTTTGCAAAACTTCATGCTTTTGATTAAAATAAAATAGTAATCAGACGCTAGGGAGATAAGGAAATAAATTTGCTCATAACGACCTTTCTCCTAGAAGCAACCGTTCTTGAGATAATTAGACTTGAAAGTAAAGAGACTTATTTATTTATTTATTTGATCCATTCAAACAAGTCATACGTTGGTTTAACAGAAAATAAATTCCATTTAACTTGACAGTAATAAAAAAAATCTTTCTTATTTCGTCACTGTCAGGCGCACAGTAAAATAAATAAAATAAGTCATGCGCACTTTACCTCCAACCGATACTCATGAGGGTACTCTCAAATCAGTATAATGTGGTTTTTTCCCTCAAATGAGTATAATTGTGTTTTCGACTCTTCATAAGCAAACATCCCAAGTAACAATTTTTGTTACGCTAGCTTGTTTGTGACTAGTTTGCAACCAGATATTTGAGTGATTGTGACAAACATCTAACCACTTGCATAACTCAAAAAGCGCAGTTTCTACTAGTTGTCAAGTCAGCTAAAAATAAGTTGTCGTTACGTTGTAATGCCATACTGAAATAGCTTATCTTTTCATAACGTGAAAATAACTTGTTTTCAAGTAAACTAGTTGAAATTTAGTCACCATCGACATAATAAACATTGATTGAATCCAGGATACTTTTTTATCATCAATAAAAAGGCAGAAGAGTACTTTAAATCACAAACTTGATACAAGGTACAAATTTCACAACGATTTTAAAACTGTTGAGCGGAATTCAATTTTACTTAACTGTTTTTCATGCGCCTTCAATCAAAATCTGTTTATGAAGACACAAAAAATAAACAACAAAATAATCCTATGTTCAAAATGCTCAAAATAATTCCAAGTAGAGTGATTTCTCATCATTTTAAATTCATATATCATGAGAACTATAATATTATCACAATCGATGTTCAATCCCTATATTATTTTCTTCGTATTTATGACAGTGCATAGAACAAAAATGACTATTCTGCCTTTCACCATTTTCGGAAAAAGTAGTTTTGAAAAAAGTAATATCCTGGTTTTATTTACGTTTCTTACACTTCTTGAGACTCCATACTGTGTTCGCCATATTCAAGCCAACAAAAGTTTTTTTGTTTGCATTTTCGTTATCATAATGTTGGGAAAACCTACCGATAACTATCTGAATCAATGAAGAAATTATATGTTATAATCTTATAATATCAATGTTATTGCTATATCAATTCACAGGAACGATTCACATATACGCTAACGTATTTATAATGGTTTCGTAACGGAAAATAAACCTTTTTTCAACAAGTAGCTAAAAGCATAGCTGTGATTAAAGATATGTTAGAATCAAGTATCGATAACTTACAAATGATAGTTAGTCACCTTGTTTTAACCAGTATAACATAAAAAACATGTTCGTGCTATTGTTGCAATACAGTTGGGTTAAGTGGTATCAAAACTAGTTACGGGTTGCTACTATTGAAGTCAAATAAACTCATTTTCAACTAGTAGCTAGAAGCATTGTTGTGATTAAAGATATGTTTGGATTAAGTAACGATAGCTTATAAATTATCTTTAATTCAATATGACAAAAAGATGTTATGATTGGAAACCTAAATAACTATTTCGTAACTAGTTATGTAATGATGAAACATTGCTGTAACCATGTTTTAACCAGTATAACATAAAAAACATATTCATGCTTTTGTTGCAACATAGTTTGGACTTTGTCGTATCAGAACTAGTTGTGGATTGCTACTTGGGATCAGAAACTTTACGTCTCCTTAATGGTTCAAATTGAACTGCAGAGTTTTGCATTAGGCAGTTCAATTTGAAATGCTTTGCACTGATTAGTTAAAGACGAAACGTAAACATATCGAAATCGGTTATGTGCCCTGCCCCAAAGTTTTGTTAAGTCCTTAAGACCTTCCAAGAAATACTTTAAGTAGCAAGCGATTTGTGGGTACGGCAAACTCAGCTAATTGTTCATACCGACCGACATCATCAACGAACTATTTTAGTTGAATTTGGCATCGCACCATTACGCGAAACCGGCGATGGAGTGGTACAGAGGGAACGGCATTGTTTTTGAATTGAATGAAATAAGTCCATCAAACTCGCCAGAGCTTCACCAAGTTGAAAATTTCTGAGTTAATATGAAGAGCATGCTCCGAAATACTAGTAAGGTCTTCAAAACGACAAAGATTTCAAGCAAAAGCGGATAAAAGTGTCCAAGGAAAATGGTGCAAATGTTGAACAGAATTTGATTTATAGAATTAGGTCCAAGGTTACTGATCATTTTTGTCTGCTGCATTTTTTAGTACAATCTTTAAAATTAAACATAAGTAGGAATTTATTACTCACTCACTAAAAAAATTGTTCAGTTCAAGGGACTGCTATAAATTTAGCTTCTTTTTTTTGACAAATCTAGGAAGGCTTCCCTAAACGGTCCCATGTACTCAAAATGAAAACCCGACTTAGTAGTGTCACTTTCAATTAATTCGTTTACATTCATGTCAATTTTCGTAGAAGACGCAATGATTTTTATTTGAACAACGGATGGGTATTGCAGTCGACGATGCAACGCATTTAAATTTCAACAAGTTGTGCCAGCATGATGAGTGACGTCGCAAAGAGAGCCCCAACAACGTATCCGTCGCTTTCAACATTGGTATGTGGCCACCTAATTCCTCCCGGTGTACGCGCAGCATCGGCCATTTCGATTGTGCAACCAGCATCTCCAGAAACGATACTAAAGTGACAATTTATGTCCACCCGTGTATAAATCTAACCGCGTTTATGTCAGGAATGTCTCCATCGTAGCTCGTTCGCGAGGGAAAGTCTTGGATGGTTGTAACGCTCTAAATTCCAGTAGCACGGAATTCCTATCCGGTATTAAACGGTCATATGGAGGCGCGTTTCTTCACGGCGGTGGAATGATGCACGGCCCGCTTGGGCCAAGAATGAGACTATATATTTTCCACTCAAATTGCCCCCGGGGGCATTAGTGTCGGTATGGTGGCCAGTTGAATGATAGTAAGGAATACATTATCTCATTCTCACTTTAATGGCTCGCCGTTTTTATGTAACGCTCCCGGGGTTCCAATGATGGTCAGGCGTAATCCCGACGAGAGAACTAACCGGCATCCTCGTCGTCGCTGATATCCTCGGCCCACAGATTGAGCACCGGAGGTGGAAACTAAGCAGCTGCTGGCCGACCCGCTGCTCCTAGTGCGGATGCCATCAGCGCCGGCTGAGAAGCTTCTGTGGATCGTTCATCAGATCGCGTTCGCAAACGGATGGGTGGCTTCCTGAGCTAGTGCCGTTGCTGGGGAATATAACGCATGTTTGAAAATGATGGTTTCGAAGGATGTTCATTTCTCGGTAATTTATGGGCTATTTGGGGGGAAAATATCACAAGCCTTGGCACGATGGCAGTAGCGAATGGAACACGGCTGTTACTGTGCGATGTTTCCTATCTAAATGCATGATTCAAATTTGCTACTGGAGTAAAATTGTAATGAGAATGAAATTTTCTTTTTTACACTCATTCTTCTAATTACGAAATATTCGAAAAAAATTAAAATTAATGCAACATGATTTGAGGAGTGGTTTCCAAATTCATCTAGGAGACTTCCGATCTGTCGCAATTCTTTAGAAGTCATTGATTTTTCGGAATGTAATCTAGAAAAGATGTCGGAAAACGATTTCCGGAGCTGATTTAAATGCTTAGATGGTGTCTCTCGTTGATCATTTTTTCCTTATATATAAGAGTATGGAATTTTGCTATTCTCTATAGGAAGGTAACCCTTCAATGATTTTTTTTCCTTATTAAATTAAGTCTTTTAGATGTCTGAATCGATTTCATCCAATTTAGGCTGGTTTGAAGCTGCTTCTAGGTTTTGAACCAATTTCCATCGTCAAATGGCTGTCACTCCCGATCACTTACTTCGGAGCTGAGGCTCGTTCGAACTCTAGTTCTGAGATGTAAATCAGATTCGAATACCAAAGGGTGTCAATTTAGGCTTCAGCGAAATAATGATACAAGTTGTTAATAACTAGACAGAATTTTTTCACTTTTTCATTAACGTTTTTCTCTGAACATAATATATGTTGTTGGTTTACAGTCCACGTTTCAGTTAGTTATTTTTTGAGACAACTAAAAAATCTTACTTTTGCTAATTTCGATTTTTTAATTCTCATTCCCTTAATAATGATAATTTTTTTATTGCCTTTCTCATGTAGAAAGGCTATGCAATCACTGTGAAAATCAACTTTTTAACCGTCATATACCATTCGACTCAGCTCGACGAACTGAGCAAATGTCTGTGTGTGTGTGTGTGTGTGTGTGTGTGTAACAAAAATATGCACTCACTTTTCTCAGAGATGGCTAAAGCGATTTTCACAAAAAAAGATTCAAATGAAAGGTCTTATAATATCCTAAAAATTTGTGGAACATTTTATCTGGATCCGACTTCCGGTTCCGAAACTAAAGCGTAATAAGTGGAAAATTACCAATTTTATTAGTATTTTTCCACGAACGATGGTTAAAAACAGGTACAAATCCCATAAAACTGTCTGATACATTCTTCTAGTTTGCAGAGCTTGTTAGTTTGTAGGTATAAACACTTAATTCGGCACTACTGGTCCCCTCTTTTCCTGTTTCAAGAGTACCGAAAGTGGAGAAGAAAAACTCCTAAAACTAAATTCACTTCGATTTCTCTGCGATGTTTGAACCGATTTTCACAAATCTTGATTTGAATTAAAGTTCACACTGTCTTTAAAGCTACTGTGAAATTTCATCCCAATCCGACTTCCGGTTCCGCAGTTGCAGGGCGAGGATTGTCAAAGTTTTCAAATCGCCATATAGAGTGACAATATGTACAACACCGAAAGAAAAAGAAAACACAAAACGAACAAGGCGTGCTTTGTTCTATATCTTACACGTTGTGTAGTGATGTCAATAAAATAATAATAATAATAATATTAATAATAATAATAATTATAATAATTATAATAATAATAGTAATAATAATAATAATAATAATAATAATAATAATAATAATAATAATAATAATAATAATAATAATAATAATAATAATAATAATAATAATAATAATAATAATAATAATAATAATAATAATAATATTAATAATAATAATTCTACTACATGTTTTATGCTGCTGTTTAGCTTAACTCACATATGCAGCAGCAACGAAAACGCAGGTTCGTTTCGTTTGTTAGATTTCGTTTAATTGGTTCAATCGAAATAGAGCATGAGATAGTAAGTATAGATTTAACTACGTTCAAAACCGTTCCAATTTGTAGGTCATATCAACTTCGGCTATTCCGTTTATCTGAATCCGGTTTCGGAAGAATTGGAAATAGTATGTGTATGTGTATGCATGTGTGAAGCCACCATCAGTTTAAGGCATTACCAGTGGATGCAGGTAGACTTACTTACTTAGATCCGAATTTAATTATCAGATAACTTTCATATTACTGCTGTTAAGAAGGCCAAAATGGGCTTTGAGGACCCGGCGCCTTCCAGCAATAACATCCGGCCATATAATAACAGAATTCGCTGTACCAGCTTAAACCTGCCTGATGGTTTGTTTGTTAGAAGGGTGCGTCTTACTGATTTCAGACCTTCTGGGGAAAACACACAGCTTTCCCCTGTGAATCGGGTTGACATTTCACTCCTTTATCCAGTCATTCACTTGTAAGATACCCTGATGCACTCCCATCCCTCTTCCCTTACAATGTACTTGAGCATAGTATTATATAATGTAACATAATACACTTTAATATAATTTCCGGGAGTATAATACAATAAAACACAATATAGTATAAAACGGTGCAAAATCGTATGGTACAGTGTATTATAGTCTACTATAATATTTTATGATGAATATAATAGTATCATAATGTTATGTGACATAATATGGTAAAATATACCATAATATATTATAATATAGTTTGGTCACTATACGACACTGAATATAATAAAATATTATTATGCATAAAATATAAAAATGTAATACATAACAATGCAATATAATACACTTATAATAGTGTATTAAAAAAATTGCATTACAATTCTATATAAAACAATACCAAACATTGTACCATAATATAGTATAATATAGTACAATGTAATATGATATAATACCACAAAATATGACGTAATATAATATGATACAATTTAATAATATATGTGTAAAGTGAAATGTGTAGTATGGAAATGAAAATGTAGCTGATAATGATAAAGATTATAATAATGGTAACAATAGTAATAAGAATAATAATAATCATAAAAATAATACTAATAATAATAATAATAATAATAATACTTAAATACTACAAAATGTGTAAAAATAATACAAAATTCAGAATCAATTCACTTTTGCTCGATATGACCACCTTTTGCCTTGACTTGATGACTTGAGAGAGCGAAGGAGTTGCTTCGTTTGGCCGAATGTGACTTGCAGGTATTTAGGCCCACTCGCGGACAATAACTTTTTTCAGCGCCTCGAGACTGGTGTATCTTTTAGTTCGGACTTTGCTCTCCAAAATGGCCCAAAGAGAATAATCCATTGGATTCGCATCTGGTGAATTCGAGAGCCATTGTGTGGACGTGATGAAGTTCGGAACGTTGTTTTTCAGCCATTTTTGGCTCACTCGAACTTTGTGAGACGGTGCCGAGTCCTGCTGAAACGTCCATGGTCTGCCACCGAAATGTTTGTCTGCCCACGGCTTCAAAGCAACCTCCAGAATACTTTCCCGATAATATGTCGCATTTACCTTGACGCAAGGCTCGATGAAAACGATTGGAGAGCGCCCATCTGCGGTTACAGCGGCCCAAACCATTATCTGTTGCGGGTGCTGCCTCCTGGTGGCCAATCGATGACTCAAATTCTCGTATGAACGGTCGGTCAAGTAAACCCTATCGTTTTGAGAGTTTACGAATTGCTCAATTGGAAAAATTTTCTCGTCAGAAAATACAATGTTCGTAAATTGACCGCTTTCGGTTAAACGAAGCAACTCCTTCGCTCTATCAAGTCATCAAGTCAAGGCAAAAGGTGGTCATATCGAGCAAAAGTGAATTGATTCTGAATTTTGTATTATTTTTACACATTTTGTACATTGAATTAAGTAAAAGTAATTTTCCAAACTGAATTTATGGCCTTTTTAATTGGTTACACTTCGAGTGCCGGACCCTGTAATATATTTTAATTTAATATAATATAATACAATGTCATACAATATAATATATTATAAATCAATATATAAAATAACAGTTAATGTAGAGTGTCAGTTATGCTCTTCTATCTTCGCAATACTGCAGGAAGTAGAATATTTCTCTTCTAATAACAATAATAATATCCACATCTATAAAAATAATATATGTTATTATTATTGATGACAAATTAATAATAATAACAATAAATATAATAATGGAAATAACAATATAAAACAACATAATATAGTACAATGAATTATATAACTAATAATAGAATGGATAAAATGATATGTTGCGATATGCTATGATATTATATTACTTCAATTTATATGTCATTTCTCATCCTCTCATTCTGCCATCAACGCATTCCATCGACCAATTGTCACCACAGATACACGTGTAGGCATGAAACAGGAACCAGTGAGGACCAAGCTCACCTTGTGAAGACCTTGATATTTAGTTAAAATTTACTTTAAAAATGATAACTTATAAGGAAAACAAATTTATATTTTGCGCAGAGGTACATAGTACTACTCATAATAAAGTCTATAATACAATATAATATAATATAATATAATATAATACAATATAACAGTTAATGTCGCAGTGTAAGTTACCCTCTTCTAATAATAATAATAATAATAATAATAATAATAATAATAATAATAATAATAATAATAATAATAATAATAATAATAATAATAATAATACATGATGTAATAAACAACAGAATTATATGTTGTAATATACTATAATAAACACTGCACTTTAGGATGGGCTTCAACCTACAAGCCATTTCGCACCCTCTCATTCTGCTACTAACGCAGAAGGCGATAGCACCCAGTCGACGCCGTTCTATTGACCAAATGTCATCATAGACACACGGGGAGGCATGAGATAGGGACTTGTGAGGACTTAGTTATCTCACCATTTGACGACCCGTTTCGGAAGAATTGGAAATAGTGATTAAAAACTGCAAATAGGATCTGACCCACTTTTCTTGGAGATGGCCAAATCGATTTTCACAAACTTATAGGTTCAATAGAAAAGTTTTACAGTTTCCTTAATTTGTTGTGGATAGAATGAGTAATATGAGAAAGGCATCATTACAGCACTAGGTGAATTAAAATAGGTTTTTGCCTTTCTCTAATATTAGAATTGTTGGAAAAATCGACTTTCGAATGGAACATCAGAGATATGGATCTCTGATACCATTCCACTAAGTTCGACGAGATCGGAAAATCTCTCTCTCTCTCTCTCTGTATGTGTGTGTGTATGTGTGTGTTTGTGCAATTTTAGAAGATGTTTGAACGCGCTCAATTTTCTCAGAGATGGCTGAACTGATTTTCACAAACTTAGGCTCGTTTGAAAACTACTATCGGGCCATTGATCAAGTTCAAAGATCAAATTGCTGTGACTTTTGGTTCCGGAGATATGAAGGTATATGTGACGTAACCGACAAAACACGTTGATTTCTACCGCTCTTATACATATAAGGGTGCCAATATTTTGGGATCACCTTTAATTTCGTAAATCGCAAGAGCTCAAAAGTTTAAGCACCTCGAAAAAAGTCATCATGCAAAATTTGAGCTAAATCGGACATGGGTAAGGGGTGCCCCAGCGGTTAAAGTTTGAAAATTTTCGATCTTGAAAAAGCACCATAGGGAGGAGTACATGAAATTTCCGAAATCGAAATTTTTTTTGATGCCAAAAATCTTAAAATTGCATGAAACGTCGAGATTTAGTGTGATAAAAATAATTTTTTTTTGAAAAAATCAACGTTCTGGGACTTGATATTTTGATATATAGTCCCAAAAAGTCGATTTAAAAAAAAAATTTGTTCTAGATGACACTAAATCTCAACGTTTCATGCAATTCTAAAGACTTTTGGCATCAACATTTTTTTTCGGTTTCGAAAATTTAATGAACCATTCATCCCCCCCCCCCCTCCTAAGTTGACAAAGCAAGATTTTTTTTGATTACCATCATTCTCCTTATACAAATAGGCAACGCAAATGTAAGCACTAGTTTGGGAAATATGATGCTGACTGTGTGACATAAACACTGGAGCATGCTTTTGTGAACTACTCGAATCAATCTGAATCAATTGGTGTCAAAATTAGTATCCGAAATTATTTAATAAAAGTATGAAGTATATTTTCATGAGACTGTTATGAAAGAAGAGAAGGCATTATCACAGCACTAGGTGGATTAAAAAGGGTTATTCGACTTGGTATTAGGAGTGTTGAAGGAATGAAAGAAATTTATTATTTTAAGAACCAATGATCATAAATAAATCCATGAATCCAATTACTTGTTATTTTGTAGTTAACAGGAACGAGAAATCGTTTTCATCATCGCTCTCAGCTGACGATAGAAAAATTGATCCTCGGAATAGTAATCGAATTTCTATTTACAGCTGAAGAATATACCTTGTTATCCGATTATTACGGTTGAACTGAATGAAAGCTTTCACGGTTCTCTATCAGTAGACGCCTTCAACAGCTGCATTGATATGCATTCAGAAGGCAACGGAAAACTGACTGTGGCATTCACAAATCCGTTGATCACACATTGCGTAACGAATAGCATTGTTTCCGTTCGGTGTTCCTCGCTTCTGTTTTTACCACCATCCCAATCCCAGCGAACTGATATCAATCGTTGATTCCTTCACGCTTCGAATGCACTTCCAATAAAAATTGATTAATCGTATTGCTCTCGAATGGCACCCAGGACCTCCTGAACTGTTTGCATTATTCGATTCTCAGACACACACGAACACATCCCCGAAGTGAATCCGATCACCAGGCCCAGCAAATCGTGTCCCAAAATCCCAACTTCTTCCCCGTACCCGTTTGCGGTTCGTTGGTAGAACGAAACAACTCAACAAGAGATCCAGACCGGGGACATTGAAAAAGCAGCTAACATGTTGCGATCCTTATCGCAATCAGCTTCCAAAGCACCCATATAAATGTTGCTCACAGGACCGTGTAGAGTGTGACTGTATGCTGTTTGGGCAATGTTTGGCGTTCCGGGGTGAACAAAAAAAAAAAAAAGAGCACACCTAACAACCAACCAACGACGAGCAGCTCGGGCCAATTGGTCTCACCACACGATTTCGGATGTTGCTGCTGCTGCTGTTGCCGCTGCTGATTCAGTTTTGTTGGTTAAGAAAATGTGTTAAAATAAACATAAATTAAGGATAAGCATCACCCGGGTTCTCGCTTCGTCCAGTGGACAAAGAGTAGAGAAGCAACGAGAAGAAAGTGAAAATACAACCTCAGTTAGGGGATCAGCATGAAAAAGGCATGTTTTTCAGCGAAATATAAAACAAATTCCAAACGACTGCTTAGTGGGAACATCGTTTCGTCCAGTCTTGGTGATACTGAACGAGTGAGATAGCAAGTCGAAGAATTGAGTAATTGTTAAATATTGGAAATTTTTGTTTTGTTATACTCTGCAATTTTGACCCCATGCAAAAAACCATCATTATAGACAATATATAGTGAAATAGATTTTTTTTAATTCAATCTGCTTAGGCGGCAACCAACAGCTCGGACGAAACGCAAAAAATCAGAACTGAATGTCAACCCAGTATGATATCTATTCTTTGTTTCACTAGAGAAAAAAAAATTAAAGAAATTGAATCCACTTAAATCATCAACTGACACGTAACAAAGCTGATTGTGTGGTATTTCAAGAGGGTCGAACCATTTTTCATCCAGTTGAATAAATATGCATCACCCCACTTTCATTCCTTGGAAATAGATTTGAAATAAAAAAGAACAAACGTTCACACGCCATAAACCATGTTCGTTCAAGAACCAAAGGGTCTCTTTTTCCTTTCTCTGTCAAAATATTTATTATTAATTGAACCGTTCGGTTTTCGGGTGCTAATTTATCAAGATCTGATACTTCTAGTTAAGGGTCCTTTATTTCCAGGCTGTTACAGTAGTAACAATGAAGAGTTAATTAAGTCGCATTCGTAATGAGGCCTGCATATGGGTACAGAAGAAATAATGTTACCTAAGAAAAGTGCAAAATCAGGGGTAGACATGGGTTAAACGCAGAACCATGGCCGTACTTTGATTAGAAGTTGTCTATATAGTAAAGTCTGAAAGTCTTGAATTCCATTATGGCTGCAGTTATGATTTTGTTCACCCATAAAAGCCTCCAACAGCCCGTGAAATACACTTTCTCTCCGATAAAAGGCACAATCGGATCATTTTGTGTTTCTTATTCTCTGAATTTCCTCTTCCTGCGGGGAAACATCATGACCAGATTGATACTGCATGGTTGGTCGAAAAATTTACTGATTCATAAGTAATTTGCTATGAGGGCTGAGCTTTGAATTTCTATTTATAAGGGTATGTAAGCATTAAATATTTTCATTACACTTCCTCTCATGTCAGTTCCTAGCTATTCAATGGGTAGATATGAATTCTCTTGGTTTAAAAAGACAAAAAATATCGTAATTTGATTCATATAGCGGTGTAATGATGGCTTTCTCATACCACTAATATTTTCGTACAAAAAACTTTTTCTTGAATTGAACAAGAAAGTATATATCGAAATAAACCAGTATAACCTTTTCAATTAGTAAACAGTTTTGAGTCAAACTCACAAAAATTTGAGTCAATATTTTCCACTTTTTTTCGCAACGATTTCAAATTTTGAACACGCTTCACACGCTTGTGGCGAGACCTGAAGTCGTAAAATCAGGTAAGTTCCGTTTTTGATCACTATATCTATAACTTCTGGAACCGGGAGCTAGGTATAACAAAAGTCGATTGGTTTGGCCAACAACTAACATAATCTATAAATTGAAACAAGTTTTATTCATCAGATAGTCTGAGTACAATTGAAACCATTCGCTTAAGCATAGCTGGCGAGTATAAACCGTTCATTTTTGTTGGCAAAATTATACAGTATCTAAACGACATATTGAATAAAAATGATCAAATCAGTATAGTCTGGGTCCCAGCTCATTCCTTCATTCCAGACAATGAGAGAGCCAACAATTTAGCCACATGTGGTGCTCTTGAGGACGAAATATAGGCTCGTTTGAAAGTAACCATTGAGCCATTAATGAAGTTCGAAGATACTCGGCGAACGACCGTAACTAGGTTAAAGCCGGGTATAAATAAACGATATAATCAATCAATATTGCATACAAACCTGTAACCGCCTAGGTTTCTTTGCTTTAGTTAGGCACATGAACCAAAACGATGTGGCGTAGCCGCATTAGATATTTTTTCATTTTCACTTAATAAACGGAAAATACCACCTACATTTGCCTGATAGATACACCTATGCAATTGCTTTGATGCTTACTAGCTAGTAGTCAACAAGTTTTCTTGGGTACTACTTTCTGAGGTTCATGAATCAATCTTTATTGAAAAGTACAACAATCAATCATTATTCAAGAAGTACAATGGTAGGTCAACAAAACGGGCGTTAACGCTATCATCTTTCGTCTGTCTTTAATTTAAATCAATTCTAATTACGATTTCAAGACGATTTCAGGATTCGGCGAAATGACCCTTTCGGTGAAATGGCTTTCGGCGAAATGGCTTTCGGCGAAATGGCATTCGGCGAAGTGACCCATTCGGCGAAATGGCATTCGGCGAAATGGCATTCGGCGAAATAACCCTTTCGGCAAAATGGCTTTCAGCGAAACGGCTTTCGGCGAAATGGCATTCGGCGAAATGACCCTGATCCGTGACAAATAATGTCACTCGATTTTCTCTGATATGGCTGGACCGATTTTTACGAACTGAGATTCAAACGAAATTTCGCTATTGAATTTAATCCCGATCCGACTTCCGGTTCCGGAACTACAAGGCAATATAGGCAAATCTATGATAAAATGCGCGATCAATTTTCTTGGAAATTACTCAACCGATTTTCACAATCTAAGATGCAGTTGAAAGGTCTTGAAATTCTTCAAAAAGTCTTTGAAAAGTTGATCCAAATCTGACTTCCGGTTCCGGAATTACAGTGGAATTAGTAAAAAAATATATAGTATTTTTTCACAAGCGACGGCGAAACGAGATGAACATTTTTATAAAACTTAGTGCAAAAATTCATTAAGTTATCAGACCTTGATAGTTGGGGGATATAGAAATCTACTTTGAACATACTAGTGCCCGGTTTCCGCTTCCGAACGCACCGGTAATTGCGAAGAAAAGTTCCAAAAACGGAACTCACTTCGATTTCTCAGCAACAGTTGAACCGATTTTCACAAATCATAATTCAAATTGAAGCTCTCATTTTCTTAAAAGATGAAGGTGCAATTTCATCCAGATCTGACTTCCGGTCCCAAAATTCTAAGGCAATAAGTATCAAAACTTTCAAACAGTCAAATAAAATGATGCAAAATCGGTACGCATCGGTGTGTTCTGGTACGGACTGGAAGAAAACGCACCCGCCTAGCACACAGCGTGCTTTGTTCAATTTTGTATAGCGTACAGGGTTGCCACATTTAAATCTATATTAACTTGACATAATTGTTTACAAATTGGAAAGGTGATAGTAGGTTATGCCGAAGAAATTTTTTGATTTTATTTCAAGCTTGAGAAAAGAAACTTCATTGCACCACTAGGTGGATTAAAAAAGGTTTTTGGTTTGTATAATACTGATGAACCGAAAGCGGAATGTGAAGAAATCGGATTGATTTGCCAGTTTCATTTATTATTATTTTTTATTTGCTTCTTTTTTTTATTTCAATGAATTTCATGTCATGGAATTCATGTGCATTTAATAGGATGTAAAATCACAGGGTTTTTTTTCGAAGTGTGTGGTCTACACACTTAAACAAAACCCTGTGATTTTACATCTTATTAGATGCACATAAATGGAGCGTCGAAGTTCACGCAAATTTACGTCGAAGAACATTTAATATTGTGTCTAAAACTCCATGCATGAAATTCGTTGAAATAAAAAAAGAATACTGATACCGCCGCGACTTGAACCGAGAATCATTGAATCGCAAGTACGTCTGTTAATCGACTGAGCCACAGAAGCATACATCTGCTTTGTTGGTAAAAGGTACATTTAAATTCATACAGTCGCACCTGCTAGCAGAATGCAAGTTACAGCCGAAACCAGTAAAATTCAAGCTATTCTAACATTAAGTCATTACAAATAAAATTTTCCGTCATTTGACAAATTAGGTCTTTATGAATTACATCTTATGAGGAATTAAATCACCTGTAAAATTCAAAAATTTTTAGAGTGAACTATTTGCAACAAACAATGTTGCTGATGTGTATAGATTATCAGCCTAATCTTTTTATTGTAATCGGCAACAAGTTCAATTGCACTTATATATCTTACAATCTAATTGAGATAGAGAGTTCAACAAAGTTATTGGATTTGAATTAATCTAAGACAATATCTAAGATAATAAAAACATATTTTTCCTATCTGCAGACCGGGGACTTATTAACTGACGTGTCAAAACTTCTATCTGGCATGTTTGACTGGATTTTGAATTCTGTAAAATATGAATTTTTCAACATCAGAAAAATATTTCGATAGGGGTTGATCAAGGCACCCTGTTTTTAAGCTGATCGTTTATTTGTATAACCCTGCACATTGATATGAATTTAAAAATTTTATGTTTCAGCCTGTAAAACTGCTCTAATCCCTCGGAAGAATCAATAAATATCAAAGATTCGATTTAAAATATTCTCATTAGTTAACAATCAAAGCATTCATTATTCTGATTTTTTATGCATTAATCGCCCGCTTTATGCAACTAATCGCTCGCGTCATCAACACAGCTCTAGCAATAATGATTAATGAAACATCAATTCAAACTGAGTCAGGCTCACGTATCAGCCTAATCAAGCCTACAACGACGTTTCTGAGGTCAGCACTGTCCAAGGTAACAGCAACATAGTACATTAGCGACAGGCCGGTGAAAATAAACATGAGCGATGGGTTAGATTATCCCGCAATTGTCTTGGGCACTCGATCGTTGAACAATCTAATCAACCGTTGCGCACGGTGGTTCTGGTTCCAGCGGATGATTTGCTAGTATCATCCGATATTAAGGGTTGATGATTTCTGGCGCAATGACAGCCGGTAGACGACACGGTGGCAGATGAGTTTATGATTGTTCGGTAATAATTAGGGGCCATTAGCCGAAGCCAACAGGTCGAGCAACGCAAGAAACGTTGTGCTGCTCGGTGGTGATTTCAGAGGAGTGTTAGGTAATGATTATGAGTCCAATGAGAGGAGCAATATATCAACCAGTAGGTCATTGTGTTTCCCAGGATATGTAAGTTTTTGCGCTCCCTCCTGATACCGAGTTTGAAGGCCATCCAGTCATGCATATTATCATGCTTGAAGATGGAATGTGAAATCGTAAACAGAGGTTGTACGCTCCTTGGTGGAGAAGATTCACTCCACATCGTGTTCCACATCATGTGGGAGTAGAAGTAAATTCTTTTCTCGATCGGTTCGGATAATTGAAAAGAGATTGCCGAATCGCCTCCAGTTGTGTTCCATATTCGTGAAGAAATTATTAAAACAATATCGTCATGCCCGCGCGGCATTTCATGGACCCTTGTGTTGCCCTTGTCGGGTTCGTGTACTTCTTGTTGCCCCCGCCTTGGAGTCTTCTTGTGGCACGGCAATATCTGGTGAACCATAATTCACACATTTCGCAGAGACCGCTTTTCTAAACTAGCGTGATGTGGTTGATTGTTCCGGACTGATTCCCGTGTCGGTCCCACTTCCCCTCCCCTACCGTCCGTTTCTCAGAGACACTGCGCCCTGGAAGATGAAATGAAAAACTTCGTGATAAACTCGTTCGGTAAATTGGCTCTTTGTACTCCCGGCCGACCATGTCGTCGCCAATCGTCATCGGGCGAAGGCCAAATCTATCTGCGGCTTCTGATCAAGGTTTCTGGCGTGAACTGTAAATTTTTGTCATGATTTCGGGTAGCGAATTCCTTCCTCGTCGGCTGTTGTACCGCGGCTTGGCGAAGAAAGTGACGGCAGTGTAATTGAAAAAATAGAGTTCCTTTGACTGATCGGTGCCGTAATTTTCGAGTGAAAAAAAAAATGTTTCCTATGCTGTCCAGCGAAACTGTGGGAACCGACCTATAATTACCGAGCGGTGGTCACGAGTGCTGTGTGAAAACTAATGCACTTCATGATGAGAAATTTGTTTAATGATCGAAGTATTGCAGGACGTACGGAGTTTTGTTCGGTTGCCGGATAAATGTGATTTTTCAATGATTTCATAACAATTTTCCTACCATTTGCCTGCGACTCGTCCGAGCATAACAGTTTATGAGTTTATGTTGAATTGTGAGACCATTTAGCAGTTCTACATAAAACACCTAGCAGAAGTTGCTTTAATCTCTAAAACATGAGAGCTCGTTTCAGTAGTATTAGTGCACTATGAAAGGAACCTTTGTAGATTAAATACCATTTTGACTTCGGAAGAATGATTTATAAATAATATATTCTTATTTTATTCTAATACCAAAAAATACCTGAAGAAGACAAAATCAAAATCGTCTTCTATTCGATTTGGAGTGCAAATTGCACTCGGAATCTGTAAAATTCTGTGCAAATAGAATTTTGCATCATTTGACAAGCTAAGTAGTTATGAATTGTATCGTTTTCTAGAATTATGTCGCCTATAGAATTCTTTTTTTCTATGCATAACTAGTTCCAGTATAAGGGATCCGAAGAAAAAAATAGCTACACATCATACTACTAAGATTCTTCACTATATGTGGCCGGGTGTCAATTATAAATTAGAAAACTAGTTACGTTAGATTTTTTATCAAAATTTTGAACGATAATAACTCAGGGATCTGTGGATGGATTTATATAATTTAACTAAACCATTGAAAATTGGTTTTAGAGAACAATATTGATAGAATATTGGTGACGATATCGAGGTGGTTGACGAGTTCGTGTATTTGGGCTCCCAGGTGACCGCCGATGATGACATCAACAGAGAAATTCAGAGACGTATTTTGGCAGGAAACTATCGCTACGAAAGAATACAATTATTGTTGATTTCAGGCAGTGCAAAATTCAACCTTCGATACGAGAACTTGAAGGTTTGCTTAAAGAGCAAATGCATCTTGACATTAAACGTGTGCATTTACTTCAATGCAATAAGACAAATAATGTTGCTTATATGCAGTTCTATAAAGAGTTAGATGCAATTCAATTCGTTAAAGACAATAATAATGTGCAGTATGTGGAGCATGAATCCCACCAAGCGTCATCGATTCTTGTATTCGCAAAACTATCCCAGTACGGAGAGATTCTCTCCATTGAAAAAGAAAAGTGGAAGAACTTTTTCCCTTGTATTCTTACGTTTGTTACGCATGCGCTTGAAAAGGCCTATACCTTCTTATGTGATTTTCGGTCAGGATAAAGGAATCCCGTGCAAATCACTTGTTACCTATGACAATCAGTTGGCCACATGTCAATATTGCCAAAAAGCTGTTCACTATGGTAAACCATGGTGGATAGTAAACCATCCACACCAACCCCAAAAAAACCCAGTACATCGGAAACAACCATCAACAGCTATGAAGCTTGCTCTTCAACGAAACCAGTTGTTCCATACGCAGAACAAGGTACGCCAGCTACAGCTAACAACGCACCCAACCTCCAGCCAAATATAACACATGGATCAATAAGTCCCGAGACTAAAGCAGAGATGGCGCTCGTAGTAAACCAGTAACCACGTCTTTCTAGAGTATTAACCTTTGCTTGAAACGGGTCAAATTTTTAAGTCGATCCGACCAGAAACAGCTGAGTTATCGGTGTTGGAGTAAAGTCGTTTTGTAGTTTGTTTAAAAAATGGAAAAAACCAAGTTTCGTGTTTTGATAAAACATTGTTTTTAAATGGGTAAAATCACCGTGCAAGCGAAACAATGGATTGAAAAATGTTATCCGGACTCTTCTCCATCAAAAGCAACGATTCGTCGGTGGTTTGCCGAGTTAAAACTTGGTCGTACCGTCACAAATGACGCAGAACGCTCGGGTAGACCTGTGGAAGCCGTTACACCGGAAAATGTGAGTGAAGTGACAAAAATTATAATGAAAGATCGTAAAGTGAAGCTCCGTGAGATTGCTGAGATGACACAGATGTCATATGGAAGTGTATTTACTATCCTTCATGAAAAATTGAGCATTAAAAAGGTTTTTTCCAAGGGGGTACCGCGATTGCTTTCGATGGAACAAAAACAGCAACGAGTCGATGATTCAGAAAGCAGGCAAAATTGAACGAATTAGGCTTTGATCTGCTTCCCCACTCTCCATACTTGCCAGATTTAGCCCCCAGTGACTACTGGCACTTTGCTGATCTTAAAAAAATGCTCCAGGGAAAAAGATTTGGCTCAAATGAGGAGGTCATCGCTGAAACTGAAGCTTATTTTGAAACGAAAGATAATTTTTTTTATAAACATGGTATTGAAAAATTGGAAAAACGTTGGAACCATTGTATCACCCTAAAAGGTGATTATGTTGATGAATAAAAAAAAATTTTGCAAAAAAAATGTTGTTTTCATTGTTAGTCTCGGGACTTATTGATCCATGTGTTAAGCAATAATGATCGTTCCACCAACAACAGTGACACCGAACCAATGGACGGGAGCGTGAATAGCGAACCACTGATTCCCCTTCATTCGCTGAATAGCAATGAAAACGCCTCTCCGCCGAGAAACAAGATGACAACGAGATCCAGCAATAAAAAATATAATTTCCCTTTTTTTTGTTGTACGGCCACGTTTAGCCGAAGAGCGATTGAGCCGAAATAAAAGTTTTATAGATAAAAAATATTGATCTTCCGTGCACGGCTGAAGGTTCGTTCATTTGGTCAGCATTTATTGAAACAGTTTTGAATCAAATTTGTAAGAGTTTTCACGTTTTCTTACATTACCACTTTATATGACAGGTTGCAATTTCATACACACTACCTTGTTTTTTCCGGAATCGGAAGCCGGATATGAATTTCGCATTGCTCAGACGCCCAAGCCCAACTCTGGTAGAAGGTAAAAGTTAAGTTACTATCATTCTATAATTTTCATTTTCTGTTTCTATAAAAAGGACTTCTGGTTAGAGACCGCCTATAGCCTACGTAGTCTCATAATTTTTTTTTAATGTTTCAAACAATTTTCGTAGTTCAATTAACGATTTTTTAATTTTAGTTGTTTGACGTAAAGCCGCCATAACTAAGTTCAGTTTTTACAATGACTGAGCGGAAACATATATTGGAGCAGCCAAATGAATGAAAAACTAACAGAAAAGATGAATTTTCGGAAAAAGATACGCTCAGAGACAAGACTCGAACCTGCGATCTTATGCATTCCGTTCTTTGGCTTCTCCAATATATGTTTCCGCTCAGTCATTGCACAAACTGAACTTAGTTATGGCGGCTTTACGTCAAACAACTAAAATTAATAAAAGCGTTAAAAACAATTGCGGTTTAATTTTTGTAACAATCTGCTTCTGGTAGGAAAGGGCAGACAATCAATACTACCTTCATAGGGGTCTGTCGCTGACGATGTCCAGCCAGCGACTGGCACCATTAAAGAAGGTGACAAGCGATTATAAATACACTCTCCTACTCAATGCTTGATCGGAGAAATAGGTATAAAGCGAGAAGACTAGTGTTTGATAGACAGAAAAGATGTTTGGATATAAGGTATCGGTCGGATGACGGCTAGGATGTAGACCATGTTCGATGTACGCGCTATTGTGTCTGACTGGCGTTTTAGAGTGACTAAAACAAGATTCAGAGTGGCGAAATGGTAGCGCGTATGCACGAAATGCATAAGAACGCAGGTTCGAGACCCTTCTTTCAGCGTATCTTTTTCCAAAAATTCATCTTTTCTGTTAGTTTTTCATTCATTTGGCTTCTCCAATAAATGTTTCCGCTCAGTCATTGCAAAAACTTAGTTCAATTAGCCGGCCGCGCGTTTCCTTCGATTGATCAAAATGACAGTTGAAATTGCGTATTCAACCAAATACATAATACTTGAGAGCAGATTTGCAATTTGTCGCCCCGAATGACATTGACAAACTGACTAAAACATCGTCGACTGTAATCTGTACTGTGAAAGTGATTATCAAATGAGATAATCCGTAGTTCTTTGACCAAGCAGAAGTATACTCAAAGACAGGCTACTCTATTGTTTTTTCTTTCATTTTTCTATTCCCTATCAAAGTGAAAAAATAAAAGAGAGTACTAACATAAACATAAATTGATAAAGCTCAGTATTCTTTACAAAAAATTATCGGATTTTAAGTTTATTGGAGTAAATGAATAAATTTCAGTTTGTATGCTTTCCGATTATTAAAGACTGTCCCAGAAAGTATGGACGCACTTTGATTGCGCTGTAAATCATTCACAAGTGTAAGATATTCAAATTTTATTCGATATACTGATAATATTAGACTTCAGGATCCTTGTGGCTTCGAATCATGAGTAGAAGACGTTTTTGTAAACATTCCTTGATGTATATATCGCTGTTCATTGAAGCAGTGGTGATGAAGGGTTTCGAAATCTTACCGCAGCTACAAATTGCTTGCCGGACCATAGCTTTCTTACCAAATTTTTCGACTTCAATCGGTGTCTCGGACTGGTTTAACACTTGCACTTCTCGCACCGTATAATATTGTGGTCCCGGCAAGGATTTGTAATCGAGTTTCACGTAGGTTTCGTCGTCCTTGATTATGCAGTTCAAATTTCCAGCAAGAATCGAATTGTACAGCTTTCGAACCCTCGGCCTGATCGATGCTTCTTGTTTCGGACTACGTTTTGGTTGTTTCTGCTTCTTATAGGTTCGAAGATTCAAACGTTCTTTAGCACAAAGAACATTTGACTTCGAAGTGCTCATTTTTTTGGCCACAACCCGAACTGAAACCTCCTTCTTTTGCTCGAACGCCTTCAGTATACGTTTATCCAACTGAGGGTTAGCAGGACCTTTTTTTCGACCCGTTTTCGGTTTATCCACAAAGGTGTTATCCTCACCGAACTTCCTGATTGCATTTCGCACGGGTTTTTCACTTACTCCTTCCATTTTTGCTATCTTTCTCAGTGACAGTCCGCGTTCTGTGCACCATTTGTACACAATTTTTCGACGTAGTTCTGCTGAAAGTCCACGCATTTCGAAACAAACTAATGAAAACGAATAAACAACTGCACAAGTGGTTAGATAAGCGCGTAAACAACAGGGCGCAGTCATAAAAATTGACAGATTATGAACCATTGCGAAATGGCAGCGGTTTTTGGTTCCGTCCATACTTTCTGGGACAGTCTTCATTTAATCACATCGTAATCAAGCAATGAAAGGAGAAATGAAGATAATGTCAATTGCTTCTGCAACCCATGAGCGTTCTGACGAGTGAAATGTCCAGAGAACTTTAAAAATCGGTAAAGGACCGATGTTAGTAGGGTGACAAAATTATCAAAATTTATCACTCATCTATAGCTGATCACGAATAAGAAAAAGAAATTAATTATGAAAATACCAAATCAAGAGGAAGTCTGAAAAGATATTCATATTTTTGTTCTGACGTGAAGTAGTTGTCAGTGTGGTTTCGTCCAACCAAAACCGGATTTGAAAAATCAAAATGATTGGAACTGCGAAAGTAAACATTTGCCTAAAAATACATCCCAGAGGTTGAAATCGAACCAACCAACTATTTCCACCCATAAAATTGTGAATTTTAATTTGCAATAAATATGATTTCGGCTTTACCGGTCTGTTAAATAAGAACGGCTATTATATACTACCCGACGTTTCGACCACTGGTTATGGTCTTAATTCCATACAAAAAACATCTTGCTTAAACATTATTGAGTTCTTTTATAAAACTATACATAGTTGTAATCAACTAGATGAAGTATTGTCATTATGCCAAAGGTTTAGATCCGTAACAAAGAATGAGCAATTGCGCATTAGGCGAGAAAATCGTTTATAAGAGCAGTTAGTGTCTGTTTTACTAATGAAGTATTTCTATGTGTCAGTTTTGCAGTATACGCTTTGTGCGATGATTTGTTGAATTCTTGCGGTTGACATTTTGCGCACCGTATACCGCTGACAGACATGTGATTTATACACCGAAACCTCCATTTACGAACTAAACGGGGGTTCGTAAAAAGAGGTAGTTCGTAAAAAAAGTTTACGTTATTTGGGATTTGGTTCGTAAAAAAGTTTACGTTATTTGGAATTTGGTTCGTAAAAAAAGTTTACGTTATTTGGAATTTACTTCGTAAAAAAAGTTTTGTGTGATTATTGTGGAAACCGCGCATCATATGTTTATTTTCGGAACGGATGTGAAGAGTAAGTGCAAGAAAATGATGTTTGGGCTCGTTTCAAAATCCAAGATGGCGGGTTCCGGTTTATTGAGATTGCCTAAAACCCCTAACAATATGGGTATCTTCGGAACGGAATTGATGAGTAGATGTCGGAAAACGATGTTTGAAGTTGTTCTGAAATCCAAGATGGCGACTTCCGGTTTGTTGATATTCCTTGAAAACCCTTACAATATGGATATTTTCGGAACGGAATTGATGAGTAGATGTCAGAAAACAATGTTTGAGGTGATTCTTAAATCCAAGATGGAAACTTCTGGTTTTTTTATATTTCATGAAAACCCTTGCAATATGGATATTTTCGGAACGGAATTGATGAGTAGATGTCAGACAACGATGTTTGAAGTGGTTCTGAAATCCAAGATGGCGACTTCCGGTTTGCTGATATTCCTTGAAAACCCTTACAATATGGATATTTTCGGAACGGAATTAATGAGTAGATATCAGAAAACGATGTTTGAGGTAGTTTTGAAATTCAAGATGGCTACTTTCGGTTTCTTGATATTCCTTGAAAATCCTTACAATATGGGTATTTTCGGAACGGGATTTATGAGTAGTTGTCATAAAACGATGTTTAAGGTGGTTCTTAAATCCAAGATGGTACCTTCCGATTTGTTGATATTCCTTGAAACCCCTTACAATATGGGTACTTTCGGAAAAAGATTTAAGAGTAGACGTCGGAAAATTATATTTGAGGTGGTTTTGAAATGCAAAACAGTGACTTCCGGTTTATTAGTATCTTTTGAAAGTTTTCGCCAATTTCCTTTAGCTTGGTATTCCTTTAAAACACTATACCGTTCCGAAAATACCCATATTGTGGTTTTCAAGGAATATCAACAAACCGGAAGTCGCCATCTTGGATTTCAGAACCACTACAAACATCATTTTCCGACATCTACTCATCAATTCCGTTGAAAATACCCATATTGCAAGGATTTTCAAAGAATATCAATCAACCGGAAGTCGCCATCTTGGATTTAAGAACCACCTCAAATATCGTTTTCCGACTTCTACTCATTAACCTCGTTCCGAAAATACCCATATTGTAAGGGTTTTTGAGAAATATCAATCAACCGGAAGTCGCCATGTTGGATTTCCAAAATACCTCAAACATCATTTTCCGGAATCTACTCTTTAAACCCGTTCCAAAAATACCCATATTGTAGTAGTTTCCATGGAGTCGGAAATCGCTTTCGATGAATGACAAAACCTCTTTTTACGAAGTAGGTTCGTAAAAACAGATTACGTTATTTGGGATTTGTTTCGTAAAAAGAGGTACGTAAAAAGAGGTAACGTATAAAAAGTGTTCGTAAACGGAGGTTTGGGTGTACCGCTGACAGACATGTGATTCCCGTACAATGATTGCTGTACAACGCTGTACGCGAACAACGATGAGGTGACAGACATGTTTCGCGCACAGACAGAATATACAGTGAAACGAAACAACCCAAAACTTAACTTAATGCTCCGATGATCGATAATATAGAAACCAATAATTTTGCGGTTTGATGTGTATTCCTAGTATTTGATTTATGACAAATATAATCAAAGCCTCTCTGAATTATTAAACTAGTTTTATGTGTGAGTGTTCATCGGATGACAGTTTTACTTATATCACATTTTATGGTTTTAAGGTATATTTATGACACGTTTGTTCTGGGATACAGGATTTTTCATCCATTGTTTAAATGTAATTAGCATTAAGGAAAATTTGATGTCCATAATATTTATGTTCTACTGTAACATTCACTGACATCAAATAAAAGTAGAAAATGGAGGAAATATAAAAGGTTTTTAAAACTAATTTTCGGAATAGCACTATGTTTTATGCAACGAAGCTGATTTCTTCCAAAAAAGTGATTAATCATCAAATTTTGTTTGTCGACTTTTGCAAAATCCACATAAATTTCAAGGTGTTCAGTCATAATCCTTTTTTACCTACATAAATATAAGAGCGTAAACTTTTAACATTGAGCCTCATAATAGTGAATAAATCTAAGATAGTTTTAGTAATAATCAGAAATGGCATGGCACACACATTTTCCAGAAAAATGCTATCAACGTAACAGTTTATTCATTACGAAATTTTCATAAAAACGATTATGTTTATCATAAAGCTGATGTTAAAACCTTCTTGAATTTTGATTCATTCCGAATTCGATTTGACATAGGTTTGATGTTTCATTTTGCTTCATAAATCTTATGAAAAATTGTCATAATTGTTTGGTCTTTGAGGAGTTTAAAGTTGTTATGCTATATTCATGAAGTAACACTGAAAACTTCAACAAGTATTTATTAAATTAAATATTAAATATACTTACTTGGTGCGTGTTCTACTTCAATTTACCCACACTGAAAGACATGATTCACTGTTCTCTATTCATACCCAAAATAAGATTATTTGTAAACAATTTAAAAACAAGTTTTCTTTCTATCCAACAGCATTCAATCTAATGATATAAGGCAAAGTAATTAGAAGATTTAGAGTTTCAAGAAGTGAATATAAGGGACTATTGTCAATAAACAGGATGATTACACAATTGGTACATTGATGTGTTGGATATTTATTATTAATATTATTATATGTTCATTCAAAATATGAACCATTTTGTTTTTAAATCTATTTCAACAATAAAGTTACTTGTTGTTGAATAGAAAACAATTACTCAATAGTGCTGATTCTATGTACAAATCTGAATATATTGTTTTCCTTAATTGTATTTCAAAACTTCACCGAATTTATTTACATTTCTTGGTTTGACTGCTTTTTGAAAATATGCAACAACGTTATAAAATATATAAGTTTTATGCTGCTTGTTAGCATTTTACAGGGATTTTTAAAAAATAAAACGATGGTTGTTAATTATTTGATGCTCAGACAAAAGGAAATACTATTTTATGAGTTCACCATCGCTCGCAAATGGCGCTGGTAGCAGTAAACAGTGATGTGATTTTGCACAGTACAACGATAAATGACCGTAGTACGGAAATCACCGTTGTATCATGATGCTTGCGTGATACCACCGTGATTCAGGGTGTCAGACATGTGATTTCATGGTGTACAGTGATTCCGGTATCACATGTCTGTCATAAGCATTACTTTACCACTGAATTTCATCTTAATACTTGTTCATACCAAACATTTAAAAAAATTTATATATTTAGTTATTTATGGTTAAATTTGAACATTAATTGCTTACCATATTTTCGATAATAAGGGAAAAAATTATGTTGCTGCGTTAAATACAACAAAAGATGTTCGGGATTAAGTTCTACCCGTTCTTGGACAGGGTACATTTTGAAAAGGCGCCTCATAGTAAAGTAAGTCTTATTCGAGACAAAAATATTGTGTCGGTATTCGTTTCCTTTCGTTTTACATTTAAAATTTTGCTGTAAAGTTAATCTGGATTGGCTCTTTTATAAATATGAAAATATCAGAAAAACACACACTTAGCAATGCTTTTATGATTAAGCTTTCTTATAACAGAACTACCGTTCTCGATAAAAAGTAATGCGAGCAATAAAAAAACGAATTCCATCACATTGAACTGAGGAACTACTGTTCTCGATAAAATAACTATTTCTGTTTTCACAAGAACTAGTTCTTTTGAACCGTAACCGTGGAATCAATTAATAAATATTCAAAAACAAGACGGACTGTAAAATTTGAGACGAAAATGTTTCCAAAAATTCGAAAGTGAATTTATTTTGTTAATGGAAAACAACGATAGCTGTGAATTCAAAACCTTTTTTTTGCAGTGGAATAAAGTGACGGAAACTAAAACATTTCAGAGCATTTCACAGTTTGGTTCAGGTACGTTGAAAGATATGATTCATGTTCAAATTTATGAGATGAAAGGATGAGATGGAAATAGGAGCTCAGATGAAATAGAGGAAGTTAGGGTATGAGATTTATGTTCAGTGAAACTCTTCCGGACATTCACCAAAGGAAATTCTTACTGATTTGAATCGGTGGTAATCTTAAGTTGTTTGAAAGTCAATAAAAATTTCATCCACATCCGTACAAATTAATTGGTGTGTAGAAAAGTGCCAGTATTATTTTCCGACTTAGCTTCCAGTTCCCGAAAACTGGGGCAAAATGTCCAAAAATATGGAAAACTGTTTTAGTCCACTTAGTGGTGTTATGAACCCTTTATCATAGCTGATTATATAAAAAATAGATGCAAGTTTAATTTTAAAGCCAAATTTGGTTATAGTCCGTTATACTGCTTTGGAGTTATTCTGGAACGTAAATGTTTAAAGCCACTTTTGTAGATAGATTACAATGGTGTCATTATACTATTAGTTGTATTAAAACAGGTTTCTGCATAACAACATGTATATTGTAAAATTTAAGTACGTAATTTTATTTTCGATCGTTTTTTAACGAAATTTAAATAACGCGCGAAAACGGAGATGTACGAATACCAGGCCCGTGCCCGTAAACCCACCCCTGTGTACCAAAACTGTAATTGGTGCACGGAACGACCGAAATCAGCATTTTCGCGAAAAATTTAGTTGATTTGCTGATTTTAGTTAGTTATTTTTTGAGACAACTAAAAAAATCTTACTATTGCTGATCTAGATTTTTTATTCTCATTCCCTTAATAATAATAAAATATTTGTTGAAATGACTATTTTTTTTAGTTGAATTCACAAATTAAACGTGCTGTCATTTCTTAGCTAAGGCACATTTCATTTCCATTCACCTAATTTTTTAGTTGAATTAAAGAAATAAAATGTTGTTTTCAACCAATATGAATGGTTGAATTGGCTTCTGCAATCTGCAGCTATATGGCGCCCTGTCACCGAAACGGTAACACCGTAATGACTACTAGCCACTAGATGGCACACTACTGCCGAAAAAATTTCAGACGCGGTTGTTTTTTCTATATTGGCAGGCATAAATACGATGTTGTATTGGAGAAAACGACATAAACAAAACATAAACATCTTTTTGAATTTTTTTTCTTCTAAATCACTGTTTTCTTCATTCTCACTGAAAACTTTGAGCACTCGGAAAACAAAAACCGAATACAAGTAGAACAACGGACGGCGCAGCTCGGAAGGTTTGAAGATACAAAAAAAAACTTCATCACAATTAGAGTGAAACATTCGAAATTCACTTCACTGTTCTGCGTAAAAAACATTATTACGCACAATCGCTTCAAGTGCGCACAAATTCTGAATAAATACGATTTCCACTAACAGTTTACGACATTTTTACATATCGGTTTAGAAATTTAAATAAAGATATATCGAACACATGCGAAAAACATAAAAACAATTTTCAAACAGTTTCAATAAGACTGACCTTTTTAGCTTTTTAATAGATTGTTTTGCTTTGACACTTCTCATGAGTTTTTGGCTAATAAACTTGTTAATAATACACATTTCAGTTTTGTTTTCTTTGTGCTGTCCTTCAGTAATGATGGTGATAGATAAATAGAAACAAATTTTCTGATTTTAATAACAAAATTAGTTGTCAATGAGAATTTCGTGTTGGATTGAAATATTGCTGGTTTGTGTCCAGGATATTCATCAACTAAACACATTCTCTAAAAATAAGAGTTTTTTCAGCAAGGTAAATTCTCAATTTTAACTAATTTTATAGTTATTTTGGAAATTTTGTTGTTAAAATCAACTAATTCAAAAACAGTAATACGAATTAGGCGCAGAGCTAATTTCGGTCGTTCCGTGTGGAATGACCCTCATACACTAGAATTGCCGGTGGACATTACCGAAACGAATAGCATCATATATTATTGAAGGAATTAAGACCAAGTTCGACTCCCACAGCAATTACCGAGTAGCAAAGTTCAAGTGCACCGGCATTAGATAAACAAGTAAAGCAGAGCATCTCACATGTGCCAGCAGACAGATGAGAATGTAAGAACAATGGTACAAAATCTATTGGTATGTTATTGCTAGAGAGGTAGAGCACTTTGCTGTGTGAAAAACTGGACCCCACACGCAATTTATCGCTCGCTAACATTTACCCTACTAATACGTGTACTTGTTGCATAAGCACCGGCACTGGTAATACATAGTTCGTGTACAACCCCATGCATGGCGATAATAATAGTAATGATTTTCCTCAACCGCAACCTTGCCACGGTGATCTTGTTATGCTGCCCGAATTGAATGTTGGCGCCGCGTTCCTTGCTTCCCCGACTGGGCCCAGTTTTGCTCACTTCATCGCGGCCCAGCCTGTCTGATGTCGCGGGATTTGATTGTTTATGTGTGATATTAGAAACAAACAATAAGATTGGGGCGACTACACTGTACGAAAAAAAACTGCAAAGCTGGAATAATACAAAATTCTAACAACTTTTCAACAACAACTTTTGCATACAGTGCTGGTTGCCAGTTGACTGGCGTTCTTCACGGTGTGCCACGTTTCTTGACATGGCGGAAGAGGAGGAGGAGGCCCACCAAGTTCGCGGTAATGGTAATGATTTAACATTTGTTTATTTTTTTCCGCTCCCGTACTTTTGTTACGTGGCCACAGTGTATTTTGCTTCTTTCTGCGCTGTCGAGTAATGTTTCCCTTCTGCTCTTAGCTTGCAATGACCTTCATACATGAAGTATTGTTTCGTTACAATTGACTTCGGATTAATTGGCTGCCGTTTATTGTTGTTGTTGTTGTTGCTTTCAGGTGCGCGGTGGCTGACTAAAACTGAAGCTGGTTGACTGGGAACAACTTTACAACTTCCTCTCGCAATGTATCAGATCAACTCGCACGATCATTGTCGATTGGAAGAGAGGATGTTTCGATCGAACTTGGGTGGTAAGCGACTAATTTAATTGCCGACGATCAGTTTCAAATCTGATGATATAATAGCAGTGTTCATGTTTTTCGAATACTCGTTGCTGAGTTATGGCACTACATTTCATAGTAGAGATTCCAAGCCATCGCTACTTAATCATTGTGCAGTCAATCGGCCGCCTACTCTTTCGTTGCATACTAATTGTCAAAATGTTACCCACTCTTCCGAGGACCTGACCGTTTACTATCAAAATGTTCATGGGATGAGAACAAAGATGAAAAAAAATTTGTTATCTCTCTCCTGTGATTACGATGTTATTGTTTTGACCGAAACCTGACTGCGAGAAGATATACTGAACTCTGAACTCTCGACCAATTATACAACACCTAGAACAAGCTACCGTACATGTCTCGCTTCCAAATCAATCGCTATACAATAAGGCCTAATAGTGACCCAGATCTTCACAGTGCTCACGCCTCTACAGTTCAGCAAATCCTTGACATTGCGAATAGTGTGGACCGTGTATTCGTTTGTAGGCGATTATAATCTTCCTCATATTCGAGGGACTTTTGATCATGATCTAAAATCTTATCTACCTGAAAACGCTACATCTGAACAAGAAATATCGATTATGGAAACGATGGTAGCAGGAGGTCTTTATCAAATCTGCTCACTCTCAAATATGAATGGACGAACTCTGGATTTAGCATTTGAGCAATTCCAGGAATGAGTTGACGAAAAAGTGACAAAATCAGAATCGACCATCTCCGATTTGGATGAAACTTTGCACATGGCTTCAGTATGGCAAACCATAAGTTTTGAACCGATGGAGAGGTCAATCCGACTAACGACTGATTTTTAAAAAGGGCGTATGTATTTCTGCATTTCACAAAAATTGCCTGTTTCAAATCGTTGTAACTCGGAAACCGTTAATTGTACAAAAATGGTAATTTTTATTTTAAAGCTCTTAACAATACCTATAGATTGATGGTTATCCCATCCGTGCCTTTTGAAAAATGAAGAAGTTACAATATGATCGGGGAAACAGATTTGAAAACCGACATGTGAACACAATGATGTAATGAAAACCGTGAAAATGTTACCGCAGGAACGGGACTTGAACCCGTAGCTAACTTCTAACCGGAGAAATTGTTTTACCAATTGAACTACCCTGCATATGAAAACATATGAAGAGAAAGTCCAATTGATTGGACGAAACTAAGCATGCTTCGCTGTCGACTACCTACTGTTTACAACCATCGTACGTACCGGCGTAGAACAGATATCAGTTTATAACAAATCTCTTTCGAAACAGTTACAATACTACAATATGGTTTTCCCAAAGTGTTGTAAATCTTTTCCTGGTTTTGTGTGTTTCGGAAAATTTTTCCAATTAACAGAAACCATAATTGGAAAATTAGAAGCTCAAAAGTGCAAGATTAAAGGCGGGCAAAGCGGGCTTATAAGGAAAGTCATACGTCGGAAACAGAAGAAGAGTCAACAACGGAACCAACCACATCGCAATACGATTTAGAGGAAGTACCTTCAGCAGCTTCAATCAACTCAGCATCAGTCGCGGCGGACTATTCAAGAGCACACAACATTGAACTCTTCAACAAGGGCATCGCAGGAATCAACGTGCCTCCGATATCAACGAAGAAAACCCGGAATGTTAATTATCCTCGAGAAAAATATTTGGATATTTCAAGAGGTATAAAAAAGCAAATATTCGGGTTCCCGGCGGATGAAGAAGATCCAGAATTACTCAAAACGAAAGCAGCAGAGTTGGATGAAATGATTACTAAAATGATAGAGCAGTTTGCTAAGCCTGATTGCACTAGGAATGAAAAAGTGCGTTTGTTGTCAGTCTTGCCAAACTCGTGGTCAAAGGAGAAAATAGCCACCCAATTCAAGGCGAACAAATACATTGAGTCGGAGGCAAGAGAATCAACGGACGAAAAAAAGCCAAGAAACAAACGGGACGCAGCAGGAACGAACAGATAGAAAACGAGATGCTTCAATATTTCAACAGCGATGACGTCAGCAGAGTAATGGGGTCAAGAGATCAAGAGATTGCGTCACAATCAAAATGAAAGGTAAGTGTGAACGCAAACAAAAACAATTGCTTTGTTCATCATTGAAAGGAATTTATTTGGGTTATAAGGAGGAATTTCCAGATCGAAATATTGGATTTAGTACATTTGCAGCATTAAGACCAAAACACTGCAAGTTGCTTGGAAGTTCTGGTTCACATAACATATGTGTTTGTACAATCCATGAGAATGTTTCATTAATGATTCATTCTGTTGAAAAATATGTCAAGTATGATGATAAGAATTATTATTTAAAAAGGCTATTATGTGACTCATAAAAAAGATCCTGCTACCTCCGTGAATGCAAAAGTTGTCCAGCGACACAAGATCTGGAGAGAAGCGTTTTAGACAATTTCGAGGAACGTGATTTGACTGAGATAAGATTTGAACCATGGGTTTCTACTGACAGATGTGATCTAGATAAATTTGTCAAACCAATAGAAGAATTTGCAGCATATTTTTGCGAAAAATTATAAAAACTTGTGACTCATGATTTTATTAAAAATCAGCAATCTGATTTCTTAAACCCTTCTTAATCCACCTAGTGGTGTGATAATGCCTTTCTCTTCTTTCATAACAGTCTCATGAAAATATGTTTCATACTTTTATTAAATAAATTTGGATACTAATTTTGACATCAATTGATTTAGATTGATTCGAGTAGTCCACAAAAGCATGCTTCAGTGTTTATGTCACACAGTCAGCATCATTTTTCCAAACTAGTGCTTGAAAGTGCTTGAAGCGGTAAAAATCAATGTGTTTTGTCGGTTACGTCACTTATAAAGGGTGATTTTTTAAGAGCTTGAGAACTTTTTTAAACAATAAAACGCATAAAATTTGCAAAATCTCATCGGTTCTTTATTTTAAACGTTAGATTGGTACATGACATTTACTTTTTGAAGATAATTTCATTTAAATGTTGACCGCGGCTGCGTCTTAGGTGGTCCATTCGGAAAGTCCAATTTTGGGCAACTTTTTCGAGCATTTCGGCCGGAATAGCCCGAATTTCTTCGGAAATGTTGTCTTCCAAAGCTGGAATAGTTACTGGCTTATTTCTGTAGACTTTAGACTTGACGTAGCCCCACAAAAAATAGTCTAAAGGCGTCAAATCGCATGATCTTGGTGGCCAACTTACCGGTCCATTTCTTGAGATGAATTGTTCTCCGAAGTTTTCCCTCAAAATGGCCATAGAATCGCGAGCTGTGTGGCATGTAGCGGCATCTTGTTGAAACCACATGTCAACCAAGTTCAGTTCTTCCATTTTTGGCAGCAAAAAGTTTGTTAGCATCGAACGATAGCGATCGCCATTCACTGTAACGTTGCGTCCAACAGCATCTTTGAAAAAATACGGTCCAATGATTCCACCAGCGTACAAACCACACCAAACAGTGCATTTTTCGGGATGCATGGGCAGTTCTTGAACGGCTTCTGGTTGCTCTTCACTCCAAATGCGGCAATTTTGCTTATTTACGTAGCCATTCAACCAGAAATGAGCCTCATCGCTGAACAAAATTTGTCGATAAAAAAGCGGATTTTCCGAATGGACCACCTAAGACGCAGCCGCGGTCAACATTTAAATGAAATTATCTTCAAAAAGTAAATGTCATGTACCAATCTAACGTTTAAAATAAAGAACCGATGAGATTTTGCAAATTTTATGCGTTTTATTGTTTAAAAAAGTTCTCAAGCTCTTAAAAAATCACCCTTTACCATCATACATCTGGAACCCAAAGTCACAACCATTTGATCTTCGAACTTGATCAATGGCCCGACAGTAGCTTTCAAACGAGGCCAAGTTTGTTATAATCGGTTCAGTCATCTCTGAGAAAATTGAGGTCGTACAAATATCTTCTAAAAGTACACACACACACATACGCACACACACACACACACACACACACACACACACACACACACACACACACACACACACACACACACACACACACACACACACACACACACACACACACACACACACACACACACACACACACACACACACACACACACACACACACACACACACACACACACACACACACACACACACACACACACACACACACACACACACACACACACACACACACACACACACACACACACACACACACACACACACACACATTAACTGAGTCGAATGGTATACGAGGTTCCGTTCGAAAGTCGGTTTTTCCAGCAATTCTAATACCTTTCTATAGAGAAAGGCAAAAAAGTGCTTAAACGCGGTTCAAGTGTTTATTTCACCCTTAATTTAATTTTCGAAAGACAAAATTCAAATTAAAAAAGCAATATTTATGTGTGACAGAGCTGCCTCGCAGTACAAAAACAGAAAAAAATGTTCAAGTCCCTGTAAATTTAAATCAATGTATAACATTGATGCTGAGTGGCATTTTTTGAAACTTCTCATGGTAAAAGACCATGTGATGCACTCGGGGGTAATTTAAAGCGAATGGCACGACGTGAAAGCTTGGCTAAACTACATGAACACCGATTCACAACTGCAAAACAATTATATAAATGGGCAAAGCAGAGACGTTGAGATGCATTCACGACCATGTCTTCTTGTTACGTGTCACAAGAAGAATATGAACGGGGTGTGACCGAGTGGAGTAGTGTTTATAAGGATATCAACATGATTCCAGGCACACAGAAATACCATTCTTTCGTTCCGATTTCAGAAACAATAATAATTGTAGATATAGTAAGAAAATAAACAATTCATGGAAACATAAAAAAATGGTGTGATAATTAAATATCATGAACAAATGTATTGCCTTTAACCTGTAGAATAATATTCTACTGTTTAAATGATTATCTTTTAACGAGAACTTGAAATTTCGAATATATCTTTAAATTCTAATAATATCAGAAATAGCGAAAGCATCCAAAGAATTGGAAAAGGGGCTACCACATCACTTCAAGTCAAATGTAGCAGATCATGCCTTTTTTGAAGATCATGAGCTCACTACTAATGACCTAAGAATCTTAAGACAAATTTCCAATTCATGGAAATTGGATTCAGCAGAAAGTTTAGAAATATTCAAAAATAACTCCATCTCTTTATTAAACCGAGACCAAGGGAATAGATCTTCTTGGCTTTTCCAGTTACTACCCATATCCAATATAAAAACAAACATAGAAAACACTTAACTCTTCCAGTTTTCTGTTACGTGATTTTTTCCTTTGCAATTTTTTTTGTTCCTTTTGTGGTTTACCTACTAACGTTTCTACCTACTTACGTTTGTATAAAAGTAACTTCACTGCAGCATTCTTTCAATAAACTTATGAAACCGATACACTGAAGAAGGATGTAAATATCATTCCGAAATACGCATCTGTATTATAACGTTTGATACACTTTCGTAAAAATAGTGACTTTGTGAGAGTGTAATGACGTGACATAGTGGAATTCAACGGTACAACAACAGTACTATTAGTGAGAGTATTCTACTTTTTAATTTAATTTTTTGGTTCATTTTGAAATTATTGAGAAAAAAAATCAAATTTTTTTCAGTGTATATTTTTTTAGAGCGCCCTATTGATTCCCTACAACTTCTTACTGGACGTCATTTTTGGACGATTAACGGTATCCGAGTTACAACGATTTGAAAAGGCAATTTTTGTGAAATGCAAAAATACATACGCCTTTTTTTTACTGATTTAAAAAAAGGCGTATGTTAGTCGAATTAACCTCTCCATCGGTTCAAAACTCATGGTTTGCCATACTGAAGCTATGTTCAAAGTTTCATCCAAATCGGAGAAGGTCGATTCTGATTTTGTCACTTTTCCGTCAACTCATTCCTGGAATTGCTCAGCTGCAACGACTTGGATTCCCCTCATTGGCTGAAATCATATCTTTCTGATTGATGCCTACCGGTGTTCCTCAAGGAAGTCACTTGGGACCGCTAATATTTATTTTATTCATCAACGATCTTTGTAATCGCATAAAGTCTGGAAAATTGCTCTATGCTGACGATCGGAAGATCTTTCGCCAATTTACCACCGTACATCGATAGATGCAAACTACTAGACCTACCAACATTGGAATCCCGTCGTACTTTTTTACAAAGAATGTTTATCTATGACATGCTATCGAATAATATTGAAAGTTCTGATATCTTAGCCAGCATCAATGTATATGTTCCTGCTCGTGTTATAAAAACCCGTCATTTTTTGATGATACCTAGACATCGTACAGTTTATGGACAAAACAACCCGGTGGAAAATTTAACGAGACTTTCCATCTTTTTGATTTTAATTTAACTAAATCTAGTTATAAGTTAGCGATAAGACACTTTTAACCAGGTTAAACAAACATTGATACATTACGTTAAGAAATATCTGTACGGTACTTTCCGAAGATTCAACAAATAAATAAAATAAATAAATTATTCAAAGCTCACAGGCCAATTTCTTGCCCAGAGCTATAATTCTTTTGAGTCTAGGTTCGAGCTTATCACAACCTTTTTGTTAGTCGTATTGTTTCTTACGCTCAAGTCCAAATTGGACAAGAAAAAGACCCAAAAGTCAAAATCAAACAAGTACATGCAATTGATATCATGGTGCTCTGAAACAATTGACTATTCCATTGATTGGATTGTTTTCTTGTATGCCTTCGGAAATTTGTTGTTCCAGAATAGGGTCAATTTAAAGCCGATTCCATTAATCTTATTGATAAGCAGTTCGTTTCTCGACGCTTATAAGATATAAGTTAGGATGAACCGAAATTTATTCCGGTCATTCTCGAACACTTTAGGTGAGACAGTTGGTTCATCTAAATTTGTCCACATTCCTCTCCCATTAATAGGGATTAATTTGGAAAACAATGGCAGAAAAATGTAAATATCACAAAAAAAACTGTTTCAAAACAGATGCACCCTGCCGACCGAACGTATCGCTACCATAATCATAACAATAATCGTACGCATATTTCAAATTAATTGTAAAACCCATGCATTTTCTGAGATATTCCCATTTCTCCTATTCGTTTACCTCCTAATTCCGGCGAAGGCGGTGATCGTGCATTCATTGGGATATTGATCGGTTTCAAAGTCTCCGTGGAATTCAGTAACAGTTGTTGGACCGACAGTTGACAGTTGAAATTTTGAAAGCTCTAGCGATTCTAAATGAATCTCACCTTTGGCGATTGGTTTGAAGTTCTGGTGAAACTCTAAACGGGTGAGTATGTTCTAACCTGTTGGACGTCATGTACAAACAACTTCTTTTGATGGTGTTAGGCTTGGTATTCAGAAGTAGTTGGACGTCGATGCCAATACACCTGTTGGTGCACGAATTCTCATAAACGTGGGAATATGATTCTTCGAAGAATTTACATTTGATTTTTTTGTATTCAAACATACAGATTACTGAGAAAAAAATGTTATTCAGGGGTGCTAAGGGCACATAACCGTTTTCACTATTCCTCACGCTTCGTCATCGAAGAACTATCCAGTGGTTCAATTTGAACTGCTTTGTACTGACGAGTCGAAGACGAAACGTTAAGAATAAATTTAAAAAGTTAAAATTAAGTGTTAATTCGAATATACTGTAAATGCAAAATCAAGCGTTAATTCGAATATACAGTTTAGATCATTGAAAATGGTGGGGTAGTTTTCTATCGTATTTCCGATTCAACTGTGTCGTGATTATTTCATTTTTTTCTGTGCAATTTACGAACATAACTTTCCTCGAAACAGAAACCAAAGTGACCAATGATATTTTGGGTAGAGGTCAAGCGGAATGAAAAATTTACATATTTTCAGATTATTCCCTCTTATGTCTCGGATAAGTGTTTTCTATCCGATTGCACTGAATAACAGCCAATTACAGAATCGGGTACTTTAAATTGCAATAAAATTCAATAGTTGTTTATGAGTAAACTTCACGAAATGAGAAACCGTTTGGAACTCTCAGAAAATAAGTAAACACATATTTGCTATGTATTTGCAAAGTTGTAGAACAATTGCCTACGATTAAATCATTGAGGACAGCCCTCAACTAGTATGTAACAATCTCTTTTGTCTTTTTTTATCGCAAAAAAACTGCATAACTTGAGAAATTCACATAAAGAATCCGCACAATTTTGAAAATTCGCATTAGAAAACATAACCATAAAAACGTCATTAATCTACCCAACAGTGAAATAATACCTTTATTTTTATCAATCACCATGTGATTTTTGGGTTAATATTCTTCGTTGTATTTAGTTTTCATGAAATTATTTGGATGAGATGTAATTAAATTTTTTGAACTGCAAGACGAATCAAAGATTTTATGAAACCTTAAGATTATTCATTTCAATCTAAACGTGTGACAATCGATTATGTATTCTATGAGCTGTAGCAGTGAGTTGGTCATTACTTATGGTACTTCCAGAAACGGTATTCCGAGACCGGAATAAATCAAAATCGTATGCCCATGAATTAGTATGAAGAATGAATTGAAATAGTTTTGAGCTCAACTTTGGAGAGTTTTTGGTATCGTCATTAGCTTTTTACGGTTTGGATTATAAAAAGTCGGAAACGGATAAAATTCACAAATTGTATGGAACCATTAGTTTATTTTGATGTAAATTTTTGTTTATCGAACTCGTTTTGGCCTTCTTTTAGCTTCTCTATTCCCAATACTTTCGGAAACAGAATTCGGGAATCGATGTAGCCGTAATCAGTTAAATTCGCCTAATTGATCATTAGATTCTAAACTTTTGAAAATCAGTGTAGTCATTTTAGAGAAATCGTGTTGCGTTCCACATAAAATTTTTTGGGTACCTTCCGGGATCGAAAGCCGAATACCGGTATAACTGAAATAAGTTTATTTGGTTGTCGACGCTCAAAATCTGTGAACCCAATAAACCCGTTATTTTTATGTGAAATTTTCACATTAATCACCCTGTATCTCCTGAACCGGAAGTCGGATATGATTAGAAAACAAGCAGTTTTGCCTTTCTCGTATAGAAAGGCTATGAAATCACTGTGAAAACCGACTTCTTAAATGTCATATACCATTCGACTCAGCTCGACGAACTGAGCAAATATCTCTGTGTGTGTGTGTGTGTGTGTGTGTGTGTGTGTGTGTGTGTGTGTGTGTGTGTGTGTGTGTGTGTGTGTGTGTGTGTGTGTGTGTGTGTGTGTGTGTGTGTGTGTGTGTTCATGTGTGTGTATGTGTGAATGCAAGTAACAAAAATATGCACTCACTTTTCTCAGAGATGGCTGCACCGATTTTCACAAACTAAGAATCAAATAAAAGCTCGCATGGTCCCATAGCCTGCTATTGAGTTTCATTCGGATACGATATCCGGTTCTGGAGTTACTTGGTAATATGTAAAAATTTGAGAAAAAGTTTGCACTCAATTATCTCTGAAACAGCTGAACCGATTTTCGCAAACTAAGATTCAAATGAAAGGTGCGTGATAAGAGGAAAATTACCGATTTCATTAGTCTTTTTCACGAACGATGGTCAAAAACTGGTACTAATCCCATAAAAACTATCTGATAAACTCCTCTAGTTTGCAGAGCTTATTAGTTTGTGGGCCTAAAAACTTAATTCGCACTACTGGTTCCCTTTTTTCCTGTTCCGGCAAAGTCGAGAATAAAAACTCCAAAAATAGGATTTTCTTCAATTTCTCTGAGATGCTTAAACCGATTTTCACACATCTTGATTTCAATTAAAGCTCATATTATCTCTAAAGCTACTGTGAAATTTCATCCGGATCCGACTTTCGGTTCCGCAGCTACAGGGTGATGAGTGTCGAAGTTTTCAAATCGTCATATAGAATGACAATATGTACAATACGTGGGGTTACGGTTGAAGAAGAAGACACAAAACGAACGATGCGTGCTTTGTTCTATTTCGTACAGGCTATAAAAAAAAATGAAACGGTTACGGATGTCTGCTGCTAGTGTGTAATATTGGTAAAAGATGGCGCTGCGGTTGATAAAATTTTTAGCTATTCTGTGATAAGTGCGATCGAGAGAATAAAAGAATGTAAAACCAGGGTAAAATTATGATTAAAAAAAAATAAAACGATGTCAATGAATTGAAGTTTATTTAAAAAAAATGCAATTTTCACAGCTGGTAGTGCAGTAATACCATACCGGTGGTGTAGTAATGTCAATAATAATAATAATAATAATAATAGTAATAATAATAATAGTAATAATATTAGTAATGTTAATAATAATAATCCTACTACATGTTTTATGCTGCTGATTCATGATGTTTAGCTTGGCTTGCAGAAGTAACAGAAATGCAGGTTCGCTTCGTTTGTTAGATTTCGTTTAATTTCTTAAATCGAAATAGAACATGAGATAGTAAGAATGGGTTTAACTAGGTTAAAAACTGTTCTAATTTGGAGCCCATATTTGTTACTGGAAAACGAACCAACTTCGGCCATTCCGTTCATCTGAATCCGGTTTCGGAGTAATTGGGAACGGTGATTAAAAACTGCAAAAAGAATCTCACTCACTTTTCATTAAGATGGCCAAATCGAAATTAACAAACTTCAAAGGAAAAGTCATGCAGTTTTATACGGAATTCCTAAATTTGTTGTGGATACTACTTCCGGTTCCGGAACTACAGGGTAAACAGGATTTGTTGAGTTTATTAGATTAAGTCCGAACTTCAATGACCAGTTGTTTTTGCGAATTTCACCAGAAATTGCAGAGCGGTAGGAAATAGTGAGAGTTTTTGGATGGTCACAGATTTTTGAAAAAATGACCTGGCATCCCTGCTGGTAATGTGAAAACAAGCTACACGGAACCGCAAATCAACCTAATTTTAAGTACATTCCACCCAATTTGGGGGTTTCGTTCAATAACCTAATTTTAGGTAAAGTGGCTCTAGGTAGTTTTCGTAAGACACGTGCAAAAAAATACTCAAAGATGAGTTATATTTACTCTATAGTTGAGTCATATTGACTCAAATTCAAGTTAATACGGTTTACTTAATTTTAGCTTATTGAACGAAACTCTCGCTGTTGGGTGGTTTTGCTCTTTGTATTTTGACAACAATTGAAGGAGCGAATGAAAGGAAGTACTCAAAATTAAGTAAAAAGAAGTCAAATAATAGGAAGTTTTTATTTTCCGTGTACGAGCTGAACGGATCTTCGGCTCTTGAAGAGCGAGTTATAAATGAGAAGAAATGTGTACATGAGCTTTTGTTCGTTTTTCCAAATGTGTATTTATCCTTCTTTAACAGATTGAATGAGCCATTGTCAAAAGGAAATCTTACCTCTCACTCAGTAGGCTAAGGTACATACAGGGATGCCACTTTTGCAGATATTCTCAAATATGACATAATAGTAATTCACAGACAAGTTAGTTCGCCTAGCATTGTTCTTTGTACATCAATGATTTCGATCATGCATATGAAAGAAAAACGGAGTAAGAAAAACGGCGCTCGAAACAAACCTTCAGTTCAATCTTAATGAGCTGATAACTGATACATTGAATCAATTAGTGAGCTGATCGGTTCGGAGCTGCTCACAGGTATGAGCTGCTTCGCACATCTCTAAGTAAGCGTCGCACGATCAACATATTGTCTTAAAAAACGTGTTGCTTCGCGATAACTCAATTTATTTACACGTTTAAAAATGAAATCTCTTCGTAAAGGTACTTTTACAATACTTTTTCATATTTTGTTTGGAAAACATTTTTCCATTTTTTTAATATATGTTGAACTTTTGATAATTTTTCGGATTTTCAATATTTGAAAGTAACTTTGAAAAGGCCTAAAAAACTTCATCGAGTTCCACTTAGATTTTTTCTAATATTGTTAATTGTCAAAAAGTAAACAAAATAATAGTTAAAACAATTTGCTTAAGCTGCGCGTGCAAGCATGAGCTTGTTTATGTATATTTATGCGCACTTTGTAGCAGATACTTAGGTAATAGAGGTAGATTCTACGTAGATAAAACCAAAAAAAAACTGTTTTTGAAATAAAGTGAACATATCTCGAAAAATATTTTTTTTACATTATTTATATCTTTAGCAAAAATACTTCACATGTTTTTTTCTTCAAAATGAAATAGAAAAAAAAATTGTTCGTGAAAAAAAATTTTTTTTTGTTTCGAAATTGGTACTACCACCTTAAAAAAATTAAAATGCCACTTTCAAAAGAAGCGTAATATAATCTTGTAAAACTTCTTCGAAGACACGTTAGCTCTTAAAAATCAGTAAAAGCCAGTACAGACTTTTGACCGCCTTTTTTTAGTTTTGGACCACTGTGCACCATATAGAATGACAATATGTACAACACCAGTACGTGGGGTTAAGAAGACACAAAACGAACGATGCGTGCTTTGTTATATTTCGTACACGTTATAAAGAAAACGAAACGGTTACGAATGTCTGCTACTATTGGGTGATATTGATAAAAGAAGGTGCTGCGGTTGATAAAATTTTTAGCTATTTTATGATAAGTGGGACCGAAAGAATAAAGGAATGTAAAGCCGAGGTAAAATAAATAATATGAGAAATAAAATAAACAAATGTCAATGAATTGAAGTTTATGTAAAAAAAAGTACGGGTGTGTAATGTCAGAGACATAACTAGATGTCGTGAATACGAATATGACACTCTTTATTTATGCTTCCGAATTCGAATTGGTAGTTGATCGATTGTTTGAATTGTGCAACTTTCTGAAAGCGTTCGTAATGGAGAGTGACGAGTTGAGTTAGTTCTGTACGCAGACTCTGTATTCTAAACCCATATTCCGGAACTAAGCTCTGAAACTTGAAGACAATTTTTCTCCATGACTACCAAAATGGGTTGTATAGAGTACAGCAAAGTAAAATTCCGCATAATTCTTTAGGAGTATTATTATGGTTCTAAAAAGAACCGAATAGAATAAGTCTGGAATAAAGAACTGGACCCTGAGTTCAAGCTTAACCACGCAGAAGGAGCACTCTCCGTCGCTGCCGGTTGATGATTCCATTCCCACGACGTCTGCTTCCATCGAACACACGAAAAAAAATGATCGATTTTCGACCACGGTTCCCCTTTTATACGCATTCAGTTGAAGATATGTGCCTGACTACCTCAAAATCGTCGTCCTTGCGCGAAAAACCCAAGCGAAAGTAAAGAGTTTTTCGCATTGATTTCAAATTTTGAGAAAACTTAATATTTGAGATGTTTGTGGTTATTTCACACTGTTCAAAATATTATCCTAAATTCCTGATCATATTTTTGATGAAATGGTGAAAGAATTATGTTGCTACCATTAATACAAGTCAAGTTATTCACGATTAAGTTCTACCCATTCTTCCATATGGCTAATTTTGAAAAGGCACCCCATAGTAAAGTAAGTCGTATTCATGACAAAATATGCAATCTTCACAGCCGGTAGTACAGTAATACCGTGCCGGTGGTTTAGTGATGTCAATAACAATAATAATAACAACAATAATTCTACTACATGTTTTTAAACGCAGGCTGGCTACGTTTGTTAGATTTCCTTTAATTGGTTCATTAGAAATAGAGCATGATATAGTAAGTCTAGGTTTAACTAGGCTCATTCACAATTTTGAGGTCATATTTGCTGCTGGCAAACGAAGCAACTTCGGCTATTCCGGTCATCTGAGCCCGGTTTCGGAAGAAGAGGAATGGTGATTAAAAACTGCAAAAAGGATCTCACTCACTTTTCTTCGAGATGGCCAAACCGTTTTTCACAAACTTATAGGTTCAAAGGAAATGTCTTACAGTTTCATACGGAATTCCTAAATTTGTTGTGGATATCACTTCTGGTTCCGTAACTACAGGGTAAACACAATTTGTGGAGTTTGTTAGATTAAGTCCGAACCAACTTTCCTATTTCTGATCAATGAACAGTTGTTTTTTGCGAATTCCACAGTAATATTTATGATATTATAAGTAATATGAGAAAGGCATAATTAAACCACTAGGTCGATAAAAACAGGTTTTTTCAGCTGCTTATTCTTTTTACAATGTACATGGAATTATCAAGTAGTGCGTTTTTTAGTGCGGATTGTCCATGTTATGAAATTCTTTTGTATGCAGTTTACAATTCGGATGCATCCGCCACAGGAAGATAGACTAGTAATAGTACAACGTTGCATTCTAGTAGATGGCACTTAAACAAGCTTAGAGCAGGTTTATCTCAAAAGGCAGTAAGACATATGAATACATATGTCTAATATGAAAATCTTCACGGCAGTAATATCAAATCTTCGCAGCAAGTAACGTACCACCGAATCCCACCATTGAGCAAACCCGCGGGTATGACTTATGGAAGTGATCAATATTCTACGTGTGGGGTCGGTCCCTTCTGCGACTCAACGCACCCAACGCATTTATTTAGCACATCACCTCCGTCCGGTCGCATCAGCAGCAGCCGCAGCCGCAGCCGCAGCAGATTTGTCTTCCGTGCTCATTTCGAATGCCTGCCCGTTGTTTGTTGATTGAAGAGGAAGTCCGGTTGGAGAGAACGCACTCGATTAATTTTACTCCTCTGCACCGAACGACCAACCGACCGACCGACCCTACTGCGACAATAAATGAGCAGGAAAAATCGGTGTTTGTCGCCCGAGAGCGAATAAATATCGTAAATACACGGCGTGTTATGATTATGATAGCCATAAAGCGAATCGGCCCAAACTAATTTTTCGGTCCTTCGAATAAGTCTTTTATTTCGAGAGGGAGCTCCAAACGACCATGCCAACTCCAATACTTTGTCACCGCTGTTGTTTGGTTTTGTTTCTCCGCTCGTAAGTTTTTATTGAAATTGATTTTAATATGTTGTTTATGAGTTTTATGGACGTCATTTTTCACTATGACAGAATTTGTCGTCTCGACAGCTTTGCTGAGAGCCTAAGAAAGTGTCAAGATAAGTGTACGCAACGGGTTTCTCTGTTCCGTTCGAATATTGGTTGGCTAGGAAGAGTCCTGGATATAGCTGACCCGCTAGAGTGATGGGTTTCGAAACTGGAAACATCTGATTATAGTCTGTAACAGAGGAACGCCTCCCAACTCTCTTGCTCTTCTTGCACATCGAGTCGGTGTGAATATAGATGGAGGACAATAAATATGAACATTCAAAACCGATTCCTTAATTTCTTGATTACAAACATTTATCACTTCGGTCGGACAGTGGAATTCAATCTATTTTTATAATTTGATAAATTTAACCTCGTTTAATGCCATTAGATGGGACCGGACCGGATATAATGTTTATGGTGCCGGATTGATTGGCGAGAATCTTGGTGGTATATGACAGTTAGTAAAACTGTTAGTCATGTTGATCGATCGAAATGAGATCTCTGTTCCCATTATTCGTGTTGAGACCTCCCAAACTTCGACATGTCCTACTTTCAACATCGGCAAATCGGATATTGATAATGGTGCTCAAAATTTATTTCTCTTCAAGCTGGCAACTAATCAGTAAATCATGCTCATAATTAACGTAATTTATGATCGAACGTTTTTTTTTGTTGACTCCCACGTCGAAGCAAAAGGGTGGAAACTGTAACAATTATTCCGGCCGAATTAAATAACTATTCGGAAACCTGAATTTTATATCAAACTTAATTGAACCACGAGATTCAGTTCACAGGAACAGCACCTCTGGAAATCTCACGCATCGAGCGTCTTCCCGAAGAGCGAGCAAACAATTTACCTTCGGTCGAATCATCAGTCTTCCGATACATATAATAGCTTTCCTAGGGCAGTTGCTCGCTGGGTGAACTCAGAAAGACAAAAAAAAGTAGCTCCCGCAACTACCGACCGAGATTGGATAATTATGTTAACCCTTGGCCGTGCTTGGATATTTTTGGAAAAGAACCTATCGCTTGCAGAAATTGATTGAATATTACCTGCTTCCGAAACACAGCGAGAATTTTCGTCGAATCTCTATTTCATTGAGGCCGAAAATAAACAACAAACTATTTCTGGCACAGGCAAGGGTTACCGTGCACTTCGGCCCATTTGTGGCCATACTGGTGGATGGCTCACTGACTGTCTGAGTGACTGACCGAAACCCGGTGGCCACTTACGGGCAATTTTTCGATTATTCTATTTCCTGTCTTGCGATCAATGCGTGCCTCGCTGACTTGACCTGTGAACAGTGCTGCTGAGGTTGGCATTTGGCATTGTTAATCTTTTATCCCGTTGTGTTCTCCAAAAATGCCATTCGTAAAACGCGTCAGCATAATTATCGGCGCCCGGAATCGAAATTATTTTACGGTAGATTTAAGAGTGTGTTTTACTTCCCATCACAACAAAAGAGAAATATACCGAAGGGAAGATATTGATAAATGTAGCAGTAAGAAATTGAAAACTTGTGAAAAAGTGTCGCTCAGAGGAACGGCTCGAACCTACAACCGTCTTCTTTTTGTGAAGATGCTCTACTAAGTAAGATACTGTAATACAATTTGATCGGTATCTAACGAGGAAAACAAATGGAAAAAATGACATGCGAAGGCAACTATGTAATAAACATCGCATAAATTTTACCGCAGAGATGGCACTCGAATCCGTAGCTAGCGTCTATTCGGAGAAAATGGAAATCAAAAATTTCCCCGGATAGTAGCTGGCCTGCGGGTTTGAGTTCCGTCTCTGCGGTAACAGTTTCGCGTTTTCATATGAGTATTTTTGGAATAGGTTTGATGAATAGATGTCGAAATTCCAAGATGGTGACTTCCAGTTTATTGATATCCTTTAAAAAAAAAACTACAATATGGGTATGTTCGGAATGGGTTTGATGAGTAAATGTCGAAAAACGATGTTTGAGGCCGTTCCGAAATCCAAAATGGTGCCTTCCGGTTAATTACAACTCCTTGAAAACCCTTACAATTTGTGTCGATATTACTCGAATTGCTCAAATGGTTTTATACTAAAACGTCGAAAGATAAAAGGTCGAATGACAAAACGACGAACGACAAAAAGTCGAATGACAAAATATCGAAAGTCACAAAACGTCGAATGTACCAAAAGGTCGACTGCAACAGAAGGACGAACATAACGAAAAGTCGAAGTACCAGATATTCGAAATACCAAAACGTCGAATGCAACAAAACGTCGAATATAACAGAAGGTCGAATGCCGCTAAAGGTTGAATACGACGAAAGGTCGAATATGACAAAATGGTGAATGGTGAGAAAGTCTGTAGTAGAAATACTGTCCTAAAATACAAAAAGAAAATAGTGATAGTCGGAAGCGGCGGCCTCTTGCATACGAACCTGTGATCCACTCGTTTGCCCGGTTTAATTAAACAGAGTTTGTTTGGATTTTTAGGTCCGATCCAGCGGTAGCTAGGTCGGACGGCACTCAAACATGTGATCTACCCGTTTGCCCGGAATATTGACTCGTGTGTTATTTTGTAGCATCAAATAATGTCTTCATGAAGTTGATAAAGACCATTGTTGAACATGCAAATCCTTCTAAAATCCCAATGTCATCTATTATGTCAACGTTCCAGAATCCGGAAATACTTCTGACAAACTATTGATTGCTGCCTTTTCACAATTTGTGAGTGTTGTATTAAGAGTAACATTGAAATATTTTGCAATTTTCGATAACTCATAGAAGGCACCTGTATAGCTTCCCTTTGTTTTTGCTAGGTACGAAAAAGTTGACCAGCGGAACGAATCGTCTTGTCTCACCAGTCAGTCGACGAATATTTTCACGGGTGAAAACAACAGTATTCGGCCATGTTCTAAGGTTTTTGTGAATTCTTGCAAAAGTTCATCGAAATCGATCTCAGACGAAGGATCCTTCGGATAAGAACCGACGAATCTTCGGGCTCTTTTATGATATTCCAAGCTCTCGAAACGAGACAACCGGATTCGCTAGAAGAAGAATACAAATCCCTAGCTGACTTGACCTTAGCGCCGCGCTTTAAGCTCAGACCAAACGATTACCCAAAACTACAATCACTACGCGACCTTTAACCCCATGGTGGGACAAAGAATGCTCAGATATGTATAAAATTAAGTCATCCGTGTATAAAAGATTCGGCAACAGTGGGAATCGCGAAGTCTACAGGGTCCGGCACTCGAAGTGTAACCAATTAAAAAGGCCATAAATTCAGTTTGGAAAATTACTTTTACTTAATTCAAAGTACAAAATGTGTAAAAATAATACAAAATTCAGAATCAATTCACTTTTGTTCGATATGACCACATTTTGCCTTGACTATGGCCTTGAGACAGTCAAAAAACGAATCGCAAGCTACCCGAATGTGACTTGCAGGTGTATTTTGGCCCACTCGCGGACAATAACTTTTTTCAGCGCCTCGAGACTGGTGTATCTTTTAGTTCGGACTTTGCTCTCCAAAATTGCCCAAAGAGAATAATCCATTGGATTCGCATCTGGTGAATTCGAGAGCCATTGTGTGGACGTGATGAAGTTCGGAACCTTGTTTTTCAGCCATTCTTGGTTCACTCGAGCTTTGTGAGACGGTGCCGAGTCCTGCTGAAACGTCCATGGTCTGCCACCGAAATGTTTGTCTGCCCACGGCTTCAAAGCAACCTCCAGAATACTTTCCCGATAATATGTCGCATTTACCTTGACGCCAGGCTCGAAGGTCTGAAGTTGGTTACACTTCGAGTGCCGGACCCTGTACGAAAAATACGCATCGTTAGAAAAGACCTATTCTGAATAACGGCGTATTAGTTTTTCGATCGAATATGGTTCGGTCGAATCCTAGCTATCTTTGATTTTGCTAGCGTTATTAAGAATACAAATGAGATACAATAAAAAAAACGATACGTCGTTATTGAGAATAAGAGCGCTGATCGAAGCGAAAAACGGGGCTACTGGCGTCGGTTCGTCAATGGGCAATCTAGGGAAACATCGATGACCACTCTGTGGAATACAGCCCGTCGCATGCGAAATGTCACCAATAATAATGAGTCTGTAGAATATTCGAATCGCTGAATATTTGATTTCGCCAAGAAAGTTTGTCCGAATTTTTATTTATTTATTTATTTATTTATTTATTTATTTATTTATTCATATTACTTGTGAAGTAAAAATAAGCCCTTTTAAATTTCCACAATCGGTTGCAATTCAGGTGATTTTTCATAACAACTATCACTAACTATATTCTAAACTACTATGAAGTATTAATTCCCTCTATTAAACCAATTCATACATTCTGTTCGAAATTTATGAAAAGAGCGATTGCTCTTTATCTGGACAGGTAACTGATTCCATTGGACAATGGCTCGTATGAAAAAGGTATTCCCATGATGAGATGTACAATATTGGGGTAAATCAAAATTCCTAGTGCGGTTACTGTGGGACACTTGTAATTTATCGAACAGATACCCTGGATTACGTGTGTTAATTATTTTAAACAATGTTATACAGGCTCGAGATTTATAAAATGCATTGAAGGAACAACCAAGCAGTTCACTCTAAAAACCCATCTCACACAACAATTCAAGGCAATCTTCAACCTATTTAGCGGATTTTGCTCGTGAACTAAACACCTATTGCGCCGCGGACACCCGATGTACTGGTAACGCTACCCCATTTTCGATGACGGAATTCTCTCTTGCCCTCTTATCATGCAATAACAATGCACCTGGGTACGATAAAATTAAATTCAACTTACTTAAAAATATTTCCGATATCGCGAAAAAGCGTCTGTTGAATTTATTCAACAAGTTTTTCGAACAGAACTTTGTCCCCCAAGACTGGAGAAAAAAAATGATTCTGTTTCGTCTCGCTTGATTTCAGATACACAATTTGGCTTCCGTAAAGACAAAGAAACGAACGATTACCTTGCGCTGCTTACCACAGAAATTCAAATGGCATTTGCTCGCAAGAAGCAAATGGCATCAGTATTCTTAGACATAAAGGGGGCTTTTGATTCAGTTTCCATAAAAATTCTTTCGGAGAAGCTGCACAAGCATGGTCTTTCCCCACTTTTAAACAACTTTTTACACAACTTATTGTCTGAAAAGTGCATGTTTTTACACATGAAGACTAGACAACATCACGAATTAGCTACATGGGCCTTCCTCAGGGCTCATGCCTCAGCCCCCTTCTTTACAACTTTGATGATAAGGACATCGATGAATGTCTTGAAAACTCTTGCACGATAAGGCAACTTGCAGATGATGGCGTGGTATCTATTACAGGAGCCAAGTCTACAGATCTGCAAGGACCATTGCAAACTACCTTTGACACTTTGTCTACATGGGCTCTACAGCTGGGTATTGAATTCTCCACGGAGAAAACTGAGCTGGTAGTATTTTCAAGGAAGCATGAACCTGCACAACTACAGCTTCATCTAATGGGTCAAAAAATAGCTCAGGTTTTCACATTCAAATATCTCGGAGTCTGGTTCGATTCCAAAGGTACCTGGGGATGTCACATTAGGTATCTGAAACGAAAATTCCAAAAAAGAATCAACTTTCTCCGTACAGTAACCGGAACTTGGTGGGGAGCTCACCCAACAGATCTAATAAGGCTGTACCAAACAACGATATTATCAGTGCACAGTGGTCCGGATCCACAATTTAGGGGGACAAAAACATTTGTGGCTTAGCCTTATACTTTAGAGCTATGATGTCTTCGGAACAAATGATCAGTGAAAGATAAGCCATATTTTGAAGCATATGGTATTAGGGTGGTTCTAATTATTAGGGTGATCCAAAAATTATTTTCCGTATGTGTTGAGATAGAGGACTGCATCCTTCTGCAAAATTGTAGGAAAACTTATATCAAGCAACTTTGCCGAAAACACTATTGTAGTATCTCTAACGGTTTTAGTGCTACAGCTATTTTAATAGATCAACTTAGGGTGTTCCTAAAAAAATCAGATTTTTTGCTCTAGCTTTCTTAATATTCACTTCTCGATTTTGGTGTCTTTGAATATCTTTTAGAGTTTGTTAAAACCAATTTTTTCATGACTAGCGCATTCAGGTAGCGTTTTCTGAACCGAAGTTATGAGCAAAACTAGTTCAAAACCAGATCATTTTTAAACTGCTATATCTAACATTGGAGCAAACGAAAAAAAAATCGGTTTGTTTCATTTGATAGAAAATACTTTCGAGCATGTTTATAGAAAAAATGGCGGAGGAGATATTTTTTTAAATTTTTTAAATTGTGTTCAAACATTGGGTTTTTTCATTGAAAAATGCTCTTTCATGTAAGATATTTACTAGCTATACATATTAAAATAAGGTATTACTGTCTTCTAGCGTGTTGAAATTAAAAATGTTAATTCAGCTGCATAATCGGCAAGATGGTGTACACTCACATTGGTTGTTACTCTATTCGATAATGCTATTACAGGATCAGACGTTAAAAGAAATCGTTTGAATACATCCTCTAGATTCACTAAACGATTGAAGTTCTGCGGATGGAACTGCCTATACTTGCGAATTGATTTATTTCGACTCTCTTGCACTTCCTTACTGTACATACCAATAGGAAGCAAAGCATGTTTTATAATTGCAGTCCCATGCACCAGAAGTTTATGCATGGTTGGCGACAGAGCATACCATCCATACAGCTCAACAAAACGAATTCTCCTGGAAAGCAGGTACCGAAATCTTCACATTGCTGTTTATCAACGTTAAGTTCATAAAAAACCGTTCAAGTATATTTCCATTTAACTCGATGATTTGCGCTACTGTGTTATATTCTTTGACAAATCTACGGGCCCAGATACCATCATTCGAGTTGCCGCCTCCAGGTAATGGTTCACCAATGCTAGACCCTGTCAGCTTGGAGCGAAATCAATCTTCAGTATAGGAACGCCATCGCACGGCATCACATTCAACATATCATGTCAATTGTGTGGGTGTGCAGTGCTGCTATTTTGGCGCGCAAGATTTTGACGTTTATCTTCCCTACTTCAATGTACGAGATTCGACGCGGACTCACCTGAGGGCACCATGCTCGCAAAAAAGGATGTTTCCAATGATTTATTCTAGAAATGTGCGAGCTGGATATCTTGTTAATATGATGTCTTCGCTAATACGTAACCCTAGCCGCTCTTTTAATGCCGTTAGAATGTTTGTCTCTTGCTCCTTGATATGCTGATTTTGTCGGGACACGCGCCATGTCGGTTTCTCAATGTGCAAACAATAACTCACTTCTAGCAAAAGTTTCATAGATCGAATCATCATCGTTCCATCAAATTGATATTTGTTTGGATTATTCTCATTTGTTTCAGTTCTTGAAAAATTCAGAGCTTTTCCTGAGCGCTTGCATATGCACCAAGCATGAGAGTGTATGCCTGTTATGTCGTTTAACACTTTCGTATCGTTCAGGCAGAACACTAGCTTCGTTGATACAAATACTTTCCCCATTACTGTGGGAGAAAGCTCTGCAATTTCTGCATTTACTTTGTCCACTTCCTGCTGTTAGTTCCGTGTTTTCCTTTTGAAAGATTATTATTCTGGGCAGCAAAGGGAAACAGATGAAGGATAATTGTTGTTCCAGATTATCCAGCCTTCTTGCTCAACAATTAATCGCAAGGGAACCAAACAGATAGCAAATATTGTACAGTAAGGAAGCGCAAGAGAGTCGAAATAAATCAATTCGCAAGTATAGGCAGTTCCATCCGCAGAACTTCAATCGTTTAGTGAATCTAGAGGATGTATTCAAACGATTTCTTTTAACGTCTGATCCTGTAATAGCATTATCGAATAGAGTAACAACCAATGTGAGTGTACACCATCTTCCCGATTATGCAGCTGAATTAACATTTTTAATTTCAACACGCTAGAAGACAGCAATACCTTATTTTAATATGTATAGCTAGTAAATATCTTACATGAAAGAGCATTTTTCAATGAAAAAACCCAATGTTTGAACACAATTTAAAAAATATCTCCTCCGCCATTTTTTCTATAAACATACTCGAAAGTATTTTCTATCAAATGAAACAAACCGATTTTTTTTTCGTTTGCTCCAATGTTAGATATAGCAGTTTAAAAATGATCTGGTTTTGAACTAGTTTTGCTCATAACTTCGGTTCAGAAAACGCTACCTGAATGCGCTAGTCATGAAAAAATTGGTTTTAACAAACTCTAAAAGATATTCAAAGACACCAAAATCGAGAAGTGAATATTAAGAAAGCTAGAGCAAAAAATCTGATTTTTTTAGGAACACCCTAAGTTGATCTATTAAAATAGCTGTAGCACTAAAACCGTTAGAGATACTACAATAGTGTTTTCGGCAAAGTTGCTTGATATAAGTTTTCCTACAATTTTGCAGAAGGATGCAGTCCTCTATCTCAACACATACGGAAAATAATTTTTGGATCACCATAATAATAAGAACCACCCTAATACAATATGCTTCAAAATATGGATTATCTTTCAATGATCATTTGTTCTGAAGACATCAAAGCTCTAAAGTATAAGGCTAAGCCACAAATGTTTTTGTCCCCCTAAATTGTGGATCCGGACCACTGTGCAGTGATGGAGTATGGATGTTTCTGTTTCCGTTCCGTCGCAAAAATGCATTTCATCAAGCTGGAGAGAGTCCAGTATCGTTGTTTGCGTATAGCCTTAGGTTGTATGCAATCGACTCATACGAGGAGTCTCGAGGTGCTGGTGGGAATCCTTCCATTAAAAATCGTTTTGGGATCTCTCATATCGACAACTCATTCGATGTAGTGTCTAAAATCCGTTGGTTATCGATAACTTTGAACGGCTAGTCGAGCTTAATTCTCAGACCCGATTTATGACATTGTACTTTGATTTCATATCACATAGCAATAAATATTCTTCATGCAATCTTCATAGTGGCCCTTATTACCGGTATCACTTCACGGTGAAAATCGAGTGAAGTGAATTTAGGTCCTTAATACGGAAGTCGCTTCAAAGACAAAAGTAATTATTTGGATGAACTTGATGTCATTATGAACATCACGCCACCAACATTTCGTTTAAAAAATGAGTTTTTTCCACCACAGTGATCACTTCACTATGCGTGATGCTGGTAATAGGGAAAATAAAATGAAGTGACATGTAAGTGAAGTGAACGTGAAAGTGGAGTGAGAACGGTAATAAGGGTCAGTGTCCATTTCTTTGATACTTCTAATTCTACTGTGTTTTGCGACACATCCATGAAAGAAGATATTTGTGAAATTCCGGATCCCGTACGGCCTCAAGTGATCCCAAATATTTTTAATGACAAATTTAAAGAAGTCGACTGTAATAAAATGTTTTCCACTGACGGATCACATATTGACGAGTCCACTGGCTACGGTATATTTAATGAAAATTTCACCGCCTCCTATAAACTCAGTGGGCATTATTACCGTTCTCACTCCACTTTCACATTCACTTCACTTACATGTCACTTCACTTGATTTTACCTACTACCGGTATCACGCATAGTGAAGTGATCACTGTGGTGGAAAAAACTATTTTTTTCAACAAAATGTTGGTGGCGTGATGTTCATAATGACATCAAGTTCATTCAAGTAATTGCTTTTGTCTCAGAAGTGACTTTCGTAATAAGGGCCTACATTCACTTCACTTGATTTCCACCGTGAAGTGATACCCATAATAAGGGTAACAGTCACTCCACTTGGTTTTCACCGTGTAGTGACACCGGTAATAAGGGCCAGTGATCCAGTTTCAGTTTACGTCGCAGAACTATCTGCAATTCAGTATACCCTTGAGAACATTGAAACTTTGCCTGCAGACCATTACTTCATTGTATCGGACAGTCTCAGCTCTATCGAGGCTCTTCGCTCAGTGAAGCCTGGAAAGTACTCACCGTATTTCCTGGCGAAAATACGGGAACAATTGAGTGCTTTTTCTGAAAAATCATACTGGATTACCTTGGTTTGGGTCCCATCACATTGTTCCGTAAGAGGCAATAAGATGGCGGACTCACTGGCCAAGGTGGGCGCATTACATGGTGAAACCTATGAAAGACCAATCTGCTTCAATGAATTTTTTCAGTCGTTCTCGTCAAGAGGCACTCGTCAGATGGCAAACCTCCTGAAATGATGGAAGTCTAGGACAGTGGCTACATTCCATTATACCGCAGGTATCGACGAAAGCTTGGTTCCGAGGGTTGGATGTGAACCGAGACTTTATTCGGACAATATCAAGGTTTATGTCCAACCCCTACTTGCTCAAAGCGCATCTTTATCGCGTGGGCCTTACTGGGAGTAATCGCTGCGCTTGCGGTGACGGTTACGACGACATCGAACACATTGTTTGGGTGTGCTCCGAGTATTTTGACGCCAGACTCCAGCTAATCGATTCTCTTCGGGCCCGAGGTAGACCACCTTATGTTCCAGTCCGTGACGTTCTGGCGACCCGCGATCCTCTTTACATGACCTACCTCTATAACTTCTTAAAAGCCATAGACGTGCAAATCTAGTGCCCTCTTTTTCTGTTCATTCTACAACCCAATCTACCAACTCTTCCTTTTCTTCTATGGAACGGTATGGTATACGATGAACGATTCCTCGGACTGCAGAAAACGCCAAAAATATCCTACAGTGCTGGTCAACCACTACTACACCACAACCGGAAGAAACACGAAAAACCCAACCGGAAAACGCAAAAACAAGCTGTGCATACATATGAATTCCTAATGACAAGATTTATTGTTTATCAGGTCCCACCCTCCCGATACTCCTTTACTAACCCTATGGGAGTAGGCCACCTCTTAATATGGCTTCCCTTCCATCTCTTTCTAACAACAAGACCAACGGCCACGTTAAGCTAACCGCAATGAGCCAAATAAAAGCATTTAAAAAAAATTTATATAAAAAATATATTATAATACAATACAATATAATAGAATATGATTTAATTACAATACAATGTAATATAATTTAATACAATGTAATATAATTTAATATAATACAATACAAAATGACATATAATATAATTCTATATAACATGATATAATATAATATAATTACACAGAACCGACATCCAAGATAGTACAATCATTTAAAAAGCTGTGTAAAGCATACATGTGACAATCCGTTAAAATCACCGTTGTACACGACTTTGCACGCATGAATGTCTTTTTTATATCTGTTCTCTGTGATATAACATAACTTGATATAAAATAATATAATATAATATTGTGCTACATAACATAATGTAATATAATACAAAATAATATGACATAATGCAATGAAGTATAATACCATATCACATAATATAACATAACAAAATATAAGACAATAATATATGAAGTAAAATGCAATATACTGTGATAAATATTGCACTTTAGGATGGGCTTCAACCTACAAGCCATTTCGCACCCTCTCATTCTGCTACTAACGCATAAGGCGATAGCACCCAGTCGACGCCGTTCTATTGACCAAATATCATCATAGACGCTCGGGGAGGCATGAGATAGGAACTTACGAAGACTTAGTTATCTCACCATTTGAGGATCTGCAAAAAAGCCTGTTTTAATCCACCTAGTGGTGTAATGATGCCTTTCTCATGTACATATAATTTTGTGGTATTCTATTAAAAAAATTTCTCTTCGATTTTTGAAAGAAACCAAGAGATTGTTTATGCATAACATACAGAATAAAACAGTGCTTTGATAGCGTAAGTCATCTTTAAGAAAACGAAGTGGGTTCAATATTATATGCACTTTCGGCACCGGAACCCGAGAACAGGTATAATCAAAGTCGGTTCGTACGGCCACCAACTAACATGACACACAAACTCTTCTAGTACGCACTCTAAATTACGATTCAAATGTTTGTTGCATACGAAAATATTTTAAGTGACGGTGTACAATATTGAACACACTTTACCCTATAATTCCGGATCCGGAATGAAATTCAGGAATTCCGTATGGAACCGGAAGACCTTTCATTTGAATCTAACTTTGTGGAAATCGGTCAAACCATCGCTGAGAAAAGTGAGTGAGATCTATTTTTGTATGTATGACCACTATTTCCGGTACTTCCGGAACCGGATACCAGGAACCAGGATAGCCGGAATCGGTTTGTTTAGTTGCCTACTGATAATGACTATCGATTTGTGTAGTTTTGAGACCAGTTTAGAAAATTTTTTACGTGTTTTGTTTCGCCGGTTTAAGTGACGGTGTACAATATTGAACACACTTTACCCTATAACTCCGGAACCGGAAGTCGGATCTGGATGAAATTCAGGAATTCCGTATGGGACCACGAGACCTTTCATTTGAATCTAAGTTTGTCAAAATCGGTTCAGTCATCTCCGAGAAAACCTAGTGAGATTATTTGACACATACACACTCACACACACACACACACACACACACACACACACACACACACACACACACACACACACACACACACACACACACACACACACACACACACACACACACACACACACACACACACACACACACACACACACACACACACACAAACACACATGTGCACTTTCCAGCGTGGTCGATGGCATTGACAACAGCAAGGAACCGAGCCCAGTTGAACCGCACTTTCAGACTGATGGCAATGCGCGTGACAAGTTCGTACCGAACAATATCGTCAGACGCTGTGCACGTGATAGCCGGAATGATCCCCATCTGTCTGCTACTGGAAGAGGATAGCTTATGCTACAGGGATCGAGGCACAGGACGAGCCCGGAGCAGAGAGAGAGCCAACACGCTCACTAAATGGCAACAGCAGTGGGACAACGCGGAGAAGGGAAGGTGGACGCATCGATAAATTCCTAACCTGTCGGTTTGGACAACTCGAGTGCACGGCGAGGTAAACTTTCAACTGACGCAATTCCTGTCTGGGCATGGCTGTTTCAAGCAATATTTGCACAGATTTGGCCACGCAAGGTCGCCGTTGTGTGTTGAGTGCCAGGAAACAGAAGAAAAGCCGGAGCACGTAATATTCAGCTGCCCACGGTTTATCCAACCGCGTAGCGAAATGACTGCCATCGTTGGCGCCGATGTCAGCGCGGGGATCATCGTTCAAAGGATGTGCAGTGACGAAGGAAAATGGAACGCGGTGAACCGGACAGTTGTTCAGATTATGTCCACACTGCAGAGGAGTTGGCGAGAAGAGCAGCGTCAAATGACCTAGGTCCAAAGACGAAAAATGCCGGACTGTTTTCGGCACCCTAAGAAGACGGACGAAACGTGTGGAATGCTGCTCGGTTTTCGGGATAGGTTTCTTCGCCGGGAAACTCTCCGTCGGTGTAGTCTAGATCTTTCATCGGGGATTAGACGAGTAGATCGTGGCGTAGCACCGTTAAGATAGTTGGGGCACCAGTGAACCGGAAGCCATCCTCCAACCGGCATCATTGGATCGACCCAGGCATCCTTACGGTCGGGCCGTGGACGGGTATCGAAAACGTCGGTTTCGGGAGAACTTCCATCGTCGGGGAACTCTCTGTTGGTGTAGGCTAGATCCATCACCGGGGACTAGTCGAGTAGACGCCACAACACCGATTCGAGTCGTCGGGGCATCAGCGAACCGGACGCCATGCTCCAACCGGAACCGCAGAGCAGACCTCGGCACTCCTTCGGGTGTCCCGCGTGGCGTAAAAGGGGAAACTCTCAGTCGGTATAGGCTAGATCGTTGTCGAGGCGCCAAAGGTGGATCGAGATGGATAAAGAGAGAAACTCAGGAGCTCATTTTCTCCCAAACGAAGAAGTGCATGAGCACAGCCGAGATGTATTTAGAGAGAAGGAGCTCATTTTCTCCCAAACGAAGAAGTGCATGAGCACAGCCTCCCCCGAAGTATTGAGCTTAGCTTAGTTCCGGGGGATCGAGGCAAGATGTCCAAGGTGTTTTAGTGGGTAAGGTTAGCCAGTCCCACTCGCTGGTTCATAATAGCGGTAGCTTGACAACTACCGAGCGCGTGAGCTGGGAGAGTACATAAGGTATTTCACCTTGTAAAAAAAAAACACACACACACATACACAGGCATTGCTCAGCTCGATGAACAACTCCGGGATCCGACTTCTGGTTTTGGAGTTACGAGGTAAAATGTGCAAAATGAACTAAATACGATCGATTTTTTCAGAGACCGCTCATCCAATTTTCATAGCACAGGTTCAAATAGTTCAAATGAAAGGTCTCACTACCCCGTATAATCCTACAAAATTTCATCCGGATTCGAATTTCTATTTCAGGAACGTGTTTTTATATATGACACGGAAAAATTGAACACATTCAAATGGTCGTATAATTCTTGAATTGGATCTTCGTTCCACATTCCGGAAGTATCGAAAAAAATGTGATCGTGTACTCCAAACCGGAAACCACTAACCATACAAAATCTCTGGATTTTATTAGGATATAACTTTAGGTTCCAGAGTTATGGAGTAAAATGTGCAAAACATGGAATCAAACGTACTAATTTTTCTCAAAGATGGCGTGACCGATTTTTGCAAACTAAATTTTTAATGAATGGTTATATGATTCTATACAAAACTTCTGAATTTTATCTGGATCCGACTTCCGGTTTCGGAATTATAGGGTAAAAAACATTAAAAATCGACATCAAAACTCCAGTCATTACTATTACATAGTCATTACCAGTAGACGGCCAAACAAAGCGATTCCGGCTATTCTTTCAAGAATAGAAAATTTTTTTTTAAGAATACCGCGGTGTTATATATGATAGAATGATTGAAATGAGAAAAGTATTATCACACCACTAGATGGATTAAAACAAATTTTTATTCTAGTGACGAGGCCACATTTTATTTGTACTTGTTTCGTGCGAAGTTCGCACTGCGAATGGTTTACTAAACTGATTATTTTTACTTGCGATTTACATATTTCTACGGAAGAAACTATCATCAATGCTACGAAGAATTCATTTCTGGTTTTCAGAAGAGACATATTTTGAGATTTTCTGCGATATTGAGCCCTGTTCGGTGTATTTTACTCGAACGCAAAGCTACTGAGTTCAGGCTCTCAAAAGAATCGATTAGTTAAGCTAGTTCGAGGTGACATCAATAGTGATGTCATTTCTCTCGAATGAAAATTGCAGGCATAGCGTTATAACAAATCGGCTGAAAAGTTCGTATCGTTTCTATGAGAGGGCGCCACTAGAATTAGATCCATACCATTTTCAGTTAGTACCAACCTTCAAAAGATGCGTGTATAAATTTGACAGCTGTCTGATTATTAGTTTGTGAGATATTGCATTTTGAGTGAAGCTACTTTTGTTATTGTGAAAAAAATGGAAAAAAAGGAATTTCGTGTGTTGATGAAACACTACTTTTTGATGAAAAAAAGTGCCGCCGATACCAAAAAATGGCTTTATGAGTGTTATCCAGATTCTGCACCGGGCGAAGCAACAATTCGTAAGTGGTTTGCAAAATTTCGTACTGGTCATATGAGCACCGAAGACGATGAACGCAGTGGACGTCCAAAAGAGGCTGTTACCGATGAAAACGTGAAAAAAATCCACAAAATGATTTTCAATGACCGTAAAGTGAAGTTGATCGAGATAGCTGACACCCTAAAGATATCAAAGGAACGTATTGGACATATTATTCACGAATATTTGGATATGAGAAAGCTTTGTGCAAAATGGGTGCCGCGTGAGCTCACAATCGATCAAAAACAACAACGAATTGATGATTCTGAGCAGTGTTTGGAGCTGTTATATCGAAATAAAACCGATTTTTTCGTCGATATATAACAATGGACGAAACATGGCTCCATCACTTCACTCCGGAGTCCAATCGACAGTCAGCTGAGTGGACTGCACGCGATGAACCGAACCCAAAGCGTGGAAAGACTCAGCAATCGGCCGGTAAGGTTATGGCGTCTGTATTTTGGGATTCGCATGGTATAATTTTCATCGACTACCTTGAAAAGGGAAAAAGCATCAACAGTGACTATTATATAGCGTTATTAGAGCGTTTGAAAAACGCAATTTCAAAAAACGGCCTCATTTGAAGAAGAAAAAAGTTTTGTTTCATCAAGACAATGCACCGTGTCACAAGTCGATAAAAACCATGCTGAAATTGAACGAATTGGGCTTCGAATTGCTCCCTCATCCACCGTATTCTCCAGATGTGGCCCCCAGTGACTTTTTCCTGTTCTCAGGAAAAATCTTACTACAAAAATGGTATTGAAAAGTTGGATGATCGCTATAATACCTGTATCGCCTCTGATGGCAATTATATTGAATAATAAAAACGAATTTTGGCAAAAAATGTGTGTTTCTATTAAACGATACGAACTTTTCAGCCGAACTGTTATTCCTCCTTCATTCGAAACTGAAAGCTTAATTCGGATGCTGAATTATTGATACTGAGCTGCTTACTTGTCATATTTCATGCTCAGTCAACTTTGTGGGATAGAATGAACGAAATATATCACGTGCTAACCCTTTATACCTGCCCAAAAGGGAACACAGAAAGAAAAAGGTCACTTTCTATCCCAGGACCGTTGTCGTGGGTACGAGAAAGGTGTGGTTATGTCATACAAATGGAAATTTTGTAATAAATTGTTTGTTGATTTTATTTCCGATGGCATGCAGAAAAAAATTGTTTTGATACGTTAGATACAACCAGAGATATTCACGATCAAAAACTTATCACTCTTCCTGAGCGTAAATTTTTTAATGACGCCCCATAGTAAAGTAAGACACACTCACGTTAAAAGATAGCAAACAAAAATTGATTCGAAAATCAGGTTCGACGTTTTTTTTCAGTTTTCCAAGCTATACTCTGCACCCGGATAGTTGGATTGAACTTCTTGATACGTTATTGGCTAAAATTCTAGAACTGTATCACCGAGACTCTTTTTTTATCTCATACAAAAACCAGCTTTCCCGATCCCACGGGAGCATTCATCCATTACTCAGCTATTTGTTAACATGATTTTTACAATCTTATTCCGCCACTAAACTCGACAACGCTAAACTATTTGCGGTCGCTGCTTCAGGTAGGACATTTACCTCCGTACGAATCGGTACCATAAAACCCATTGAAGGCTCGTTTCAGTGTACCCCGTCTACCCGCCCACGGGAAACCAAGTAAACGACCGAACCCACCGACGGTCCCAGCACACATCATAAGCCAGAGGGCAGGCAAATTTATGGCCGTAATCCAGAAAGCGAACTATAAAACACATTCCATAATTGATATCACAAGCTCATAATGATCATTTATTTATTTGAGTTGATTTTGATCTCTGCCAGGTTGCCTAGCGCAGTCACAGCACAGCAAGAGTACATGACAAGTGAACGAGTTTCGCCCGCAACAGGACACAGCAGGAAAAAAAAGGTCTCCTACGTCAGCTAGGAACGGAGAGGAACGCGCTCTATATCGCACCGAAGCAATCTCTGCTTGCCGGTACGGGGAATCCGGCGGGGAGTCTTCTGGTACTTCTGGTAAACAAGGCAAATCAGAGCGATCGCAATTTGCCTACAGTCAACATTGGCTGGATAGTGAGCTTGGGTCGTCATTTGCAAACCAAGTTTCTTTGATTACATGGACTCAGCTAATTACGATGCCTTCTGGATCGAATGGTCATTGAAGAAATTACCGGGAAACGAAATGCATAAATAGTGCAACAGATGTCTTACGGCTAACTACTTGAAATGTGTACAGATCACCTGCTTCCGAAAATATGTTGATTTGTAATCTAAACATCTACGTAATTCCATCCATCGGAGGAGGCTATCCGTTTCAAGGACGGTAAAATATGATAAATTCACTCACATCCAGATCACCCTTTCTCGTCGTTACCATTTCGTTTCGGAATGTCGCGAAGAGAAAAAAATACAGTGTAACTCGATTCCTTTTGCCGTCGACAAAAAACAAAACTCGTTCAAGCTCACTCAGCACAATTTGTTATAATTTAGGTGAGCAGTTTCCCTGGGATTGACTCGCAGCTGGGGGGATGCGCTTCCTAATCTAAATTAAAATCTACATGATTCGGTCGTGGTCGTAGTCGCACTACCGCCAGCCAGCACAAGCTGACAATACCTCTTCATTTTAGAACCGGAGCGCACCGGGAAATGGGAGGCAGCGTCGGGAATGATCTTCGCCAGAAAAATGAAACATGGTTTAATTTGTGAAATTTACGAGCCAACTGAAAAGAAAGTGACATTCAAGTCCAAATATTCCGCCCGGTTGCGTCGAAACCCACGGGGAGGGTTGGTTTTAATTATCGACCCAACAGCGCGGCGGGAGATATTCCGAGCGCGTCCTCGAACTCAGCCCGAAGGTTGTCTGTCTGCTGCTTTGGGATTGTTGTTATTTTTATTTTTTTTCTCGGTTCGCTTCATCCTGATTCCTTGGTTCGTAATTTACAGGCTCAGTTTCTTGAGATCCGATCTCGATGATACGATCTTTTACCTCCAAAAAATGGCATATATTCAACAGACTGCGAAATTGTCATATTTTACAAATATTTGATTTTTCGGCGGAGTTTTGCGTTGGACCTTTCTGCACATATTCACGATAAGCAATGTTTTATATGGCGGAATGGATTACCACAGTTTACTTCTACATGAAAACCAGTCCTTAACCAACTGGTCGTGTATTGTGACCTTTGACGTTTAATGTCTTCAATTGACTCAAAACGGTTTCCTCGGAGCAGTCGTTTGAGTTTACTGAATAGCCAGAAGTAACACGGAGCTAAATCAGGCGAATACGGTGGTTGCGGAACGATATTGATTGAATATTTGGCGAAAAAATCACGAGGAATCAATGAGTGATTTTGGAACCATTAGTGGTCTCTGACTGTTAATCGTCGATTCTCGAGCACCAATTTCTTGATTCTATTGACGGGTTCATCATCAGTTGATGTTGATGGCCGTCCTGGACGTGGTTCGTCGTCAACGCGTTCACGACCCTCTTTGAACAACTTGTACCAATCAAAAGCACCTGCCCGCGACATACAAATCTCACTGAAGATCTTTTGCAATATTCTGAATGTTTCGGCAAAGTTTTTGGTGAATAATTTCACTCATTGTAAAAATCGCAGATTGTACTATTAATACTTCATAAAGGTCTGTCTTTATGAAGTATTAATAGTATACTAAACACTAATGAATATTTTGACGTGACACTTGGCACAGATGTCAGTGACAGTCATACCAACCTAGAGAAAAAAATATTTCGAAGAATAAGGTGTCCACGCGAAATATAGTTCAAAGAGGTCTTATCACTTTTTGTCCACAGCAGTATGTTAATGAGAGATTCTTCAGAACACTTCTTTTATTTATGGAATGAAAACAGTAGTATTTGTTTGGTCAACTTACAAGACGTACAAATTGAAATAGTTGTCAATTTTGTGGCAAAACAAACTAGCTTCGTAGTTCTGGAAACGTCACTTTCACGAGTACAAGATCGAACCGCGTATGTGTGTGTTGTGAATTGAAAGTCACCTCTTTAACGGGCACTTATCCCACACGAAGAAAAATCGAAAACGAAGCGTTCATCGTGCAGCTGGATCAACTATATGAAGGTTGCATAAGCATCATTCATGACCAAACAAACAATTCGCATCATCAATTTGTCCTTTTTATTTTAGCTTTACTTTGAGAAGGGACAAAGCAAAAATCCTTTGAAAATTTTCAATAATATATATTTCAGAAAACAGTGGGTCCGATCGATTTGGTGTCTTCAGCAAAATTTTAGGTAATTATAAGGACTATGCAAAAATGTTTGTAATGTTGAACAATTTTAAATTTTATTTTTAATTTTTTTTCTTTTTGCGATATTCTCCTAACCAGAGACCATTTTTTTGTAGAAACAGACAATGAAAATTATAGAATGATAGTACTCAAGGGAGAGCAAGGATGTGAATATATAGAACGGAAAGGTGAGACGTGACAGAGGGTCATTTAAGCAAGCAGAAATCTTCTAGTAACTTAACTTTTACCTTCTACCAGGACCTTCTTACCTTCTTCCGTTCTATATATTCACATCCTTGCTCTCCCTTGAGTACTATCATTCTATAATTTTCATTGTCTGTTTCTACAAAAAAATGGTCTCTGGTTAGGAGAATATCGCAAAAAGAAAAAAAGAAATATTGACTACTAAACTTAGTCGTTAAAAAAGAAAAAGAGTAAAAAATTAACATGATGGGTTTCCATCGGGGTAGCGATGAATGGAGCGCTACTGAACGCCGCTTACAACCTGGGCTAAACAGCCAACACGCTGTGACTCTGAGCACATAAGCAATAGTTCAAACAAACCTTCCATTCCGATATTCAACTAGCCGTATAGAGATAAAAGAAAAAAAAAACATCCATGCAGTGAAGAACTCATTGTGTGTGAGAATGCCGTCGCAAGTAGAAAGTGACAACTTCTGGTAACTTTTCTTTTGCCGGTTTTGCCGGACTTGGGTGATTCGCATTGTTCAGATGCCTAAGCCCAACTCCTCTGGTAGAAGGTAAAAGTTAAGTTACTAGAAGATTTCTACTTGCTTAAATGACCCTCTGTCACGTCTCACCTTTCCGTTCTATATATTCACATCCTTGCTCTTCCTTGAGTACTATCATTCTATAATTTTCATTGTTTGTTTCTACAAAAAATGGTGTGTGTGTGTGTGTGTGTGTGTGTGTATTTACGAAATTGTGTATGTGTGTATGTGACAAATAATGTCACTCAGTTTTCTCTGAGATGACTGAACCGATTTTCACTAACTTAAATTCAAAAGAAAGCTCTTATGGTCTCATACAATTTTCTTGAATTTCATTTGGATCCAACTTCTGGTTCCGGAATCACAAGGAAATATGTGCAAACTTATTAAAAAATGCTTAATTTTCTCAGAAATTTCTTAAACGATTTTTACAAACTACGATGCAAATGAAAGGGATTGAGATTCTTTAAAAAGTTCCCGAAAAAATTAACCAGATTTGACTTCCGGTTCCGGTATTACAGTGCAATTAGTGAAAATTTTCAATTTCGTGAGTATTTTTTCTCAAGCATCAAAACATCGTTTTCTGACATCTACCCATCAAACCGGTTTCGAAAATACCCATATTGTAGTAATTTCCATGGAATATAAATTAGCCGGAAATGATTTTCACTGTATGCAAAAACCTCTTTTTACGAGGTAGGTTCGTAAAAAAATTTACGTTATTTGGAATTTTGTTCGTAAAAAGAGTTACGTAAAAAGAGGTAACGTAAAATAAGAAAACGGAGGTTTGGGTGTACTTGTATTCGGTTTTTGTTTTCCGAGTGCTCAAAGTTTTTTAGTGAGAGTGTCGGTTTCGCGAAGTCGAATGAAGAAAACAGCGATTTAGAAGAAAAATTTTCAAACAAAGTTTATATTTCATTTATGTCTTTTTCTCCAATACAACATCGTATTTATACCTGCCAAAAATTACAGTATTGCAAATGTTGTTTCACTCCCTTGTTGTTTCTGTTGAACTGTTGGTTCAACTAGCATATCTGTTGAATTTGCCATATCCATACAGGTAAACAAAATTGATGTATTCAAATGCTGATACTTGACTGACAACGAAGACAGCAAAATACAAAACAGAAATCCTCTTAATATTACCAGAAACGTTTCATATTCAAATTTTACAATGGCAAATTAACGTCAGTTACGTAGTGACCGTTTCATGTAAGTGAAAGTAGGCAGAAGAACATAAGGGTTAATTTTAAAACAAGTTTTTCATGTACTGAATGGATATTCCTACAGAGCAAATGTTTTAATATTATGTTCAAATAACTGAATAATTAGTTACGGAGTGTATCGAAAATAAGCTATCCACATACATTTGTGTTGTACGCATGTACTTGTGATGATTTTTTATGCTCAGATTACAGCATGCTGTGCGTTTGGCTGTCAGCTTTTGTTTGTTTACTTGTTTGTGCGGTTGAAATTCTGCGTTTTCAAAATGTCGCGCATTGAAAAGGAAGTCAAAATTAAGATTCAGGACACGTGGCTAAGTGAGAAGGGTATTACTATGCGAAAATTAGCGAAGCGGTTTGGAATTCATCATGCCAGTGTTAAAACCTTCATTAATAAGTTTGGGGAACACTATTCTTTGGATGAGCTACCAGAAAGAGACAGAAAACCCGGTTCTTCCAACACGATACTGGACCAGAAAGTGGTATCTCTAATCATGAAGAAGAAATCAATGTTAATCCGTGATTTGACCAAAAAAGCAGGAACGAGTGTCGGTATGATCCAGCGTATCAAGAGGCGAAATCACCTGAAGACCTACTAGAAGCAGAAAATTTCGAAACAAAGTGTAGAACAGAAGATGCGAGCATCAACAAGGGCCCGGAAATTGTATTCGCGTCTTTTTCAGTGTCCGGATGCATGCATTTTGATGGACTATGAGATTTGTGTAAAGGAGGACTCAAAACCCCTTCCGGGTCCACAATACTTTACTGTCGTCGTTGAGGAGGATGTGAGCGATGCGGACAGGTCGATTCAAGTGAATAATTTCGGTCGAAAGGTACTGGTATGGCAAGCAATATGTTCCTGTGGTTTGAAGTCAACCATTTTTTACACTACCGGAACTATAAATGCAGAAATCTATCGATCTGAGTGTCTCCAGGAGAGATTGCTGCCTCTGTATAAGAAGCATAGTACACCTCCACTGTTTTGGCTGGATTTAGCGTCGGCTCACTATGCCAAAACCACTCTGAATTGGCTTGCGGAAAAGGGTATACATTTCGTTGAGAAAAATATCAATCCACCAAATTGACCTCAGCTTCGACCCATCGAACGTTACTGGGCAATCGTGAAGAGGGTCTTGAAGAAGACTGGTGAGGCAGCTTTAGTTAAAAAAAGGCGGGTGGGTAATGTCAGAAACATAACTGGATGTCGTGAATACGAAAAAGACGGGTAGGTAATGTCAGAGACATAACTGGATGTCGTGAATACGAAAAAACTGACACGCTCCCATCACTTTTCCGAATATCAGATAGTTGATTGATTGTATGAATTGTGCAAGCTTTCCTCTTTTTCACTAATAGAGTTTGAAGCGATGCACCTACATTAAAGTACAGATTAGTTACATTAAACAGCTACTATTCTACAACTATGTATTCCAAACTTGAAACAATTCTTTTTTAATTTGCTAATATAGGAGGCTAGGTACGACAAATTTGTAGTTTATTTTTATTGAAGCTATGAAGTTTGAAAATATCTCATTCTTCTCGAAATTTCAGTACGAGACAATTGCAATGGCCTGGTCTGAAATGTATCGACGATCTTCGGTATGCAAGAGTCATTCTAATAATAATAATGATAGTAATAATAATAATAATAACAATAATAATAATAATAATAACAATAATAATAATAATAATAATAATAATAATAATAATAATAATAATAATAATAATAATAATAATAATAATAATAATAATAATAATAATAATAATACAGACTAACCTGTATATATGGCAACCATGTTTCACATGGCATATTTTCACACGACCCCATAATAGTATAAAGATGTGTTCAACATTCGCTTTCGCATTGCCGTTCGTACTTGAATGTGTTAGTGACGGTACAAATCTGCCTTTTTTCCGGTTTTCGGTGCCATCTAGCTGACGGTGTCTCGTACGTTCAGAGTAGCTGCTTTAACTTAAATGACGCTATTTCTCACATCACATTTCATTTTATACCTGCTACTGGTAGCGGTGTAGGGACGTCCCCTTTGTTAACGGGAAACAGTGAGACGATATAAAAGAGAGAGTTAGTAGAGCGGCAGCCAGTAATACTGAATTGGCTGTCTAGCTGTTAACAGCATCTTGTGGAATTTTTACGCAGAAACACGCACACAGGAGGAACAGTTAAGGGCAAGGCAAAGTCCCGCTCGAACCGTGCTGGTCTGCAGTTCCCAGTTGGCAAAATCCATCGTCTGCCCCGGAAAGGAAACTAAGCAGAGTGTGTCGGTGCCGGTGCATCGTTCTATCTGGCGGCAGTGATGGAGTACTTGACTGCCGAAGTGTTGGAATTGGCCGGTAACGCTGCCCGTGACAACAAGAAAACGAAAATCATCCCTCGCCATCTGCAGCTGGCCATCCGTAACGACGAGGAGTTGAAAACCCCGTCCTTTTCAGGACGACCATATCACTGTGATAAAGAAATATTTAGGATTGCTTTAAGTTTAGCCAGTTCTGATACGCCTGGGAAGTAGAATGCGCAAATCAAGGGAAACATTTGTTCTAACAATTTGTTCATCTCTTTCATTTGTTCAATCTGTTCAACTCTGTTTCGCACGGCATATTTGTATACTAGTATAAAGATGTGTTCAAAATCATCACTTTCGCTTTAGCATTGCCGTTCGTAATTGAATGTATTAGTGACGGTGCAAATAAATTTCATTCCCATCTTGATAAATGTTTTGGTAGGAAATATTGAGATCTGAGATGGTTCTCGTGTGTGTCTTGTTTCGGCAATGGGGCTTGCTGGGCTTTTTGGCTGCCTTTCTACCGATTTTCGGTGTCATTGTGCTGACGGTGTCTCGTGCATTCAGATCGGGAAACAGTGAGACGACAGGTCCTCGATGTTGCTCTCGTGTGTCTTGTTTCGGGAACAGTTGATCAGCAAATGGTAGGAAAAATGAACCACTCAACTTTTATATGAATGCTCTTGTATAGATGCAGACATCTCGCGTTCTGATTGGCTGGTGCTTTCATGGGTTAAATCAAACAGGTTTTTCAATAGTGTACTATTGAAAAACTTCAATGTTGTTGCAATACACGTTCAAGTTGAAAATTTTCGATTCTATTGGTAGTTAGATTTTGTAAATCCTTCTACAGATCACTGAGCTATGAGCTTTCAAAATACGAGAAAGGCAAACGCGCCTTATGAATTATCTTCTTTGATACTCGTTTATACCAAACATTTCAGAAAAGTTTAATTTTGAACTATTTGAGAATATGTCACACAACTGAAAATTTTATATAAAATTGTGATTATATTTCCGATGGCGTGTAGCAAGAATTATGTTGATTCATTAGATACAACAGGAGATATTCACGATAAAAAACTTATCACTCTCTCAGAGGGTAAATTTTGAAAAGGCGCCCCATAGTAAAGTAAGTCGTATTCACGACAAAAAATTTGAGCTCAAGCGTCCAAAAAATGCGATGCAGCACTTGTACGCAACTTGATGAAGAGCTTTCGATCAAAAGTTCGAAAATTCGTGAAGGAATAACTTAAATTTCATCCGGTTTTTATAATGCTCAAGTTTAAACTCGTACAATAAAGGATCAATTTTTAGTTTGAATAAAATATAGTTTTTTATCACAGTTTGAAAGAAAAATGTGTGGATAGCTTATTTTCGATACACTCCTTAAAGCAACCGGGACATTTGTTGAATTCATGCATACAGGTAACTTTGATGGGATTGTGTCATTGCTCAGTTGCACGAGTGACATTTGATTGAAAAGTTTCATTTTTCGCTTCGGGTGTATGTCATTGCTTAACTGTAACGTTTCATTATTCTTTTGTGACAGTTTAGTTGAAACAACAATCGATTAGTTGTACCAAATTTTAACCAATCAAATTCAGTAAAAACAACTAATATTTTAGTTGTTTTGCCATTGTTGGTTTTTGCGTGTAGAAAAAATCATTAAGACCATATTTTGTCTGTTGACTGTGTATATTAGTTGAATAAATAAATGAATAAACAATATTGAATACATTAAAAAAAATTGGAAATTGCACGGAAAAGCCAGCGATCGCAAAACAACTAAAATGTTAGTTGTTTTTCTGATTTTGACTGTTGTTTTAACTAATCTGTCATTTTTTATTTATCGTGCTGGCAGCTTAGCAACGACACCCAACAAAGACACGCACCACAAACAAGTAATGAAACGTTTCAGTTGAGCAATGCCAAACAGCCTGAGCGAACAATGAAACGTTTCAATGAGGTGTCACTCGTGCAATTGAGCAAAGACACAAACCCAGCAAAATTACTTATATGCATGAAAGCAAAAAAGTGTCTCAGTTGTTTCAACCAATTATTCAGTTATTTGAACTTAAGACGCCAATTGCAATAAATATTCTTTACTGTTAGCCTCTTCGGAGGGCAGCTAATCGTTCACTGCTTGAACAACGAAATTTTACCTAATTAACTGCTTATATCTTTATCATTAAACTCACAAAGGATATAGAAATGCACCAAAAGATTACAATTCTCAAAAGGAAACTCACAAGAAAAATGGTCACAGGGAATTAGGAAATTTTTCCTTCACTTGCAGAATGGCTCGCTGGTAAACCTAATGCTACAGATACACTTTCAAGAAAATACAAATAGTACCACTTCACTTTAGCAGCAAATTTTTAAGCGTTAAGCGGTTTTAATAACATTGACATAAACTGTCCTCGAATACATTACTCTCAGATGAAATTAAAACATTTATACTGTAGGAATATCTATTTAACACATGGAAAACAATTAACTGTTATATTCTTCTGCATACTTTCACTTACATAAAACGACCACTACGTAACTGACATAAATGACGTTCATTTACCTTTGAAAATTTTCAATATGAAACGATTCTGGTGAAATGAAGAGGTTTTTTGTTCTGCGTTTTGCTGTCTTCGTTCTCCACCAAGTGACAGCATTTGAATACAACATTTTCGGTTACCTGAATGGTTATGACAAAATCATCAGATATATTAGTTAAATCAACAACATTTTAGTTGAAACAACCAGAGCGTGAAACAACAATTGCAATATTGTAATTTTGTTATCTGCGGGTTCTCCGTGTGAAAGTACGAAAAGGGAAACTTCTGCAATACGTCAGCTGATTTCCAGAAGCTCTATTGGAATTGACCATAAAAAGATAAAATGTATTCAAGGTTTTGTATATTGACTGGTTTGAAGTTTTATCGGAAGATTTTAACATATTTGAACTCGCTTGGAAGCTGCAAGGGCGTTAATGTGCACAATGCCAGCAGTGCTGTTACCTTGGTTCCAGTAACGTTACGCGTTTAAGTTAATTTTTGGTTCGACTATAGAGATTTCAACCTTAAAGTCATTGCAAGAAAAGCATCAGTATACCCGTTCCCGCTCACTTTTGTTAATTACATGAATCAATTTGAAAATTATCTTATTCTAGGAGCAGGACGAGCGTGTCGTCTTGAAATATTATTTCATAGAATTTTAAGTGTTTATCTAAGCTAAACATTGCCTTTTGTGAGTCATTCTATACTGTTATGTGATAATGAAAAAAAAAATAAACTGACGCAGTAATTTGTACTGAATTTAACAAATTTACCGGAATTGCAGAGTCATGAATGATGCTCCGTTTTGGCGTTTTGGCATGCTTTGAATAACAGTGGAATAATCCCATCGTTCGGCTGACGCTGTCTGTCCGCTGTCTACGCGTTGTTAAAGTGTCAGAGTGGAATGAACGATTAGTGGAGTGGTGTTTAAAAACAATGCGATTGGTATTTAGATAGAGAGGAGCAGCCATGATGAGCCGTGCGGCCGCCAAATCATCAATCGACAACAAGATTAAGACAACTCTTCGTTTTGGACCTGCTGCTTTGGGTGCTTTCAAGTAGGGAAGACATCGAGCGCCAATTGATGCTTCAACGCTCCACGCGGGTTGTGGATGAGGTGAAGAGCTGAAGCGTGCTTTTTGGCTCTCGTGAACAATCCTCTTTTACCTGCGAGAGCCAAAGTGCGCTCTTGACGGCCGGCCCGTTGTCGGTTGGACCATTTTGAAGAGCTGAAGCGAGCAACTTCGTGAAAAAAAGGGGGCCGGCCGAGACAGTTTTCGGCATGATGGGATCACGTGAAGTGTAGCAGTCTTCTAATTATCTAACAAACCGCTCGACACAAACCGAATCGATTGAATGGTTCGATCGCCTTCTTCCCCCTTTCAACGGTGATCACTTTGATAAAGCGACTACAAAGAAAAAGAGCCCGAAAATATTGCTTTCTAATCGTTGATATTTTAATTATGATCAGAAGTAGTATTTCTTGCTTACAACGGATGGCCAGTGGAATCTATAAAAGAAGGGTACTTCCGTTCATAAATATGCAACATTTGTTCACTTATCAACTCACGACAAATTTGTTTATTCTGAAAGTGAGCATGTCTTCGAGTAGTTTTATTTCTCGGAATTCCAGACCATCCTGAAAGGTCTACTTTACCGTGGTTCGGGCCCGGGAGTGCCGATCCAGGTGGAATATTAATGCACAGCACTGCGCTCCGGCTAGGCAGGGTCACAATGAAATCCGGACACCGAAATTCGCGTTGCTCATGGTGATATGTACGCACAAACGGCACGACTTTCGAGTAACGATTTGTTTTCGTGGATGTTTTCCTGTTCGGCCGGTGAACTGCAGCAACACAAGCCATAAGTCATGGGCGATCGTAAGGAACGGATCATTCGGGATCGGGAAACCGGCCACATTTCCTTCATTGAAATTCCGATCGCACATACTGGATTTGTGTATTACTGGAGCCGAACAGCGAATATGACTTTGATACAGGATGAATTGTGGAACGAGCGTTCAACGTCGGGAACCGAAAGGGATGTGGTTGATTGATCGGTTGATGTATGTTTTTCGAAGAAATATGACGGGAGTTAGGAGCACATAAGGAATTTCATTGAATATGCTTCTACTTAACTGGTTTGGTATTCGGAAACAGTTTTGCAACAAAAGAATTTTTGTGCTATCATATAACCGAACCTCGAAGGTTCAATAAACATTTTTTAAAGTATATCTTTCAGTATCATACCATGCAGATATTTTCCCTTAGATTGTCTTTTTATTCAAGTGATCGGCAACAAAGTCGAATGGTATAATTTTTTTCTATTCCAAAACAAGAATGTTACAGTCTGTTACATAACAACGTGGTCACTATTGTGAGAAAATGAAACGACTCAAAATGAAATTACTTTTGAATATTGTTTTATTAGATCAAAAACTTGCATGCAAATGCATTAATAGCAAGTCCAATCCCCTTCAACGTTAAAAATGGCTGGACACCTTCGAGGCATACTTTGAGCGAGACTTTGCGCGTATTCTTCTGAAAATGACCTCCAAATTTGTGAATTCGGTGAACAAGCTGTTTCAAATTGTGTGGTCGGTTTTTCCCAAGCTTCATCTTCATTTGAGCCCAAACGTTCTCAATTGGATTGGCATCGGGCGACTGAGAGGGTCAATCCAAGGTCACGACACCATTTTATTCCTTCACCCATTCAAGACGTTTTTGCACATACTTTTCACTCAACATCGGTTTTTGCAAAGTACTTCAAAATTTCAAATTATTGCGAACAGTTCCGTATGATATATTTAAACCTATTTTTTGGTCAATTTTGAAGCACCTTCGCGTAAAGTTAATGTCGGATTCTTCAAAAACAGGTCACAAATCACTTTTTCGTCTTTTTCCGACAATGCACCAACAGAGTGGTGATTTGGAAAGTTGTCGGCATTTTTCACCCTTTAAAACGATTTACCCACACACTTAAAAAAAACCTGCGATTTTACATCTCATTAATGGGCTCACGTAAATTTACGTGGAAGAACATTTAATATTGTGTCTAAAACTCCATACATGAAATTCATTGAAATAATAAAAAAAAGAATATTGAGAGCAACCGTCGCGACTTGCACCGAGAATCATTGGATCGCAACAACGTCTGTTAATCGACCGAGCCACAGAAGCATGCATCTGCTTGGCTGGTAAAAGGTGGATTTGAATTCAAACAGTCGCACATTCTAGCAGAACGCAAGTTACAGTCGAAACCAGCAAAATTCAAGCTCATCTAACATTAAGTGATTACAAATGAGATTTTCCGTTATTTGACAAATTAAGTCTTTATGAATTACATCGTATGAGGGATTAATTCACCTGTAAAATTCAAATTTTTTTGGTGTGCACTTACTCACAAACTGTTTCGACTTTTTCATGTATTTCGCCGCGGCAGTTTGGGTCATTTTGGGACCTTTCGGGTGCTAGCACAAAAAAAAACTGATTCGAAGCGTACGCGGTAGACATTTTGGAAAAATGCCGAAATCGAATTGTAAACAATAGTTAGCTGATGTATTCTCGCATTGAATCAAGGACACTACTGTGTTAAAAAAAATCACTCCATTCCACTTTACCGATCGCGAGTAATCGTAACCACGCTCTTATGTAACAGACCGTACGTTGGTTTTTGGCTATGTACATTTCAAGTTTTGTGTATAAAAATATTATCTGCATTTAATCGATCTAACTTTTCATAAAATGTTTTTACTTTATAATAAACAATAATAAATATAATGTTCATATTCGCTATCTTTTAAATGACTAAGGTGAATCTGTAGCACGTTTTGGTTATCTACCAGGTATAGTTGTATGAAGTAACCGTTTTAGGGCAACGGGTATAGTGTAATGGGTAAGACGATGCCTTTCACGCAGCCCACCTGGGTTCGATTCTCAACTCCGCACAATGGTTCAGTAGCAGATCAAGGTTAAAACTTTTATAATCGAAACAAGCGTAAGCGTTTTACCTTTTTCATAAATAAAAAAATGTTTTGCAATCCACCTAGTGGTGTAATGATGCCTTTCTCATATCTCACCTAATCTCATATACAAATGTGTGGTATTCTTCAAAATAATTTACTTTGATTCTAAAAAACAAAAAGGTTTGTCCATAAACTAGTATAACTAGTAGAGTGAAACAGTACTCAGGTCAGTTAGGCCATCTCTGAGGAACGAAAAGAGGAAACCGGAATCAGGGAACCGGTATAATCGAAGTTGGTTCGAGAAGAGTGACTGGGATCCATTTTTGAGTCTACAATCTTTGGTCATTCATCGAGAACCCAAGAACAAACAAGAAAGCCAAATTGATGTTTGGCCGTCTACTGACAATGACTACCGATTGGAATAGTTTTGAGGCAAGTTTAGAAATTATTTTACTTTTTATTTTCGGTGTTTCCGGAATCAGAAACCGAGAACCAGCATAACCAGGATCGGGTTGTTTGGTTGTCTAATGACAATGGCTACCGATTGGAATAGTTTCGAGGCAAGTTAAGAATCTTTTTTACGTGTAAGTATCCAATTTTTAACACACTTCACCATACAAAAATGAAATGTTTTGTATGAAACTATTATACCTTTCATTTGAATTTAAGTTTGTTGAAATCGGTCACGCCATCTCTGAGAAAAGTGAGGAAGTATGTGAAAATAAGATTTTTTTCACTAATCACCCTGTAACTCCGGAACCGGAAGTCGAATCAAAATAAAATTCAGAAACTTTGTATAGGACAATCGTACCTTTCATCTGAATTTAAGTTTGTAAGAATAGGCTTAGCCGTTTCTGAGAAAAGTAAGTGCACGTATTTCCATTTTTTGCACATATCACCCTGTAATTCTGGATTAATTTTTAAAGAATTTCAAGTCCTTTCGTTTAATGAAAAGTTTCATTTCATGAACATCGGTTCAGCCATCTCCGAGAAAAGTGAATGCAAAAAAAATGTTACATACACACATAGACACACATACACACACACATACACACACATACACACACATACACACACATTTACACACATACAGACATTTTGCGTACTCCACGAACTTAGTCGTATGGTGCATGACACTCGGCTTCCGGGCCTCGGTTCAAAAGTGGGTTTTCACTGTGATTGCACAAAACCTTTTTATATGCGAAAGCCAAAAATCTTTTATGATCCACATAGTGGTGTAATGATGCCATTCCCATATTACTTATATTTTTAAAAACATCACTTGAAGATTGTGTCAGGAATTTTGTTTTCAAACTTGAATAAAATCGAAAGCTTTCTTTGGTATAAACTACCATCACCTTTTCAATTTGTATACAGTTGCGTCAAGTCATATAGATTTAAATGCGTACTCGTTTTGCATCATTTTGTATGACAGTTTGAAAGTTTTGACACTCATCCGCCTATAATTTCAGAACCGGATCAAGATTATCATCAAGATTTTGGATCTGGATGAAATCACACAGTATCTTTTAAGACAATGAGAGCTTCAAAATTGAAACACAATTTTTAAAGATCGGTATAGACGTTGCTGAGAAATCGAAGTGAGCTCCGTTTTTTGAGTTATTCATCACTATTATCGGTGCTTTCGGAAGCGGAAACCAGGGACTAGTAATTTCAAACAAGATTTATGTATCCACTAACTAACAAGGTCTGCCAACTAGATAAATTTATCAGTAAATTTTATAAAAATTTGAACATCGTTTCGCCATACTTTTTGAGTTATATGAAGTTTTTAGACTTGGACGCAAGGTACTAGCTATCCATTAAGCCATAGATTGTTGAAATCCGTCCATTTTTAACGGACATATCGATATTTTTGTGTAAGCGACTTTTGCCCTTATTCTAGTAGTAGGAGTTTTACGCGCTTGATGATAAAGCGATGTTTCGGGGCAAAGTGAAACACGATTTTCAATACTGTTGTATGTAGTTGTTTCTTAGCACCAAAGGACTGTAAACCCTTTTTTACGACATTTAGATTTTTTCACGGTTCATTTTTGGCAACATAAACGTTCGAACATGACATATGTATTAGAAAGATGGCAGTATTTTCAAATTCAAAACAATTTCATATTTATACTATACTATGTATATTTCTTGCAGCAATAATTGCTGGAAGAATACAAATTCTTACACCCTTAGACCATTCGAAGAAGTTCGTCGAGATAAGCAAATTTGTGTGTGAAAAATGATTTCAATAATATTATTTTACTTAACTGATTTTTACAAAACTATAAGGTTTCTGAATTTCATTTGGATTGCACACTCTGGCTCACCGCCAGCATTAGATTTTTGGGAAACCAGAATTCTTGAAATTCCGCCCAAACAATATCATTGAATAAAAATAAGGGTTGTAAAAGGCAGGAGACTAGTAGCATGAACCCATGTTGTGTCTCAGAACCTGCACGTTTTCCATACAAGTAAATATAAATTAAATTGTAAATTTTAAAATTCAATTTGATATTGTCTACTTTCAAGGTTCTTCACAGTATCATAATTTTTTTTTTCACGATCAATAAACTAATTACAATGATTGCGAATGAAACGTGTCAGTTTTATTCGTAATCAAGTCATCAAGTAGTGCGTATGACATTACTCATCCACCTTTTGAACAGCAGATGTAATGGTGTAATCGAATATTATTCTTCATCACAAAAGTTAGGAAATACATCCAGTTATCTCAAGAATGTTGGATCATCCGAAAATGTTTGCTATACGACTCACTGAATGGAAAACCATATGTTGTTGGAATAAAAACAATATTATCAGTGATCCGAGATGGCTACCTTGTGACACACCCGAGATCATTGTGACAGGGTGCAGTAAGGCATTCATGATAAAATAACCTTCATTGTCATCACTTATAACGTAGAAGTTAAAAAGTACAACTTCAATGAATTTCTCGTCTATTTAGAAAGCTTGATGTGTTCTGTCCAACCAAAGTATACGTGTTTTATTGTAGGTGATATAAATATTCCAATAAATCTCATTAATAGCAACATTGTGACGAGATATATGGCTCTGCTAGAATCATATGACTTTTTGTGTACAAATTGTTTCACAACCAGACCAATTAGCGACAACATACTTGATCATATTCTATGCAAACTTGATGACACTAACCGGATTCGTAACGATACAATACATAATGAGTTAAGTGACCACTCTCTAATCTTAACGACCTTCAAATTATTTGTTGAGAGGAAACCAATGACCCTAACGAAAAAAAAGGTAAACAATCGTCAATTGAATCAAGAGTTCTTCAATATCATTAATAGTATTTTTTTCTTTTTTTTTGCGATATTCTCCTAACCAGAGATCATTTTTTTTTGTAGAAACAGACAATGAAAATTATAGAATGATAGTACTCAAGGGAGAGCAAGGATGTGAAAATATCGAACGGAAAAGTGAGACGTGACAGAGGGTCATTTAAGCAAGCAGAAATCTTCTAGTAACTTAACTTTTACCTTCTACCAGAGGAGTTGGGCTTAGGCATCTGAACAATGCGAATCACCCAAGTCTCTGGTATGTCGGAAAGTAGTGATAAAGGTCTTTTACCATTTACTGCCGGTTCTACAATATCGGCCAAGAATTAGCTAAAAATATTCGTATAAACCCAAATGTTTGTCCTACTGATAATGTTCGTCGTGTTAGTGATTCTATTATTTGGATAATAAAAAGAGCAGTGGCCCCCAGTGTTGGTGATTGCCGAAAATTTGACAGAAGCTGCTATATTGCTATCTATATTGTATTCCACATTTTTAATCCGGTAGAAGATGCTACAAGAACTCGAGTCTCTCAATTCATGAACCGTGAGAGAATTTTGCTACATTTCTTCGCTCCACTTCATATTCTGAGTATTTCACGCCCTTAAAAAAGTGTACAGTCTTATAATGATCGTTGCTGTGTGGAATTTCCCAAGAGAGAATCGCAAGTTGACAATTATCGCAGAAAATCGAATCGATGATTCAACTTGATGATTCTCATACTAGGATGCAATATTTCAAAACCCTTGTGTGGAGCTGACATTTTCATAGACACAACTTATACTAAGGTTATATGCACATAGTTAGAATAAGCGGCAATAGTAAAATGATTCTATCGCAATTATCAACTGCCTGTATAGAATCGGATCACGAAACGAGAATAAGCGACCGTTTGTTGCTTCGGAGAGGATCCCCACAGCAGCGTGCTAACCTTTGATTCTCAGAAATGTCACCGAGAGAAATTCGCTCTCGCACTGGTGTCGATTCTATGTTAAATGAGCCATGGCAGGTTTTTGTTGTTGCAATGAGTTCCATTTCTCTTTGATGACACTGATTCAATCGTTTAAGAGTTGCCAGTGAACGTTCTTTGATACGATAAAAGCCATCCTTGGTGGCCCCGACAACATCTCTGCAAGTGTGTTAAAAATAACCCTGCTATATTCGCTAGAATTCTCTTTCAATGTTTCAATGTAATTGTTAAGACTAGTTATTACCCTGAATGCCTTTAAAGTGGCTAAAGTTATTCCTGTTTTGCCTTTCTCATATAGAAAGGCTATGCAATCACTGTGAAAATCGACTTTTTAACCGAGGCCCGGAGGGCCGAATGTCATATACCATTCGACTCAGCTCGACGAACTGAGCAAATGTCTGTGTGTGTGTGTGTGTGTGTGTGTGTGTGTGTGTGTGTGTGTGTGTGTGTGTGTGTGTGTGTGTGTGTGTGTGTGTGTGTGTGTGTGTGTGTGTGTGTGTGTGTGTGTGTGTGTGTGTGTGTGTGTGTGTGTGTGTGTGTGTGTGTGTGTGTGTGTATGTGTGTGTATGTGTGTGTGTATGTAACAAAAATATGCACTCACTTTTTTCAGAGATGGCTGAACCGATTTTCACAAACTAAGATTCAAATAAAAGGTATTATGGTCCCATAGCTTGCTATTGAATTTCGTTTGAATGTGACTTCCGGTTCCGGAGTTATATGGTAATATGTGAAAATTTGAGAAAAAGTTTACACTCAATTATCTCTGGAACAACTCAACCGATTTTCGCAAACTTAGATTCAAATGAAAGGTCTTATAATATCCTAAAAATTTATGGAACATTTTATCTGGATCCGACTTCCGCTTCCGGAACTAAAGCGTGATAAGTGGAAAATTACCAATTTTATTAGTATTTTTCCACGAACGTTGGTTAAAAACAGGTACAAATCCCATAAAACTGTCTGATAAATTTTTCTAGTTTACAGAGCTTGTTAGTTTGTGGACATAAAAACTTAATTCGGCACTACTGGTCCACTCTTTTCCTGTTCCGGGAGCACCGAAAGTGGAGAAGGAACTCCTAAAACTTGAACCGATTTACACAAATCTTGATTTGAATTAAAGTTCATACTGTCTTCAAAGCTACTGTGAAATTTCATCCGGATCCGACTTCCGGTTCCGCAGTTACAGGGCGATGAGTGTCAAAGTTTCCAAATCGCCATATAGATTGACAGTATGTACAACACCGAAAGAAGAAGAAAACACAAAACAAACGATGCGTGCTTTGTTCTATTTCGTACACGTTGTGTAGTGATGTCAATAATATTAATAACAATCCTACTACATGTTTCATGCTGCTGATTCATGCTGTTTAGCACGCAGTAGTAACAGAAACGCAGGTTCGTTTCGTTAGATTAAGTTTAATTGTTTTAAACGAAATAGAGCATGAGATAGTAAGTATAAGTTTAACTACGTTTAAAACTGTTCCAATTTGTAGGTCATATTTGTTGGTAGCAAACGAACCATCTTCGGCTATTCCGTTCATCTGAATCCGGTTTCGGGAGAATTGGAAATAGTGATTAGAAACTGCAAAAAGGATCCCACTCACTTTTCTTGGAGATGGCCGAATAGGTTTTCACAAACTTATAGGTTCAAAAGAAAAGTCTTACAGTTTCATACGGAATTCCTTAATTTGTTGTGGATACTACTTTCGGTTCCGGAACTACAGGTTGAACAGGATTTATAGAGTTTGTGAGATTAGATCCGAACAAATTATCCTATTCCTATTCAATAAACAGTTGGTTTTGCGAATTTCACGGTTATATTTATGATGTAATAAGTAATATGAGAAAGGCATCATTACACCACTAGGTGGATTAAAATAGGTTTTTAGTATCTGTATCATTGTGGATCCCTTAAAAGGAAATCATTTCCACTGGGATTCCGCAATATTTTTTAATAATGTTAAATTGCACATCATGAAAATACAAACATCTCAGCGTTATTGTTATTGTTACTTAAGACTTTTTTTTAGTAGTGTTTTTCCAGATTTTTTCTATTTTCTTTGAGCTGACATTAGTTTGCGTCCACTACCAGGGGGCTTCACAAATTGAAACTCTTTGGTGTGTGGGAGTGTGGTGGTAAAAAAAAAATTGGATCTTCATGTTCGGCCAAATATGTAGTTTTAGATTTTTCAGTTTCTAATGCAAGTAAAATTGATGCAGTTGGATGCAACACCACAAGCTCAACCGTCGTTTCACGCTGGATGCTATTGAGAGTGGGGCATCCTGCTAAGCCTGAAACTGAAAATTTATTTGATTTGCCCTTCGAATTTAGTGTTATTACAAGCTGTAATTATCCAAGTTTAATAGAGCTCAGAGCTTGAATTTACGCACTAAATCGGATACCGCAGTCCTACTGTCACGGAAGATGCAACTCTGCACTCATCGTCACAGTGTGAAATGTACCGGGGCACCTAATCCTGCCGGACGAGAAATGGTACTTCTGCCTCTCGAAGCGAAATTGGCCTAACTACTTCGCAGTGGGCTGAACCAACGTATTTTTATTAATTAATTGAAATGATCCTACTAAATCATACCGAGTCCGCGCTGGGTTGTTATGATCGAAATAATTCAAATGGAATTAATTGGCACTTTGCCATATCGCGCAGAGCAATGAAGTTTGTCGATCGCTACATCGAGATAAGATCGGTCGATGCAAGCCATTAGAATAAGATTTCCTGACCACGGCGCACCAAGCAAAAGCAGACAAATGACTTAATTGAGATGTCCATGGTCTAACAAGCGACGAACTCGCGACGTCGAAGCTGTTGGAATGAGTTTTGCTGATTCCCTTGCACGAACCCGGTGGGATCAGGCAGGTTCAAAGTTCATTCTTACTTTAGAGAACGGGCAAATTTCATTGAACTTTCAACATGTGCAGCTACCAAAGGGCCGGCTCGTTGCAGACCGACCGTCACAAAGCGGGGCTTGTCTTGACAGAGAAATAGTAATTTCCCATCTTTTATTTTTGCCGATTTAACCGATGACCGTGTGTTCGGCGATGAATGTTTCCTCCGCTGATTTATTATTCCGAATCACCTCGCCGGTCACCTTTCGACGCTGGTGCGGTTGCGTTCCCCTTTGCTCTCGATAGGTAAATGGGAATGTGCGGCAGAATCGTACAACGATCGGGGGGTTCTTCCATCTGATTCAAGTTCACCCTGCTGAGCATGGAGCTTGGATGATAGGGATGCAATGGTGGGTAATCTGTTTCTTTTTTTTTGTCACTCTAAAATTTTAACCGAAAACGAAGTAAACGGGAGTAAAAAGAATGCAGCACCAAACATATCAAATTTGAGCAGCAAAACCGATTAGCAGGATAACCACCCATCGACCCCTGGGTTGAGTCAGATAAAAATTTGCCTCATTGCATCTCTTCGCCGTTTTCTACTATGTCCATAAATTGAAATATGCCGATCCGGTCTCATCCGCCCAGCTACAGCCGGGCCACTCACACGAGCCGAAAAGCTCGGGCAAAGTCCTTCAGGCTAAAGCAGGGCCCATTGATCTACATTCATAGCGCACAATAACAAGCCCTCGAATGGCTCATCATAATCCGAGTGCCGCATTGTTTGGTACTGGTTCAAGTATGCATTTATGGAGGGTGAGCACAAAGCACGAAAATCCCTCCTTTATCATCGCCTAATCTGAGGAACGTGCTCTCCGGATGATGAAGTTGAGCATGATGGTGCTGTCGGTGCTTCATTTCTTCGCTTGCCGCCTGGGAGGGCACATGTGGTCGATTTCTAATAACGGACCGCATTCACCGGGGCTGGTCGAGGTCGACCAAATCTAATCCTCATCGGGTTCATAATTTGACGGTGAAAACAATAACAAGCCGTACAGCCGTAAATGATCTCGGGATCGAGATAATTGAAATTGGTTCCTTTGCGCACGAGACTCGGCTTCGGGTCGGATCATTGTCACTTATTGAGTGGCAGAGGCACGGAAGACGTGTCAAAGCTAGCGCGGCATTCAATGTATTGAAAGCAACACCTTTTCTGATTAATTTTAAGTAGATCATCTTTTCTTTCCGGGTCCGATACAGTTCACACCAGCATTTCTACACCTGTTTAGTTTTGACTGGATTATCAACGATTTTCCTATCCCCTTTTTTATGTCGCCATTCATCTATTCGTTCCCGATCTAGGAACGATTGGACGATTGACGAAACCGAATTTTTCTTTTCTGTTAACGCAGAACAACTCGAAACATACATGCAGATTAGCGTTAGGTACTCATGAAGCACATAATTGCTATTGGTGTTAAAGTAGAAAGCAGATCATAAGCTCATTTTGAAAGTCTGAGAAACGAAAGCGATAAATATTTTAAAGTAATTTTATTATCGGATAACGATTTCAATTTCGATTCCATTTTTCTACCGATAGCAGTGATTGTGGCACTAGACATGACTGTATTAAGGTCTTATGGTGAAACCATCGAATTTGAGAAAAAATTATTCAGTACTTCCATTCCAGCTTATTTGATAAATTATTGATAAAATTTTCAGTTGTGTGACATACTCTCAAATAATTCAAAATTAAACTTTTCTTAAATGTTTGGTATAAACGAGTATCAAAGAGGATAATTCATAAGGCGCGTTTGCCCCTCTCGTATTTTGAAAGCTCATAGCTCAGTGATCTGTGAAAGGATTTATATAATCTAACTACCAATAGAATCGAAATTTTTTAACTTAAACGTGAATAGCAACAGCATTGAAGTATTTCAATAGTACACTACTGAAAAACCTGTCTCATTTGACCCATGTTAACACCAGTCAATCAGAACGCGTTCTGAGGAAGAGAACAAAATATCTGCTGCTGTACAAAAAATCGTTCGAGAAATATGTTCCGAAAAGTGTTGAATATCGTAGTGAGTTCCTCAATTTGGTCCTTCTGAAAGGCCGAAATGAATTCCGCACAGCATCCTGATAGTTTCTTTCAATGAAATGTAAATCCAAAATGAAATAATCGACATTAAAATTCTGTATGCGGCTATTTTTATAGCCGTTAGGACCCCCCCTTAGTGAAAAAGCTACAAACGAAATCACATAAAAAGAAACCTATTAATAAAAATTGGATCAGTTTGGATTCTATCACCACTGCGAGCAGATGTATTGTGTGTCGTTTGTAAAGCTAGTTTCGCTTCCGACAAGACCGATTACGTCCCAGCTGCCAGTCGTTGCATTGTTGAAAAAACAACGAAAACAGGACAACGGTGGAGAGCATCACACAAAATCAGCCGATCTAATGACTCTAAAAGTTTTCTAAAGAACTATTAGGATTTATTGCTCGCAAATCGAAGGAAAATATCCTCAGTTTAGTGCATGTCTAGAACAGTTTGATTAGATTTGTGCACTTTTCGCTGTGTGAATTCACAGTAATCGAGATCAAGTTAAGCCTTCTTTGTTTTTGCGAAAAATGTTCCAGAGCTTAATGTCGTAGAGAATTACGCAAATTAACCCTTCTGAATGCTAGAAACGAATTCCTACAGCATTTTGATAGTTTTTTTCAACGAATTATGCAAATCCGAAATTAAATAATCGACATTAAAATTATGTATGCGGCTTTTTATAGCCGTTAGGACCGCCCATTAGTGGAAAAGCTACAAACGAAATCACGTAAAAAGAAACCTCCTAACAAAAATTGGATCAGTTTGGATTAGAGGTGTGCGAAACAGTTCATATTGGTGAGCAGCTCCGAACCAATCAGCTCACCAAAATGATTCGATCCGATGTATCAGCTCATCAGCTCATTTAGATTAAACTGATGGTTAATTTTGTGACACGTTCTTCTTGCTCCGTGAAAGGTAAGATTTATCACTGATAATATCTCATCCAATCCGTTGAAGAAGGATAGATGCAGACAGGTTAGAAATAACGTAACTTGGTCAAACATTTTTTCTCGTTTAGAACTCGCTCTTCAAGAGCCGAAGATCCGTTAGCTCGTAGCCTATTCCCCTCTTCTCAATGCGGCGAACTGGATAGATGCGGTTCTTTTGAAAAGAGTTGTGAGCTGTCAGCTCACTCTTATGATTCGATTCATTGGAACAGCTCAGGAGCGAATTGCCCATCTCTAGTTTAGATTCTATCGCCACTGCGAGCAAATGTATTGTGTGTTGTTTGCAAAGCTAGTTCCGCTTCCGACAAGAACGATTACGTCACAGCTGCCAGTAGTTTGCATTGGTGAAAAAACAACGAAAAGAGGACAACGGTGGGAAGCATCACACAAAATCAGCCGTTCTAATGTGCTAAAAGTTTTCTAAAGAACTATTAGGATTTCTTCTTCGCAAATCGATGGTAAAAATCCTAAGTTTAGTGCAAATCTAGAACTGTTTTATTAGATTTGTGCACTTTTCGCTGTGTGAAATTCACAGTAATCGAGATCAAGTGAAGCCTTCTTTGTTTTTGCAAAAAATGTGAAAAGGGGAATGCTTGCATAATTCATACTGAAATTTGTTCATCATTGGAAAGGTACTGCTTTCAGAAATAAAATGCACTGAAAAAAAAACGAAAAATAGGGTCAAAGTTATAATGAAAACTGTAGACAGAAAAGGTGAGACTTTTAAAAATGATCGTAAATAAGAAGTGTATCGAAAAGTAGTTAGCAACATTGATTATTGAATAAAAAAGCGAAAAAAATAAAAAATTACATTTTCATGCATTTCACTGATTATATTGAAGAAATCCTAATTTCTGAGAAACGCTTGCACTTTGGACTTGACATTATTCATTAAATTCTGCACAGTTACTTTTATGACTTTCGTGGTGGCAGCTCTCTAGTTTTTTTAACTCCTGCATGTTTTGGGACACTGTACCTTCCTTACGAAAGTGCCGCTTGACAATTGCCCAATACCTTTCAATTGGCCGAAGATCCGGGCAGTTCGGTGGGTTGATGTCCTTTTCCACGAATTGTACATTATTTTTTGACAACCACTGTAGAACGGAGTTGGCGTAGTGGGCTGAAGCCGAATCCGGCCAGAAGAGAGGAGGAGCCTTATGCTTTCTGTACAGTGGCAGTATTCTCTTCTTCAAACATTCTTCCTCGTACACCTTGGCGTTAATTGTACCCTTCGTGAAGAAAATCGACGACCGTAAACCACAGGTACCAATCGCTTGCCAGACCAACACCTTCTGCCCAAACTTTTCCATCGCCACCATGGTGTCAGCGTCGTCCAGGTCCTGGTACGCCGATTTCGTATAATATTGCGGTCCGGCAGCGCTCGAGAGTCTTCCTTGGCGTAGGTTTCGTCGTCGATCAGGATGCATCTGTCTTTATTCTGTAGAATCCGGTTATACAGTTTTCGCGCTCTTGTTTTAGCCTAAAATTGTTGTACCAGGGACTTTTTCGGCACCTTCTGTTTCTTGTACATTGAACTGCTTGGCCAAATCCCGCGTCGACGCCGAAGGGTTTTTCCTGATGTACTCAACCACTTTTAAGTCCCGGCCGGGCTGGCTGGGACCCGTTTTCGTAGCGGATCGGGGCAAATCCTTCAATGAAAGGGTCTTACCAAACTTCTCGATAATATTTTTGACACTGGTGTGGTGCACTTTCACCCGTTTTGCAATTTCGTTGTACGTGACATCACTTTCTGAGCACCAAGTGTGCAGAATTTTCTTTCGCGTTTCCGGATCAATTCGACTCATCATTTAAACGATAAACCGTACCGAAACCAATCCATCGCGCAGCTGTTATTGACATGTAAACAAACATGTCACCGCAAAACACTCTGCCAAAAATTGAGCCATTTCAGAGTAATAACTGTTTGAATGTTGCTAACTACTTATCGCAGCTGGTAAGGATGGTCTAGGAGCAGAACTCTTCAAAAAGGGACCGGAGAAACTGACGGAATGCATGCACCGAATAATCGAAGAGATCTGGGACAGAGAACAGCTACCGGAGGAGTGGAAGGAAGGGGTCATCACCCCGATATACAAGAAAGGTGACAAATTGGACTGTGCAAACTACAGGGCAATCACAGTGTCGAATGCCGCCTACAAAGTGTTATCCCAGATTCTGTTCCGGCGCCTATCACCACTGGTAAATGGATTTGTCGGGAGTTATCAGGCCGGGTTCATCAACGGCAGATCAACAAACGACCAAATCTTCACTATATGGCAAATCCTCCAAAAATGCCGTGAATACCGGGTCCCGACGCATCATCTGTTCATCGACTTCAAAGCCGCATACGACACGGTAGACCGTGTAGAGCTATGGAAAATTATGGACGAGAACGGCTTCCCTGGGAAGCTGACAAGACTGATTAAGGCTACGATGGATGGTGTACAGTGTTGTGTCAAGATTGCGGGCGGTTTCTCGGAACCGTTCGAATCACGTAGGGGATTAAGGCAAGGTGATGGGTTGTCCTGCCTGCTGTTCAACATCGCACTTGAAGGAGTTATGCGAAGAGCGCGGTTCAACATGCGGGGCACGATTTTCACGAGGTCCGGACAATTCGTGTGCTTCGCTGATGACGTGGATATAATCGGTAGAAACAAGGAGACGGTAGCAGATCTGTATACCCGACTAAAGCGCGAAGCGGCACGAGTAGGACTGAGGATAAATGTGTCTAAGACAAAGTACATGCTGGCTGGAGGAACTGAACGCGATAGGCAACGTCTGGGCAGCAGTATTACGATCGACGGCGACGAGTTCGAGGTGGTTGACGAGTTCATCTATCTTGGCTCACTGGTGACTGCGGACAACGACACCAGCCGGGAGATCAGGAGGCGCATTATATCCGGAAGTCGTGCCTACTATGGACTCCACAAAACATTGAGATCCAGGAAACTTCACCCCCGCACGAAGTGCACCATGTACAAATCACTGATAAGACCGGTGGTTCTCTACGGGCACGAAACGTGGACAATGCTCGAGGAGGACCTGCAAGCACTCGAAGTCTTCGAAAGGAGGGTGCTGAGAACGATCTTCGGTGGTGTGCAGGAGAATGGAGTGTGGAGGAGAAGAATGAACCACGAACTAGCGCAACTCTACGGTGAGCCAAGTATCCGGAAAGTAGCCCAGGCTGGAAGGGTACGGTGGGCGGGGCATGTCGTGAGAATGCCGGACAACAGCCCCACCAAGTTGGTGTTCACCTCTAATCCGGCAGGTACAAGACAAAGAGAAGCGCAGCGTTCACGGTGGCTGGACCAAGTGGAGCGAAACCTGGATAGTATCGGGCGCCGACGTGGTTGGAGGCAAGCAGCCATGGATCGAGTTACATGGAGAAGAATTGTTGATCAGATAAAATCTTAAAAGATGTAATATCAGAAATATATATAACTACTTATCGATACACTCCTTATCTCGAAATTCAATGCGATGACCTATATATTTTTACACATTATTCTATTGCTAGAGATACCAGCTACAATTTTCGCCCAACTACCATTCTTGCGCTATCAAAAGAAAACCTTAAAAAATCGATGAATTTATAAATATATATGACTTTTTAATTTTTTTTCACATGTTTGTATATAACTCAAAAATTAAAGCGATGACATGTACATTTTTCTACTCCAAAATATTTGAATCATTACCAGAAACAATGTATTGATCAACAAAATTATGTATCCGGTCAGAGAATCTCAAGAAATGTGGTACAAATACAGAAAATTTCTATTATTGGGAAATTTTGCCAAACAAAATCAAATCAAAACTTTTAAATTTTATGACATATATTTTTTATTATTTTATTTGGAAATTTATTATGAACAAAATTTACAAAAAAAAACTCACCATTTTTGTGGTCATATGTCTACAGTTTTCATTATAATTTTGAATAGACAACCCTTTTTTTCGTTTTTTTCAGTGCATTTTATTTCTTTAAGTAGTATTTTTCCTTTCTTGAATAAATTTCAAAAATCGGTTGACTAACAACAAAGTTATGACTCGGTAAAGTTGAAGTTTTCAATATCCGAGTCGCGATGAAGGTGCCGCATGAATGCAGATAGGGCATATTTTTGGCTTGAAAAAAAAAACTTGGAACGGGAAAAATCAGATTTTCATTAGTTTTTTCTAAACGATCGTCAATAATGATATATTTAAAATAATCTACAAACTTCACAAGATTCGAGGGTTTAAAATTTATATATCCGGTCAGAGAATCTCAAGAAATTGGGTAAAAATATAGAAAATTTCTATTGGGAAATTTTGCCAAACAAAATCAAATCAAAACTTTTAAATTTTGTGACATATATTTTTTATTATGAACAAAATTTACAAAAACACTCACCTTTTTTGTGGTCATATGCCTACAGTTTTCATTATAACTTTGGGTAGATAACCCTATTTTTCGTTTTTTTCAGTGCATTTTATTTCTGAATATAGTATTTTTCCAATCTCGAATAAATTTCAAAAATCGGTTGACTAACAACAAAGTTATGACTCGGCAAAGTTGAAGTTTTAAATATCCGAGTCGCGATGCAGATGCCGCATGAATGCAGATAGGAAAGAAAACAGGAAAGCAGATAGGGCATATTGGGTGCGTGAAAAAAAAACCTGGAACGGGAAAAATCAAATTTTCATTGGTTTTCTTTTACCAATCGTCTGATACAAAGTTTTTGAATCAATCTACGAACTTTACAAAATTCGAGGGTGTAAAATTTATTGAGATTCGTTCAAAAACAGCTGAGATATGACAGCTCGAAGTTACCGTTCCAACTTTTTTTGAGGCTTGGTATTTGGAGTTTTAAAAATGGAGCAAGATTCTGGAACATTTAGGGGTTTTTTGTTTTGTGCAAAAAAGCACATATTTTGTTTCAAGTTTCTTTGCGTTTCGCCTTCGGCTCGTCAGTGCTTAAAGCAGTTCAAGTAGAACTGCCATCTCCGCCTAGCAGTCCAACTTGAGCCGCTAAGCAGACGCAAAGTCCACACTACTTATGTGACCCTTTAAGGATATAACACTAGGTGCCATATCCTATCTGACGTCTCGGGCGTAAACGAATGACGACTGGCTACTGGTCGCCGCAGAGTTTGAACATTTAGGGGTTTTTTGTTTTGTGCAAAAAAGCACATATTTTGTTTCAAGTTTCTTTGCGTTTCGCCTTCGGCTCGTCAGTGCTTAAAGCAGTTCAAGTAGAACTGCCATCTCCGCCTAGCAGTCCAACTCGAACCGCTAAGCAGACGCAAAGTCCACACTACTTATGTGACCCTTTAAGGATATAACACTAGGTGCCATATCCTATCTGACGTCTCGGGCGTAAACGAATGACGACTGGCTACTGGTCGCCGCAGAGTTTGAACATTTAGGGGTTTTTTGTTTTGTGCAAAAAAGCACATATTTTGTTTCAAGTTTCTTTGCGTTTCGCCTTCGGCTCGTCAGTGCTTAAAGCAGTTCAAGTAGAACTGCCATCTCCGCCTAGCAGTCCAACTTGAACCGCTAAGCAGACGCAAAGTCCACACTACTTATGTGACCCTTTAAGGATATAACACTAGGTGCCATATCCTATCTGACGTCTCGGGCGTAAACGACTAGCTAGGCGGAGATGGCAGTTCTACTTGAACTGCTTTAAGCACTGACGAGCCGAAGGCGAAACGCAAAGAAACTTGAAACAAAATATGTGCTTTTTTGCACAAAACAAAAAACCCCTAAATGTTCAAACTCTGCGGCGACCAGTAGCCAGTCGTCATTCGTTTACGCCCGAGACGTCAGATAGGATATGGCACCTAGTGTTATATCCTTAAAGGGTCACATAAGTAGTGTGGACTTTGCGTCTGCTTAGCGGTTCAAGTTGGACTGCTAGGCGGAGATGGCAGTTCTACTTGAACTGCTTTAAGCACTGACGAGCCGAAGGCGAAACGCAAAGAAACTTGAAACAAAATATGTGCTTTTTTGCACAAAACAAAAAACCCCTAAATGTTCAAACTCTGCGGCGACCAGTAGCCAGTCGTCATTCGTTTACGCCCGAGACGTCAGATAGGATATGGCACCTAGTGTTATATCCTTAAAGGGTCACATAAGTAGTGTGGACTTTGCGTCTGCTTAGCGGTTCAAGTTGGACTGCTAGGCGGAGATGGCAGTTCTACTTGAACTGCTTTAAGCACTGACGAGCCGAAGGCGAAACGCAAAGAAACTTGAAGATTCTGGAGCTGGATTCAGGATTCAAAACAAGATTTTTACTCGAAAAAATTGACAGACATACTGGGAATGCATCAGAATCGTGAACCTGGAGTTTGATCCTGATTTTGGATTCTAAACCTGAAGCTGGTTTCAAGCAAACATAAATCTGGAATTCTGGGCCACAATTTTGAGGCATGATTCTGGGCCACAATTTTGAGGCATGGATCTGAATTCTGAATTCTAAAATTGGACTCAGATTCTGGACCAAAATTATTGACAGAGATTTTTTACCTGAACCTGAATTCTGAATCTGGATTCTGGAATTTAATTTTCAACCTGGACTTTGACTTTGGTTCTGGTCACAGTTCTGACCCGGATGACAGAGTTTTTTGAACCTAAAACTAGATCCTGATCCTTGACTCTTCACCTTAATTCTCGACTTGAATGGACTCAGTTTCAAAACGTGGACCTGGCTTTTTGAGCGAAAATCGGGATCCGAATTTTAGGTCTGGATTTTGGAACTTGGTTAAAGACCTGAACTCCTGACAGGAAGCTTTCGTCTGTTCTTGATATAAGTTCTGATCCCAGGCCTAGATTCTGGGTCTGAATTCCTGATAGAAATTTTCTAATCTAAACCTTAATTCTGAACTGGAAAGCAGAATTGTTGGTCAGAATTCCGAAAATATTCTTTCTGTATTTTGTATGAATTGAATTTGGAATATAGACATGATATGAATTTCTTATGAAACATTGAATCTATTCACACTCATTCTTATTTGACCAATTCTTGGTCGTAACAGCACTTAAAATTTCATCTTCTTACTTTCGTTTTTTTCTTACCAATCTTACAAGAATTGAACGACTAATCACATCATTTTTGCAACTGATAGATTGGAATGGAATTGTTTTTCGCAATGGCAATGGTCCACATGTCTACATAAATTTGTCATGAATACATTTTACTCAGGGCCTTTTTCAGAACGATTTTTTAAGTATCGAATCCCACTATTCGTGACTGTTGCCCACCTGTTGACGATTTTGATTTTACTACCCACTGAAAATGAGCTAATGCCCACTAGTGGGTTATAGGGACCAGTTTGGAAATCAATGATCTAGAGCGATACACTTAACCCATCGGTCTTCCAACATTTTGATGCCCTTGGCGGTTCCGGTTTATTGATATTTTTTGAAAACTCTTACGGTATGAATATTTAAACCCTTACAATATTGATGTTTTTGGAACAAGTTATAAATATAGATTTATAGATATTCCTTGCAAACCCTTACTCATATTGTAAGGGTTTCCAAGGAATATCAATAATCCGGAAGTAGCTATTTTGGGAACGAGCCCAAACATCGTGCCGCATGAATGCAGATAGGGCATATTTTAGGCTTTTCATTAGTTTTACCTGAACGATCGTCAATAATGATATACTTAAAATAATCTACAAACTTCACAAAATTGGAGGGTGTAAAATTTATCGCAATTGGTCAAGTAACAACTGAGCTATGATAGCTCAAAGTTACCGTTCAAACTTTTTTTCAGGCTTGGTGCTTCCCGTAACTTTTCTAGATTTCTGATGGAGATTTCTGCCTAAGGTACAGAACCTCTGTCAGAATTCTGATTCAAAATTCATGTCCAGATTTAGTGTTCAGATCCAGAAATCTTGTCGTATATCCAACTCTAGGGTCCTGGTTCAGAATCCTGGTCTAGGTTTAGAATCTCTTTCAATAATTTAGTTTCAAGTTTAGAATTGAGGAATCCTAGAGAACTCAGGTCCAGAATTAAATTCAGGCTCACAGTCGAAGGGCAAAATAGGTTCAAAGTTTAGTTTCGGATACTCTGCCAGAAGTTCAGAAAACAGAATTCTGGCGCATAATCCAGATTCAGAATCTAGGTTAAGGTCTCTGTTAGGAGTAAGTACTGAATTCTGCTTCAAGTTCAGAATCCATATTCGGATAAAGAATCTCTTTCAAGAATCTAGGTTCAGATTCAGTATTCTGATCCGGAAATCTTGTTCATAAGTTCAATTTCCTAATCCAGTGTTCAGGACCAGAATCCAGATATCTAGATCTCGCTTAGTTGTTACTGGGTAAGAGGACTCGGGAGTTTTTCTAATAATCATAGAACTTATTTTCCGGATGTGTTAACTGCATCCTTTGGCAAAATTGTAGATAAACTCATGTCGAACAGCTTTGCTGAAGACATCATTGTGGTATCTCCAACGGTTTTAGTGTTACAGCTATTTTTAGAAGCAACTCAGGGTGTTCTTCAAAAAATCAGATTTTTTGCTCTAGCATTTATATTTTTCACTTTTCGTATTAGCAAGTTTATAAAAAAGGCGAAGGAGATATTTTTTTGAATTTTTTGAATTGTGTTCAAACATTGGGTTTTTTCATTGAATACTCTGTCTCAAACCCGTGCGCAGGGGAGGGTTTAGGGGTTTTACCTACCCCCCCCCCCCTCATGGAAGATTTTTCAACAGTAAGTTCCATGAACAATAGAGTACTTTTTATATAAAAGTGCTATTAACTTGACTTTCCTTTTACATTTTTGGACTTTCCCCACTTTTTGAACCTCTCTCCCTCCCTTGAATCCCCACTCCCTTGAACCTTCTCCCTTCTTTTGACCAGCCCTTGAACTCTCTCTTGAACCCATCCCCCCTCACCCCTTCAATGATTCCTGCGCACGGGCCTGCTCTATCTTGTAAGGCATTTATTAGCTATATATGAAAATAAGGTATTTTTGTCTTCTAGAATGTTAAAAACTGATTCAGGTGCTTATTCGGAAAGATGAAGTTGACTCCCGTTGGTTGTTACTCTATTTGATAATGCTACTACAGAGATTATCTGTCTTTAAAAGCAATTGTTTGAATACCTCCCCCAGATGCACTAAAGGATTGAATTTCCCTGTACTTGTGTATTGATAATTTTCGACTTACTTGCGCTTCCTCGCCGAACGTCGAGATCATGAGTCATCTCGAATTTTTTTTTTTTTGAAATATATCGATTCTCTGGGACTTTGAATTTTAAGATTTCCAATATCGAACGTCGAGTTCTGGTGTTATCTCAACGTTTCAGGCTATTCTAAGATATTTGACATAAAAAATAAATTTCCGATTTCGGTGGATTTAAAAAAAAAAAAAAAAATTTCTAGATGACACTAGATCTTAACGTTTCAGCCAATTTTAGGATATCCGGATAACTGAGAAAAATTTGTGTGGTGATTTATCAAAATGGAAAAATATCAAACTTTCACCATTATCTATACGTTTCTTCTTACACTCGTCAGTGCATAGCAGTTTATGTTTTGAAATTTCCGATCTTGTACCGATTTTTTTCAGAATTTCGGTAGTTATCAATTGCTTTTGGGATGTTCATAAGAATTGTTTAGATCTCTTGTGCAATACAAAAATATAATTATTTTTAGAAGTTAGGTATTATTACTTCTCAGGATTGTCAATGAAATCCAGGTTTCAGTTTTTTTTGTAAATTTTATTCATAATAAATTTCCAACTAAAATAATTAAAAATATATGTTATAAAATTTAAAAGTTTTGATTTGATTTTGTTTGGCAAAATTTTCCCTATAACAGAAATTCTCTGTATTTGTACCAAATTTTTTGAGATTCTCTGGCCGGATATATAATTTTGTTCATCAATACATTGTTTCTGGTAATGATTCCAATATTTTGGAGCAGAAAAATGCACATGTAATGCTTTAATTTTTGAGTTATATACAAACATGTAAAAAAAATTAATAATCCATATACATATATTTATACATTCATCGATTTTTTAAGGTTTTCTTTTGATAGTGCAAAAAAGGTAGTTGGGCTAATTGTAACTGGTGTCACTAGCAATCGAATGATGTGTAAAAATATATAGGTCATCGCTTTGAATTTCGAGATATTTAAGATCATTGTAAAAAGTCTCACCATTTCTGAGGTCAGTTTTTTTCAGTGTATTTTATTTCTGGAAGTAGTACTTTTCAAATCTTGAGTAAATTTCTACAATTGGTTGACTAACAACAAAGTTATGACTCGGTAAAGTTGAAGTTTTCAATATCCGAGTCGTGATGCAGGTGGCGCATGAATGCAGATAGGGCATATTTTAGGCTTGAAAAAAAAAAGCTTGGAACGAAAGAAATCAGATTTTCATTAGTTCATTAAAATAATCTACAACCTTCACAAGATTCGAGGGTTTAAAATTTATCGAAATTAGTCTAGTAACAGCTTAGCTAAGATAGCTCAAAATTACCGTTCCAAATTTTGTTCAGGCTTGGTGCTCCGCGTAACTTTCTTAGGCTTGGTATTAGGAGTGTTAAGAACCGAAATCTTAATCGAAAGCTCAAATCAATAAATCAGGTTCAGGTCTAGAATTCAATTCCATGCTCAGTAGCCAAGTGTAGATTTCTGCCACAGGTACAGAATATCTGTCAGAGCTCTGATTCAAAATTCACGTCCAGATTTAGTGGTCAGATCCAGAAACCTTGTCGTATATCCAACTCCAGGGTCCTGGTTCAGAATCCTGATCTAGGTTTAGAATCTCTTTCAATAATTTAGTTTCAAGTTTAGAATTGAGGAATCCTAGAGAACTCAGGTCCAGAATTAAATTCAGGCTCACAGTCGAAGGGCAAAATAGGTTCAAAGTTTAGTTTCGGATACTCTGCCAGAAGTTCAGAAAACAAAATTCTGGCACATAATCCAGGCTCAGAATCTAGGTTAAGGTCTCTGTCAGGGGTTCAGAGTCACAATCTAACGACAGGTCTAGAATCCAGATCCATGTTCCGAATATAGGTACTGCATTCTGCTTCAAGTTCAGAATCCATATTCGGATAAAGAATTTCTTCCAAGAATCTAGGTTCAGATTCAGTATTCTGATCCAGAAACCTTGTTCGATAGTTCAATATTCTAATCCAGTATTCAGAACCAGATACCAGATATCTAGATCACGCTTAGTTGTTACTGGGTGAGAGGACTCGGGAGTTTTTCTAACAATCATAAAACTAAATACTAACGAATGTAATAAACACAGTCATGCACATCTTTATCACCATAACTTATTTTTTGTCGTAATTTTCCCTGTCGAAAGTCGTCGCTAGAATAAACTGTTTGATTTAAAATGATAACGTTTTTGTCTCTCACACAAGAAGTAAAACCAAAACTAGAAATGACTCGCAAAGTTATCTCTTGAAATAATCATAGTGTTATCCACATACGCCACAAGAAAACACGCCTAATGCAAAACTTTTCTCCATTACTCAACAAAAAAACTGAAATTCTGAAATTATGACTAATAAAATGAAAATAATGAAATTCAAAACCTGGCATCATAAGCTTTCAGAGACAGCTATAAATTCATCCGCAACCTTCTCCAATCCAGGGAAATCACTCTGCCAACTAAACTACTCTGGATGTTATGATACACAACGCCGAAGACTTCCGGCTAGAAAAGAACTTGGTATTTGATCTGACTGGGCACGGTCGGTTAAGTTCTCATTTTAGTTGATCCCCTGTGTTCGAATATCGCACCTTATAACTTCATTCCTCTACCAGTCGATTTCACTTTATTTCTCCGGTTGAGCAATGTTCTATGTGAGATTTCCTACCCCGTTGGGATTGGGAAGCAAATTTTTTTTGAATCATTTCCATTTATTTTATATTTGAATCTCGAGATAACTGCAAACATGTTGATTGAATTTTAATAATTTTTTTTCTACTTGGTGGGCAGTAGAACTCATAATATATTTAACATGGGTATTCGACAAAATAAGTTTGGGAACCTCTGATTTAGATGTAGATTATACTGAATAATCAAAATGTTTTCACGGTAAAAAATCGACTTTTTTTGTTAGGCCCGGTACTTCGGTCATTCCATTTAACACCCGTCTAATATTGAACTGTCAGATTTCAACCAAAAGTTTTTTTTGGTAAAACTATTCACAGTAACGTTTTTTACTCATATTGCTCTCAATCAAGCGGGATCGTCAAATCGAATGTACCTTTCTAAAATAAAACAAATCAAAAATGCGTAAGAATGCAATAATGATTGGAATAAACATCCTAATGAATCACTTCGGAATTATGAGATTATCCCGATAGTGAAATGGAACCGTTTTGTTTCCTACCTTCAAGAGCACCACTTTCGACCGAAATGTGTCTCAACCCCGAGCACCGTACGTACGGCGAGACAAACAAATGCCAACCCCGAATGGTTCCGTTTGCCGCCAGGCTGAAGGCAACCACACCGTGTAATCCTGCTTAATATCTTAATCTGCCCTGCTTAGCACACATGCATGAGAGAGCCACCTTTTAAGTAGATTTATCTCGTACCCGGTCACAGCCGCAGTCAGTGATCTTTTCCGATCGGTGCTGATGGTGCACAAGTACACGAATGCGGCTAAATATCACAAAGCTTTTTTTTTTTATTTTTTGCTCAGCCGCTCGCGCGATACAAATCAGTCTGTAACCAAAGAAAATCTCCTTTAAATATGGTTCTCTCGTTTTCACACCCCGTGCGCTTGTGGGTAAAGCCGTGAACCGGGACGCCTCGACTGGCGAATACTTTTGCTCCGTCTGCAGTCCTTTTCGATCGCAATGAATTTACGATGTTTCTTAAATTAAGTTCAAGTATTTGCCACCGCTGGTTGCCATATCCCGATAGTAGAAGTTAATTTTCTTTTGTGGAAATATGGGGCAGTGGAAGGCAGGGGCAGATCTTTCCGCATTGATTGCTGCTGCGCGCGAAACTGCTGCTTGAAATACTTTTTGTCCCATTTTCTCACCTCGATAGGAGGAAAAACAATGCGGGAATTATCGCTGCATCTGCAATTGATTACATTTAAGTACGAGTTTAGCAAAGAGCAGACACGATCGTTTCGCAAGTTTTTCCTCCGGAATATTTGGCTTATCGCTGTTGATATTCAAAGAGTCCTAAATACCAGTAATTACGGTGAAGCAAACCTAACAACTTATTCAACACCGCGGTGGAAAATTCCTTCGCCGGACGTTTGCCACGGGATTGGTACGGTACCGATTTGTGGTTTTGCTAGAACTAGAAGCAACGAACATTCCACCGAACTTGTAAGCTGGCGAATAGCTGGACGCAAAAGCGATTCCATAAATTTGGAGAATCAATCGATTGGCGCCTGACGACGTGTAAATTCTGTAGCAGATAAGTATCGCACTTGCACAGTTCTCTGCACGGTTTTGTCCAAGTCATACCCACCAGTCGTACTCGCGTAGCAGCGCAGCCAGCCACATACAGAACCATCGGAAACCGTGTTGGCATTACGGATTCCGCACTGGAGGGCAGGCTGGTTTACATATTTGCACCTCGAGCTATGCGCAGCCACATCGATTGACTATTACATAAATAAAACATGCTCACGAATCTAATATTTAGCATGTAATGGAATTTTTTGTCGCACCGGAATAATTGTTTCTTTTTTCCTCTACAGAAGCACGACGAAACACGGTCTCAGACGGCGGTGGTAGGTGACATAGTCTAGGAGCGGATACGGATCGATGCTTATCGGTGCGATAACTGAGGTTCGTCGCTTCCCAGGTCTTTTGTTTGTTGCCACTGAAGACGTGTCTGGAAACTGAACGCTTTAATCAAACTGTACCCCGTTTGTGATCGAAAACTCTTTTTCTCGTACAGTGTGCAGAACCTGCATCGAATCCACTCGCCGCGCTGACCTTCACGGGGTATCTAGCTAATCACTTTTCGGATAAAGATTGGAATGTTCTGTCTGCGGAATTTACTTCTGCTTTTATGTGTTTTTGTGTCGTCAATTTTTCCCATCCTCCTAGTCCAACCCTTACCATTTCCTTTCAATCCTTCCCTCTTATATATCGGGAAAATGATGCTAAAAACAAATTGATGGCAAGGCACAAATCTCCAAATATCAAGGGGAACGTGCCATTTGAGCCAATTTGTTCTGATTCCTGATTCCTGATTCCTGATCTGAAGCATCCGAGAAACGGCAATCGTCATTTGTTTTAAAAGTCATTTAAAATCATTTAAATCGATTGATATTTCATTCGTCGATTCCACAGCCCATCGCAATGCGACAGGCTTTCGCGCGGTCACATCAAATGCAACCGAAATAACAATAAAATAGCTCTCGCACCAATAGAACTGAACTGCAATCAATACCTCCGGAGCGAGCGAGCGAGCGAGCGGCAGTAAAAGCGTGAACCATTAGAAAGATGGCTGCTCGGCCATCCATGGAAGTTGACCATCAATGTTAACTTCCCTCTCTGAGCAGCATAGATAGCCGTGTAGTGTCGGTAGCGGTTTCCCAACTGCTAAGAATAACGCTACGGTCCACCTGTACCGGTGGTATAAGTCCACCAAACAGGTAAGCCGTGTGGCATCCGGCGGAATTATTTTTTACCAAGAATTGATCCACTGGTTTCCTATTCCATGTCGTAAAAGGCCACAAAAATAAGAACTCCTAAGTCAAGGTGTATTTCCGTGCCGATGGCTGAATGGCTGCAGGAGGTTAAACATTGCAGTCGTGAACGGAATATCTTGGGTTTTTCCCTTACTGGATACACGCAATGCTTAGCAATCAACTTCTTTGATCATCGCTTCGGCAGGCCAGAGATTAGAAAGCTGAGTGTCTGTGGGTGTCCTCAAGGTGGTGTACTATCCCCACTTTTATGGAACCTAGTCGCTGATAGTTTGTTAAGGAAACTTAATAACCTTGGATTTCCGACTTATGGTTTTGCCGACGATTATCATATATTGATGACCGGTATAAGCATTAACACTCTCTTTGATTTAATGCAGCAAGCCCTGCGATCTGTTGAACAATGGTGTTGTCAGGTTTGGATTATCTGTAAATCCGGGCAAAACATCAATGGTGCTTTTCACTCATCGTAGGATAATTACAGGAGCTCGTCCGTTGCAGTTCTTTGGTTCAGGGGTCACTGTGGTCGATCAAGTTAAATACGTCGGGGTTATTCTTGACTCAAAACTGAATTGGTCTGCTCACATTGATTTCAGGATTAAAAGAGCTTGCATGGCTTTCGGCCAATGCAGACGAGCTTTTGGAAAATCATGGGGACTCAAACCCAGATATATTCATTGGATCTACACAACTATCGTTAGACCAATTTTAGCATATGGATGTCTTGTATGGTGGCAGAAAGGAGAAGTCGCGACAGTTCAGTCAAAGCTAAATCATCTCCAAAGGATGGTCCTAATGGCGATGACAGGAGCATTCACGACAACTCCTACTGCTGCTCTAGAGGCGCTACTGTGCATTAAACCACTACATGTGTTCCTAGAACAAGAAGCATTATCTTGTGCATACCGTCTTAGGGTTACAGGGCTTTGGAACAGTAACCCATTAGAATATGCTACCAGTCACACTCGCTTGTGGTCTCAAATGGTTCCGTGGGATGAGTATTTACTCGCTCCTAGTGACCTAACTCTCACATGCAGTTTTCCTTTTAAAACATTCAATGTGAGCTATCCTCTTCGTTAGGAGTGGTTGTCTGGTTGTCTGGAACGACAACTTGATGAACACATAGTTTGTTTTACGGACGGTTCTCTGTTGAATGGTCGTGCTGGTGCTGGTATCTACTGTCGTGAAATAGGCTGGAGCAGTCTCATTCACTTGGTAGATACTGTACTGTGTTCCAAGCAGAAATCTACGCAATTCTGTGTGGAGTACAATCGGCACTTCAGCAGAGGATCTGTGGTAAACGTATTTATTTTTGTTCCGACAGTCAGGCAGCCTTAAATGCACTCAGTTCGAATGACTCACGGTCGAATCTAGTGATCGCATGTCGAACTCAAATTGAAGACCTCAGCATTTCAAATGCTGTTTACTTCATATGGGTACCCGGCCATTCTGGTATTACTGGAAATGAATGGGCTGATGAGTTGGCTAGAGCTGGTGCAACGAATGATTTCGTTGGTCCTGAACCAGCTTTACCACTTTCAACTAGTTGGATAAAGCACAAGATACGTTCTTGGGCTGCATCCAAACATGCCAGCTACTGGCGCAGCTTGCAAACTTGCGCTCAGACAAAAGCATTTCTACCAGATTTAAATCTGAAAATGTCAAAGTGTCTACTGCATTTCTCCAAGTATCATTGAAGTATTCTGGTCAGAGCTCTGACTGGACATTGCAAACTCAATTATCACATGGCTACTATTCAACGTGCTGAGTATTATTCGTGTGATTTGTGTGAATGCGATTATGGTACTTCATATCATCTGATATGTAACTGTCCCGCATTGACGCAGCTACGTATCCGGGTTTTTGGTTCTCCATACATGGTTGAGTCTGTGTATGCGGAGCTAAAATTGAAGGATATTCTCTCGTTTCTCACCCAATGTGGTAAGGAGCTATAGTCAGAAGGGTTCATCGTTCTTCCTGGAGTGAATGAATCCCTTCTGTATTCACCTTAAATAGGGTTTGGCAGATTGTTTGGCATCCTCTGGGGGGTACCGCATTTACTTCTGCTCGTACATACTGCGAGTCGTTCTGCATTCTTCCGGGAGTGCAGAATGGTGTCGCTTTTGTAAGATCTCTAAATCCTCTCGGGGGTTGGAGGTTTTATTAACAGCAGACTGTTCGGGACCTCGTAGAGGTTCAGAATTTCCTTCTGCTTCCACTAAATGTGATCCTCAGCAGATTGTTCAGCATCCCTTAGGGGTGCGGAATTTACTTCTGCTTTTATGTGTTTTTGTGTCGTCAATTTTTCCCATCCTCCTAGTCCAACCCTTACCATTTCCTTTCAATCCTTCCCTCTTATATATCGGGAAAATGATGCTAAAAACAAATTGATGGCAAGGCACAAATCTCCAAATATCAAGGGGAACGTGCCATTTGAGCCAATTTGTTCTGATTCCTGATTCCTGATTCCTGATCTGAAGCATCCGAGAAACGGCAATCGTCATTTGTTTTAAAAGTCATTTAAAATCACTTAAATCGATTGATATTTCATTCGTCGATTCCACAGCCCATCGCAATGCGACAGGCTTTCGCGCGGTCACATCAAATGCAACCGAAATAACAATAAAATAGCTCTCGCACCAATAGAACTGAACTGCAATCAATACCTCCGGAGCGAGCGAGCGAGCGAGCGGCAGTAAAAGCGTGAACCACACGATGGAAAACACACGCAACATTGCATTGGTACACACTATCCGGTGAGGTCTTGTGCGCTTCCTACGCCCGGTCCGGGTGGTTGGAATCTGTTAAATGAAGTATAACAGTCAACAAGGGACTGCTTTATGGGATATGTTTAATTACATCAAAGCAAGCCGCGCATGCACACCGACAGTAGCTTCTGTCACCGCTTGCTGACCATCGTTCCGGGAGCGTAACGGACAACAGTAATAGGAAAGAGAAAAAACCTGGCCCGTAGGCTGACGGGCTCGTTGTCTGCCCATCAGTGGGTTGATCTATTCTTTAGTCAATCTGTCACACTGAGGTCGATTTGTTGTATCGTTCTGGTGACGCGGGAATGAAAACACGCGAACAGTAAACAGTGCCCAGCTGCAACTACAGGGAGGTAGGCTTCGGTTCACTGCTGCAACTCGAGGTGTTGCTGATTGCAGTCACTAAATGTAGGGAAGAGCTGGCGATTAGTACGCACTTAAGCTTTTTGAAGTATTACCAATAAAAGATTACATTTTTCAAAATCATAAAAATGACTACGGAAACTTCAAACGATGCTTTACAATATCCTCAAATGAACGATTACAATTATTATGTTGCTTACGAGCATGATGGCCACAAAATGGTCATGTTTTGAGCCTAATAAAGACTGTCCCAGAAAGTATGGACGCAACCAAAAACCGCTCCCATTTCCAGTGCGGTAAATTTTCATTTTCAATCGAATAATAAAAGATGAAAATGAAATTTATGGCCGCTGACCGTCAGCATATCCCTACTAATTCATTTGACTTTTGCTGCCATTTTCGAGTGAAGCTCCCGGAATTCATCGTCAGTTGATTAATCGTACCTAGTCATTTGATGTTTCGCTTGCTCAGTTTCGAGTGCCAAGTAGTGTAGCTCCTTCATTACCTTCGCTCTTGGTAGTAAGCAAATTCGAACGAATAGAATTATAAATGGAGTAAAGTATTAAAAATGAAAACTGAAGGAGGAAACAATTAATTTGTGTGTATTCTATGATTGATATTTCAGCTATCTGGTTTGTCTTTCATCTATTATCTAGAACCAATTCGAATGTTTACATGAACCTCATTTGAAGGCCGCTCTCACACTATGGAAGAGATATTTTGTCACTTCAAGAGATCAACTGACGGTGGTTAAACTGAGCCTCGATTGAAGAGAAACGAGTGTCAGACAGTGAAATTTACTACATTAGAGAGATCGTCAATGTGTTCTACATTCAGTTTCAATTGAATTGAATGAAGTTTTACAGCACTGCCCATTTCGGAGTGGCTCCGAATCTGTCAATTTTATGGCTGCGTCTTATTGTTTACACTCTTCACTAACCACTTGTGTAGTTGTTTATTCGTTTTCATTAGTTTGTTTCGAAATGCGTGGACTTTCAGCAGAACAACGACGAAAAATTGTGTACAAATGGTGCAAAGAACGCGGACTGTCACTGATAAAGATAGCAAAAATGGAAGGAGTAAGTGAAAAAGCCGTGCAAAATGCAATCGGGAAGTGAGGATAACACCTTTGAGGATAAACCGAAAACGGGTCGAAAAAAAAGGTCCTGCTAACCCTCAGTTGGATAAACGTATACTGAAGGCGTTCGAGCAAAAGAAGGATGTTTCAGTTCGGGATGTGGTGTGGGCACTTCGACGTCAAATGTTCTTAGTGCTAAAGAACGTTTGAATCTTCGAACCTATAAGAAACAGAAACCTAGTCCGAAACAAGAAGCATCGATCAGGTCGAGGCACAGTGGTTCGAATCAATAAAAACGTGGACATAAATCAATAGCTGCCAAATCGTTCTTTCAATGCATATAGTTGCTTCTAAGAAATTACTCACAAATATATACCGCGTCATTTGATTCTATCTCTAATTGTTCAAGGCCTACTTTGAAAAAAAAAATGTAACCATAACTTTTTTTTCTGAAGAGATAGAAATATTTTTCTTCTACAAAGTTTTAGAACTATTGAAAATAATTTACTTTGTCAAATATACCAAAAGTGTAGGTTGCACCGTTTCGATTATACAAAGCGTTTTTGTGGCAACCCCCTTAAAATCAGTTTTTTATTCATAACTTGTTTCGAATTATTTTTTTATGAATACTTGTTTTGGAATAATTGAAGAAAATAAAAAATTCTATATTTTTGTTAAAGGTAGTGCATAGGTTTGTTGTTTGCTGGCAAAATTATACAGCATTTTACCTTTTTTTATCTATGATAATACCTTACACCGAAGCGAAATATGCAACATTATGCAGCTGATTTTTACGAAAATTATAGGAAAAGATATGCTAAATACTATAAAAAAAATTCTAAGTGGAACTCGATGGAACTTTTTTTTAGACCATTTCAAAGTTAGTTTTAGTTATTGAAATATGACAACCCCCTTAAAACTATTTTTCTAATCATAACTCGTTTCGAGTTATTTTTTTTTTCATATTTTGTTTGGAATAATTGTAGAAAATATAAAATCCCATAATTATTTTGTAGAAGGTAATGCATAGGTTTATTCTTTTCTGAAAAAGTTATACATCATTTTACCTATTTTTACCTAGGAAACCTTGTACCGAAACGAAATATGCAACAAACTTATACAATACTTATAGGAAAATATATTCCGAATCCAATTTGTTTTCCAATGAGAGTACTATTCGTGTGACTCATTTTCTCTATGGCCGTGGTTAAGAAACCGAGGGCGTCACGCGTCTGCTATTTCTGTAACTCACTTTTACAGTGAGCGTAGAGAAGGGGGCAATTCGCTCCTGAGCTATTCCTGTGAATCGAATCTTTAAAGTAAGCTGATAGCTCACAGCTCTTTTCAAAAGAACCGCAGCTCATCAGTACACCGCACTGGTAAGCAGGGATGCCAGGTTCACAGATTAATTTGTGTTTCACAGATTTTCAATCTTTTGCACAGGTTTAAAAAATGGCACAGATTTTCACAGATTTCAGAAAATGGTCACAGATTTACACAGATTCTGAAATCGATCACAAATTTTTGAAATTGATCACAGTTTAGCACCAAAAATTACAGAGCGTTAAGAAATAGTGAGACCTTTTTTTGCTTACCAAAATGATTCCGATTAGTGGAAACAAGCTACAAGCTGAACGGATTTTCGGCTCTTGAAGAGCGAGTTATAAAAGAGAAGAAATGTGTGCATGAGAAGAAATGTGTGCATCGTTTTTCCAAATGTGTATTTATCCTTCTTTAACAGATCGAATGAGCCATTGTCAATAAGAAATCTTAGATCTCACTCAGTAGGCTAAGGTACATTCAGGGATGCCACTTTTGCAGATATTCTCAAATATGACATAATAATAATAATTCGCAGACAAGTTAGTTCGCATAGCACGGCGCTCAAAACAAACCTTCAGTTCAATTTAAATGAGCTGATGAGCTGATGCATTGAATCGATTCCTTTGAGTGAGCTGATCGGTTCGGAGCTGCTCACCGGTATGAGCTGCTTCGCACATCTCTAGGTGAGCGTCGCACAATCAACATATCGTCTTAAAAACGTGTTGTTTCGCGATAACTCAATTTATTTACACGCTTAAAAACTAAATCTCTTCGTAAAGGTTTGTACTTTTGCAATTTTATATTTTGATTGGAAAACATTTTTCCATTTTTTTAATATGTGTTAAACTTTTGATAATTTTTCGGTTTTTTAAAATTTAAAATCCACTTTGAAAAGGCCAAAAAAATTGCATCGAGTTCCACTTAGATTTTTTATAATATTGTTAATTGTTAAAAAGTAAACAAAATAAAAATTCCTACAATTTGCTTAAGTTGCGCGTGCAAGCATAATCATGGACGACGAAACCTACGTGAAACTTGATTATAAATCCTTGCCTCGACTACAATATTATACGGTGCGAGAAGGGCAAGTGTTAAACCAGTCCGAGACATCGATTGAAGTTGAAAAATTTGGTAAGAAAGCTATGGTCTGGCAAGCAATTTGTAGCTGCGGTAGGATTTCGAAACCCTTCATCACCACTGCTTCAATGAACAGCGAAATATACATCAAGGAATGTTTACAAAAACGGCTTCTACTCATGATTCGAAGCCACAAGGATCCTGTTTTTTTCTGGCTAGATCTTGCTTCTTGCCACTACTAGAATCAACGGTAGAACGGTATACTAACAAAAATGTCACTTTTGTCCCAAAAGACATGAATCCACCAAATTGCCCACAACTTTGACCAATTGAAGAAGTTTGGGCATTAACGAAGGCACATCTTAGGAAACATGTCTCAGCAGCCGAAACCATTCAACAGTTCGGAAAAGTTTGGAAAATAGTGGTAAAACTTGTCGCCAAGAAGTCTGTACGGAATTTAAAAAGAAACGTTCGCAAGAAGGTGCGCCAGCTAGTCTACAATGGCTAAGTAGCAAATGTTGAGAATAATATTCTGTTGTTGTAGTCTAATATTATCAGTATATCGAATAAAATTTGAATATCTAACACTTGTGAATTATTTACAGTGAAATCAAAGTGCGTCCATACTTTCTGGGACAGTCTTTAGTACGCAAGGGTAAGGTAATAGCAAATACAAATTGGAATACGGAATTCTCCGACAAATTTTCGAGGACAAGTTTTGCGCGGTGGTTGCATATCCATTCACTGGGAAATCAGATTGGAAAATTGACATGCGAATATGTAATGAAAACTACGAAAATGTTACTGCAGAACCAGCAGCTAACTCCTAACCGGAGACATTGTTTTACCAATTAAACTACTCTGAAAACACATTAAGAGATAGCCCAATTCATTAGAAGAACCAAGCATGCTTCCCTGTCTCTGGTCACCACGGCATTCACTTGCAGTCCTATCCCTACGGAAACAAATTAAATAGACAAGACCCACACACGACTTACTTTACTATGGAGCGCCATTTCAAAATTTATCCTCTAAGAGCGTGATATAGTCTTGATCGTGAATATCTTTTGTTGTATCTAACGAATCAACATAATTTTTGCAACATCCCATCGGAAATATTATCATGATTTTATGATAAAATTTCCAGTTGTATGACATAATCTAAATTAGCACTTTTCTTTTAGCAAAACAAATCCAAATAATTATCCATGTGTCAAACTTAAAGCTATTGACGAAGCGAAAATTAAAAACCCTTCATAATCCACCTAGTGGTGCGATAATGCCTTTCTCTTCTTTCATAACAGTCTCATGAAAATATATTTCATACTTTTATAAAATATTTTCGGATACTAATTTTGACACCGATTGATTCCAGTAGTTCACAAAAGCATGCTTCAGTGTTTATGTCACACAGTCAGCATCATTTTTCCAAACTAGTGCTTGACATTTGCGTTGCCTATTTGTATGAGAACAGTGATGCTAATCTAAAACAAACCCTTCTCAGTCCACTTAGTGGAATTTTCATATATCTATCCTGGTTCCCGGTAACCGGTTTCGGAAGTACCGGACCGGACCGGAGAAGTACTCTGGCCAATTTTTCCTACTCGGTTTTTCAAGTGATTGCATAACCTTTCTATATGAGAAAGGCAAAAAGCTTGCTCTTCGACTTGTTTTGCAAATGATGTCCTAAATAATACTTTTACTTTTACTTCGCCGTGGCATCCACAATACATAGTACTTTAAATCTAATACATCTTGAATATCATATTAGTATGTTGGTATTCATTAGTTAATCTAAACACTGTTTTTATAAATCGATTTGCTATTATAAACTACATTGAATAAAATACATTCATTTTGTACATGATCTTATAACTATTTCAGGTTTGTTTGTATTAGTTCATCACTTTCATTCAATATAATATAGCTGGCTATTACTTAAACTCATGGAAGAGAAAAGAATCTAACATAAAATAAACTTTAAATTGGAACTTCAATGGACTTAATGAAATGATAAAGAAGATTCATGGTTGTAAGCAAGAATGTCGCGAAATGGAACATTCGAATTTATTAGTTGAGATCTTATATTATGATACTCCACGCATGTCCAAACGACATGATCAATATCTTAATAACCTTCGCCATAAGCAGAATGATTAGTCTCGGAAAGTCCAATTCGAAGGAGATGTGCATCTAGCATGTAGTGATTGAACATGAGTCTGGACATCACACGAATGAAACCCCTACTCACAACCAGTTCCTTGAACCATGCCTATGTCGATATTTTATGAATAATTGAGTGCATCCACCGACCCAGATCATCTTTATTCCAAGAAGCTTGCCAGCTGGCAAGTGTTCTTTGTCGAGACGCGCTATAGAATTCGTGGGAAGCAATCGGTCGCTCATAAATTTCACCCTCAATAGCACCACGTTTGGCTAAAATATCGGCTCTTTCATTGCCTGGAATGGAGCAATGAACCGGGACCCAAACTATTGTGATTTGATAATTATTATTCAATATGAAGTTCACTGTTTATTTTTCCCAAGAAAAACGGTTCATTTTTGTCAGAAGCGTTTGAGCGAATGGTACTCAGACTATCTGTGAAGAGGAAATAATGGTTTGGAGATAATGTGACGATTACACTCAAACTATAATGAACTGCTGTTAACTCTGCTATATAAACAGATGCAGGTTTTAGAAGCCTAAATTAATGTCGTTTTCGCTTGAGAAAACTGAAACTGACCCAGGATAGTTTCATCAAACAAACACTTTTCATGAAACTGTGTTGATTTTGCACTTAGCAACGAGGGTTCGAGCAAACCTGATATAAAAACCAGGTTTGAAACTGACTCGATTTTCAGTTCAACAACGTTGAACCTAGGTTCAAAACTGGCTTCAAACAAACGGCTTGACAGCATTTAGAGTGGAAACTGAGTTAGGTTTGGCATCAAGCGAAAACGACATAAGCCGAAACATTATTGTTGAACATACCAACCTAGTAGCCCAGTGTAAAATATTTTCTCAGAGTCAATATGCCTGAACTAACTTGTAAATATTTTTGAAATTTCCATCGAGCGTAGGTGTTCCGGGATTCCACGCACTTCGCACTGCATGGATGTGTCGGAAAAATAACGTTGAGTCAGGTTGAAGGCTGTCATGGATAGGAATATATCTTGAAGGGTTGGTTTCCTGTGACATATGATTTAAATATACTGTCACGAATCTTTTTTGAGATTGAAACTCGACTAGCCTTTCGAAGTTATTAATAACTAGGGCATTCAGTACCTCACATCTTATTAGCAGTCGCGATGAAAGCTCCCAAAAACGATCTTTCAAGGGAAGAACTCCCGCCAGAACTTCAAGACTCATTGTATGTGTCGAATGCATGCAGCCTAAGGCAATTCGCAAACAACGGTACTGAATTCGTTCCAGTTTGATAATATGAGAGTTTGCAGCGGAATGAAAGCAAACGCATCCATATTCCATCACTGAAAGTATCGTTGTCTGATACAATTTTATTAGATCTTGCGGATGAGCACCCCACCAAGATCATGTTATTGTTCGAAAAAATTGTACTCTTTGTTGGCATTTTGTTATCAGATACCTAATGTGCATTCGGAATCAAACCACACCCCAAGGTATTTGAAAGTCAAAACCTGCGCGATCATTCTTCCCATCATATGAAGCTGAAGCTGCGCGGGATCATGCTTTCTTGAAAAGACGACCGACTCTGTTTTCTTCGCGGAGAATTCGATACCCAGATGAACTGCCCAAACAGACAAGTTATCTAAGGTATCTTGCAATGGTTTTAGCAGGTTAACAGCTTTGGGTCCAGTAACTGAAACCACGACATCATCTGCCAATTGTCTTAGTGTGTATTAGCCTACTTAACTGCTGTCAATGTCGTTCACGTAGAAATTGTAGATGAGCGAACTGAGGCATGAGCCTTGCGGTAGACCCATGTAGCTAGTTCTGAATGTTGCCAAATCACCATGTGAAAATTGCATGCACTTCTCTGACAAAAGGTTGTGCAAATAATTATTTATAACGGCTGGGACTCCATGTTGGTGGAACTTGTCTGAAAGAACATTAAATGAAACTGCATCAAATACTTCTTTAATGTCTGAAAATACAGATGCCATTTGTTGTTTTTGAGCGAAGGCAATTTGAAAGTCAGACGAAAGTAATGCAAGGCAATCATTCGTCCCTTTATTTCTATGGAAACCAAACTGAGTATCTGACAACAAAGCCGTTCGTCTCGACCCAAGTGTCGAGACATTGAAGAATATTTTTTTCAAACAGTTTTCTGATGCAGGATAACATTTCAATAGGTCTATATGAGTTGTGATTGGAACCTGGTTTCCCCGGCTTTTGGATGGCGATAACTTTCACTTGCCTCCAGTCAGATGGAACAATATTTTTCTTAAGAAACATGTTGAGCAATTCCAACAAACGTCTTTTTGCAAGGTCGGGCAGATTCTTCACCAAGTTGAATTTAATTCTGTCCAACTCAGGAGCGTTATTGTTACAAGACAGGAGTGCTGTGGAAAATCTGTGGAATTGAAAAGGGGATATCAATGGAACCATTATTGGGAGAAGAAAAAAAATTCCCAAATAATGCTCTGCGTAGGAACAGAATCTGGACAAACTTTCCTCGCAAAATCAAATATCCATCGGTTCGAGTATTCCTCACTCATATTTCATACGTTACTATTCCTCATTCGTCTGGCCGTATTCCAAAGAGTGCACATCGAGGTTTCTCTTGACAAACCTTCGATAAAATGTCTCCAATAGCTACATTTCTTGGCCCGAAGTATGCTCTTGTACTTGGTTTCTAAAGTCAAGAATTTTTCAAAATTCTGAGGGGTTCCTCCTACTCGTTTTGAAAACGTCTTGAAAGCATTTTGTTTTGCGTGTTTAGCATCCGAGCACTTTTTGTCCCACCAAGGGTTTGGAGGCCTTCTGTTAGACGATGGACCCAGAAATCGTTTGGTTTGTGCTTGTTCGGCGGCCTCCAGAATCGAACAAACTAGGAAGTCATATTCTTCAAGTGGGGGAAGCTCTTCCATTGAGTTGAAAGAACTTCAGATACTAGTTTGGTATTTAATACAGTCAACATTTTTTGTCAAATCATATGGAATATTAACTGAATTAGCAATGCATTTGTTATTGCTAATTGAGATGACGATTGGTGAATGATCGCTACCGTGTAAATTAGTAAATACTTTCCAAGTGTAATCTAGTCGAATTGAAGTCGAGAAAACAGATAAATCTAATGCACTTGGACGTGCATTCCGGCGTGCTAAAATTGTTGCAAATATTATATATTAAAACACGGTATGTCATTAGTCGATCTGATAATTCTGTCAAAAGTTATTGGGTTACCCGAAGTTTCCACTTTAAATGGTTCAATTTGATTTATTGAAAATCAAACTCGGGAACGCTTGAAATCGAAACTGATTGAACTTTGAATGCGGAAGCCTGATGTCTCATAATCACTTTAGTTTTGTGTTTTGCAAATCGGAAATATCAGACTCATTCTGGAAGAGTGTTTCATTGAATTCCTAAAGCTGCACTTGAAACTGGGAAGCTACTTTCAGATGCTAATAAAAATTGAGCTGTTAATAAATTTGATTGCCTGAAAACCATTTGCAAGATCTGAAATACAATCCGAGCTCATTTCACGCCACTCACTGAAGTCCGAGCGACTGCCCTATGATGGCACCGAGAATGTTTCCGATTGATACACGAATACCTGCTCTCATTTAAACTACGCTGCATACCACACACACAAACCGCTACCATTAGGAAAATATCCGTTTTGTATGTGAGATCGGCAATAAGACCCTAACCTTATAGATGAATGCTAATCGATTACTGCTTCCCGATTGGAATCATCTGTTGGGTTTATTACCTTACCTTCGCAGCAGCAACAGCAGCCTTTCTGAGGGGAAATCCGGTGCACGATTTGACTGCTTTGCAGGAGGGGTGGGGGGGGGGGTTGTACAAAGGGCGACATTAATACCTTTTTTTGCGCAAGAGGCCATAAAATCGGTTTCCGATCGTAGCAGATATCGTGCGGTGCACCGGCGGATGCCGCGAAATGCATTTTTTGGTCGGCCGGGATAGCGATGGTTTGTTGTGCGAGACTCTCCGCGCTGAAGTTGTAACTCGAAACTTTAAAAAATCAGATCGTTCATAAATTATGCGCAGGATATTTTACTGTCCGCTGAGTGCTCCGCAGCGAGTGTGTACACTTTTTTTTAACCTTAAAAGGTAACAAATTTTTTGGGGTAACGTGTAACAGGCCATAATAAATTATCGCTCCCCATATGTGTTCTTGGGATTTTCTTTGGGGTCTCTTTGTTTAAGGACAGATATTTCAACCGATGGTCATTTCATCCAGCGTCAAGGCGTAAGTTATGGGAATTTTGATTTGCGTTATGCGATGCGAATGCAAGAGAATTGTTATGTGCTGATTTGCGTTTGGTGGTTTTATTCAATCGAGAACGTTTACTTCAACTAGAAGGATAGTTTTCGATCAGAGTCTTTCTAAATATCACAATATTAGGGTTGAGCTCCCCGTCTTTAATAAATTATTTTCAAAAATTCAAATTTCAAGACAGCCAAACTGAAAAAAAAATTATTTGTGATATTAGGCTTTATCTCTTTTTGTTTTAATCTTTGCAGAATGTAAATAAATTGATTGAAAGTTTTCGAAAGCTATGGTAAGATGAATCACTTTTCTCGATATTTCTTATTTTAACGAGAGAATTTCCGATAACAATTCACCGTCCTAATTTTCCACACAACCTGCTTAATTAAGTGGAATTCCATGCATTGCTGGAAACTCTGATCAAAATATTAAAAAAAGCAATACCAAACTTCATAAAAACCATAACGCTTTACTTTCCATAAAAAATCGTTCGTCTATTGAGATGCTGAGTAACAGAAAGTTTTATATTAGCCAATATTCATTAACCTGAATATCGGATGGAAATTCCATCGAAGCACGTTCGCTAGTCAATAACTTTGCCTAGATAATGTGACAACTGAGAAGCTTCTTCGCACGATCCAATCGATGTTCGAACTGACAGTCGCAGATTACCAGCATGCGTTTGCTATATTTGCACATGTTAATGAGACCACAACACACTTCACCAAGGGATCAGCGACAGATGGCACCGGTTGATGGGCACGAGTACGCCCCAAACGTTCTGTAAGGGGGCAGTGGATAAAATTCATTTAAATAATTTCCCCATCTTTACGGTCTAAGCCTTTACGGACACATCCCGGAGGCCTGATTATAGAGTCCGGTAACCGGCGCAATCAATGCGGAGTGTCGTGGCGAATGCATGTGCACTGAAACAATACACTCACTGCGTGTCGTAGGTTTTGTGTGTGTGTGTAGGTTGACCAGCTCAGAACTGGTCAATTAAAACAACTGAAATAAGTATACGACAAAAGATCGTTACAGCAATCGCTATGACATCAACTACGGACTGTGGTTTATGGTTTCTACCGGGGATTACAACCGTAAATTTGAGGAGTCAATTGCAATCGTAAAATGGTAAGCATCGACCATACGCACATCGGCCGTTTCACGGAATTGTGAAGGTCATTTATTGAGTTTCCATGAGATGTAAATAGGAGCACATAGTGAAGATCTACCAATTATCAACAGGAGCGGAAAAATGTAAGAAAAACTGTTTCAGTAAAAAATCAGAAAATAAAAGCAATATTCAGCGCGACACTTTCAAAGTGTGAGTTCATTTATTTCCGCTTGTAAATATTGTTTTTACCGTCAAAAGCTTCAAATAGAATATAAAGTAAAAAATAGGATATGTAAATGGCAAGTAGAACCACGAAATTAGAAACAGAAAAATGAAATAAAAATAAAACGAACGAGAAAAATGTTTTCGAAAAACTCGAAATCAGTATGAAAATTAGTTATAAATGATAAGTAATGTGCAATAAATTAGGAAATTGAATAATTAGTACTATAATGGAAATAAAAGTAGCAATAGAATACAACAACCTCTTGAGCTGAGCTAAAGCAGATAGTCCGTAGTTGCACTTCGTGATTGACCGAATGAGTGGAAATGTAGAATGAACCAAGAAAATGAAACTTGGGAGAAGCAAATCATATTCACTGTACATACTCACTCACTCCTAACTTTTTATTAAATGATCAATAACGACACTGGCTACGACCAAAGGCTGTGCTACTGAGGGAAAGGAAGGAATGTTAGTCCGACACTCGTTGTTTCTAGAGACCGCTGGGTACCACTGTATCTCCACGAGCATCACGGGATAGGAGATTTGTTAGTAGGGAGGGAAAGAGATCCGGATATTTTTTGGTAAACAATATGATCTGAACAAAACCTGAGTTTCGATACTCAGGAGAAATATAATAAGTAAGAAAAATATAAAATATCTCCAAGGAACGATCTCCTGCTTGCTCTGCTGTCAGTAACGCGAGATGAAACACGACCACTGAAAGAATAAAATAAAAACACTCGCGAATAGGTCCGCTGCAGACCAACCCTAGACTTTCAGTCTGAATGACACGATCGACTTGTAAACTTTCACACATTCCATAGAAATCCGACAACACCCACAATGACATGCAGGCGGCGCTTCGATCGGTTAACAGGTTAACATCGATGAATTTTGAGGTGAATTTTGAATTTGAATAGTTCATAGCACGAAACTGCGCACTTTAAACATTATTTGCATGTAAGATTCAAACGACGATTTAAAAAGTTTGAACACCCTACAATTCCGAAACCGGAAGCCGAATCCAGATAAAATTAGAAAATTACTGATGGATCTTTCATTGATGCACTAAATTTATGAAAGTCAGTTCAGCCATCTCGGAGAAATCGAAAAAGTGTAATTTTGAAGTTCTATACCGGTATTTTAGAAAAAAAGTAAACAAAAACCAACAAAAATAACAATTTACGAGTAAGCAACAATGAAAAGTCCGAAAAACGTAGCAAAATGCATAGTAAATTAAGTTCTACAGCAATTATAATAATAAGTTACAGAGAACAATACAAGTAAAGTTATAAGAAAAATATACTTTATATAATCTCACGATAATGCCGAATAAAAAATACATAAATAAAAAATAAGAAACAAAGAAGCAGCAAGTAATGAACGGATAAGAATGAAGTTAGAAATAACTAAATAACAAGCAAGAAATGAATAACTAGGACGTGAATAAAAAAAGGCAAGAAATAAGATTTTGATAAGTACCACGTAAGATTCAAATAAGATATAAGTTCAAGAAGCAAGAAACAAGAAGCAAAAAACAAGAAGCAAGAAGCAAGAAGGTAAACATTTGCATCCCTTTTAATGTGGAACATATTTTTGTTTTCTATATAGGGGTGCAAATTAGAGACTCAAGAAAAATATCCGTAGAAATGTGGTCAGGTTTTGAACAATTACAGCTCAGTCAATTTTGTATCAATTCTTAATATTTTGTCACCATTGCTTGGAAATATTTCTACGTATTGATTTGAATGTTCATAGCCATGTATTTTTAATTGTATATCATTGAAATGTTGATTAATAGCTAGCAGTGTTCTATTTTGTCTGCAAAACATTTCCAGCATACCGGATTTCCCTGCCATAGTCGACGGTTTTGAAGGAGTAAGCGATGTATCAAAGAGAGAGCATCGCTCTGATTGGCCAATCGATGCAAAAGCGAAGCTGTTGCAAGCACGCGAATCTATAAATAGAAGCGAAATTAAAGCTAACGATTCAGTCCTATTACTAGCATGCTAGAGGTAGGTTGTTGCTAGACAGCAAGACAAAAACGTGCCATGGGACGATTTGAAGCTTTAAGGGCTGATGCCAGTTGTTAGCGTAAAACCGTGTCGCTCGCTGTGCGTATTACATTTCTCTTCATGCTCTCTCGTAAATGTGTAAAATGACTCTCGATGTGGCCGGGTGGCCAAGAAAGTTTTGATATTTTCGGTTACAAGTTTGACTACATCACATAAAATCCAATAAAGCTACCGCTTGCTTGGCAGCCTTGATGAGCCGATTTTATTTCTCTCTCATGTTTCGTTACGTTACCAGGGAACTAAAATGGTGCCGACACACTGGCCTCAGCCCTTAATTGATATGCTCTGATCTTGCGTCATGCAAGCTCGGAATTCCATGTTATGTCGTTTTCCCATGAGAAAGTGACAACTACCTCTGGATAAATTTTGAGTGCTTAAGATTAATTTCTAATTTATATTAGATGAACTCGATTGATAATGAGAAATAGTTTATCGCTTCAACCGAAATCGCAGAATGGTAGAGAAACTTAACGCTGAAAAACTGCTTGCATAAAAACACTTGAACACAAGCTTGGCGAAGAGAAGCTTAATTATCGAAATCGCAAGTATGTACAAAGATATAATTGCATATATTTGGGATAATGGTGTAATTTCGTCGGTCATCAAACAAATGCAAATCAAGACAAATGATGTTCGGTGTTGGTTCGGATTGATTGAACTTTTTGATTGTAGATCATTAGAAATTTTGGTTGCCTTGTTCCACATCAACGGCTCGAACAACCCCATGGGGCTAATCCTTGTAGTTTTTGCAACAAAATTTCATATGGACATTTTCAGATGAGTACATCTATCGAGCTGTAATTCCAAGCCGAAAGAATAACAATCTTTAAACTATTTGAAATATTTTAGGTCGACGACATTCATTTTCCTGTAGCCCTGAACACGAGAATTAAATCCCAATAAAACTTGTCCGTTTGCCTATCGAGCAGGATAAAATCTGAAAACATTTTTAATAAACCTAGTGGTGCAATGATGCCTTTCTTGTATTACTTATATTTTCAAAAACATCACTAGAAGATTCTTTCAAGATTTTTTTTTCGAACTTGAATGAAATCAAAAACTTTTCTTGAGTATAAACTATCATTAGGTTTTCAAGTTGTAAACAGTTTTGTCAAGATAATACAGATTTAAATGTGGCAACCCTGCGCGCTATACAAAATTGAACAAAGAACGCTGTGTGCTAGGCGGTGATGTTTTTCTCATCCGTACCAGCACGTATCGATGCGTACCGGTTTTGCATCATTTTGTATGAAAGTTTGAATGTTTTGACAACCATTTTCGGAACCGAAAGTAGGATCTGGATGATATTGCATAGTATCTTTTAAGACCCTCTGAGCTTCAATTTGAATCAAGATTTGGGAAAATCGGTTTTACCGTTGCTGAGAAATCGGTTTTACCGTTGCTGAGAAATTTCCTCACTACTACCGGTGCTTTCGGAAACGGAAACCGGGGACTAGTAGTTCCAAAGTATTGTTATATATTCACTAACTAACAAGATCTCTCAAATAGATGAATTTAGCAGTAAGTTTCATTAACTTTTCGTTTGAGTGTTTGAACAGAATGATTTTACAAGGATAAATTTTTTAAATATTACCATTTAATTCTGTTATAAGTACTTATAACAGAATTAAATGTTAATATTTAAAAAATTTATCCTAGTAAGTTTCAGAAAAAAGTTTCGCCATCGCTTGTGAAAAAAACACTCATGAAATTGAAAATTTTCACTAATCGCACTGTAATACCAGAACTGGAAGTCGGATCTGGACCAACTTTTCGAGGACTTTTCAAAGAATGTCAAGACCTTTTAATTGCATCTATTTTTGTAAAAGTTGATTCAGAAATTTCCGAGATATTGAGTGACATTATTTGTCACATACACACATTCATACTCACACACATACACACACAGGCATTTTGTGATCTCGACGAACTGAGTCCCTCCGGGCCTCGTTTGTAAAGTCGGTCCTCACAACGATTGCATAGCCTTTCCATATGAGAAAGGCAAAATATGTTCTTATTAATTCCACACTGTGTTGAATAAAGAAACTGCAAACACGGTAATTTTCGGTCTAGGATGAATTTTGGCGAATTCCACAGTAACATATGCTGGATTGAAGTTCGTGTATTAGCTTCTTAGACGTTGACCAAACAATCAAGAAAATATCCTGCATAAGAGATAGTACGAACTTTTTGATTTCGTGTGAAACATTCATCGTTGGCTAATTGAACACCATTCAGAAAAAAAATCCTCCGTGTGCAATGAGGTAAACAATCCGAATCATCAGCTAACCGAACTGTTTGTTTGGTAATCCTAGAAATCAACCTATTGAAACATCTTCTTGAAAAACAATGCACCCATTTATATTCGCTATCATACCGTGTAATGTTTGCTCTGTCCGATTGCACCGGCATCAGCAACGGTGCATCTAGATAACACGCCAGTCGAACACACACTCCGACCGGTGCCTTCGCTAATCTGCGAGCGGTGGTGGTTCTTAAACGATAATTAAGTTTCCTAGACTTTATTGCCGCTGAACCGGTGGTATGCAGGCAAGCCAAAGCCAACAAAGGCGGCAAAAAATAACTGCGCGTTTGTTCACATTTCTCATACATGAACGGTGCATCTTTTTGAGGAGTATCCAATATCTTCACTTTATGACCCACAGGTCTACTACGGCTAGGCAACGCGAACAGTGGACCCAGCTGTGAGGCCCCATCCAACGAGCTACATAAACCTGCTAGGCCTGCGCTCGACGCAACGGTTTGAATAGGATAAGCAGCGACCCATCGGCTTGGTTTCGCGACTGGGTTGGCCGCTGCCCAGTGGTGACACGGTGGATGAGCGCGCGGGAGGTCAAATGGTGTTCATTTGGTGAGCAAAAAAGGGCAAGTCGGTGTGGTCCGATAGTACGGATAAACCGCAAAAACGGTCTGGGAACCGCTCCGCTCGGTGTTCGTGTAACTAATGTCCGGTGTTAAAAACCAATGCTCGGAATTAGTTTGAAGTTGTAATTGACTGAGGATCATAGAATCCGACCGGTGCGGTATCTGTGTTTATTAGCTGATGCAGGTGGTACACAGATGGAGAAACGATATTACCTCGGATTACGTAATTCCACCACCTTAGGTAATTGACAGGGACACTAAAATTTTCTACCGAATGGAAGCGCCTTCGAAGTTATATGTTGAAATAAATAGGACTAGTTGACAATACTAATGCTTAGGTTTTCGGAACTAAGAGTGACACCTGATTATCTCGAAAGATAATGGAGTACATACTGCAGAAAAGAAATTATCATTATCGTTATAAACCATTAACAGTCTCTTTATTGGTTGAGATTTTCAAAATGGATCTTTGAATGATGTGTTTTTGAAAGATGTGTGATCATGACTCTACTCTAAAAAAACACTTTCATCAAAACAAAGAGAATGAACATAATGTTTCGCTTTTTATTTTTTTTTTATTCATAATCTCTGGCGAGTCAATTGTGTTTTATGTTCAACGGTTTCTAACAGGAAACCAAAAGGGAAGAAGTAGTAAGAAAACTATAGAGCCATAGTGCTCAAAGAAAAGCAAGAATATGAATATATCATCTAGAAGTTTTGGTAACCTCCCAAGTATCCATGACGCATAATAATCCAACAGTATATCAACGATAAATATTCGCGAGAAGAAATTGATTAAATGCAACACAGTTGTACATAGTCTTATAATGTTATTATAAAACTGAAACCGGGCGATTAACATATTACACTCTTCTAGGATCTGGCAGGATTAATGTGCAGTATTTATGTAGCTTTATTGCAAATATATACTTTATCGATGGTATCAATTTCAACTGTAGATTATGAAAGTCAAGATGCAATAAAACTGCATAAAAATGTTTTACAACTAGAATTAAAATATTTTAGGTATTTAGTATTCAAACAAAGATTATTATATTTTATGTTATATCATTCCAATAAGACCAAATTTTTTGCATTGCTGTGATTCAAACTTATGACGACCGTGGCTCTCGTGGATTTCTATATTCGCATGATTCATCTGGAGCAGTAAATGTACTTAATATTTGACAATGTTTAATCACTCGAATAACCTTATACTGTTTTCATGTTCCACATATCATATTATATAACTTGAAATTTTATAAACATATTTTGTTTTGATACCTGATGTATGGATCATTGCGAAAAAATTAAATTGTAGGGTTGTGTACGAGACCCGACCGATCATAATGACATTAAAAATGCAATTTTGAAACACTCTCATCGACTGATTTAAATTTAAAAAATAGGCAAATAATTGTAAAACGCTATCTAGGAATTATAAGCTAATTTTAGGAAGTTCTAACCTTCAGTTACTAATATATCATCATCAAGTGCGTTCAACAAATATTCATAACAATATACATAACAAAAGTTTTTTTCCACTGGTGATTTGTATGCTATGTTTGATGCATGTTATTGGGTAACGTTGACTAACGGTCGTATTTGAAGTCCACAACAGATTTGTGTTCCCAAAAATTAATACGAAAATTTCAAACGCTGATGCACAGGGGCGGCAAGTTTCATGAAATATTTGCGATATATAAAACATTTTTCTAAATGGAACGGAGAGCTTGAAGCATATAAAAAGCAACCAAGTACGCAACGTGAACGAACAAAGAAAATAATCAGGACTACCCGATCAGATGTTTCTTGATGACGTTGAATCATCGGCGATATCAGATATTTGCTACTTATTTCAACGACATTTCAGCAGTGTATTCTCCAACGAAATTCTTTCGAGTGATCAGATCTCCAAAGCTATCATCAATGTTCCTAGCCGCTCTCCAACTAGTTCTCACCCTTTCATAACAACTGCTATGACATAAAAAGCGTGTATTAAGATGAAATCATCTTCCAAAGCTGGACCGGATGGCATTCCTTCGTTAGTATTAAAAAAGTGCTCAAAGAGTCTTCTTATTCCACTGTCGATGTTGTTCAATATTTCTCTTAGATCAGGAACATTTCCAACTATTTGGAAAAAATAATTTATTTTCCCAGTTTTCAAGAAGGGAACTGAAGCCGATGTATCCAATTATCGTGGTATAGCTGCACTATGTGCCGTATCTAAATTATTTGAAACTATAGTTCTGGATTTCTTGAAACACAACAGCAACAACAACGTGCATTTCAGAAACTCAACACGGATTCATGCCGAAACGATCAACTGCAACAAACTTACTCTGCTACACATCTTTTATAGTTCGATCTCTACAAGCAAGCCTACAGGTTGATGCAATCTATACTGATTTCTCTGCAGCCTTTGACAAAATAAACCACCAAATAGCAGTAGCAAAACTCAATAGACTTAGTTTCATTGGATCGTTATTAAATTGGCTCGAGTCGTATCTAATTGGTCGCGAAATGTCTGTGAAGATCGGAGACTTCATTACAGTGCCTTTCGCTGTCAACTTTGGAGTCCCTCAAGGCAGTCACTTATGATCATTTTTAGTTTTACTCTACCTCAATGATCTCAACTTCATATTGAAACGCTACAAACTATCCTTCGCAGACGACTTCAGACTATTTTATTTAGTTAAATGTCAAGAAGACACTATATATTTGCAGTCACAGTTAGACTTATTCACAAACTGGTGTCAGGATAATACAATGGTTTTGAATGCCTCGAAGTGTATCGTTTTGTCGTTTACTCGTAAACGCTCACTGATTACCTACGGCTATAGCATCTCGCACGATATACTGAAACGTGAATCTTCCGTCAAAGATTTGGGAATCATTCTTGATTCCAAGCTGGACTTCAAAAGTCACATCGATTATGTGATTTCAAAGGCCTCCAAGCTCTTGGGTTTCGTCTTTCGTGTTACCAAGAGCTTTACTAATGTACACTGTCTTAAGGCATTGTATTGTGCTCTTATCCGTTCGACGCTAGAATATGCAGCTGTTGTCTGGGCACCTCACTATCAAATCGACATAGCACGCATCGAAGCTATCCAGCGTAAATTTGTGAGATTCGCTCTGCGCAATTTACCTTGGAGGGATCCCACTAATCTTCCTAGCTACAAGGATCGTTGTGAGCTTATTGACCTGGATCTGCTATCTGTTCGTAGGAATGTCTCCAAAGCCATTTTTGTTGCTGATTTATTACAATCACGTATCGATTGTCCCGAACTTCTGCAATTGATTAATCTGGACATTCATCGACGTAATCTACGCTCTCATCGTTTCTTGAGTTTACCCATTGCACGAACAAATTATGGTTACAATGAACCATTTTCCAGTATGTGCAGAACATTCAATAGCTGCTCCAATGTTTTCGACTTTCATCTATCTCGAAATATGATCAAACGATTGTTTCATTGCCACTTGTTAGATTAACTTTGGATCAGGATTTGTCTGTAACCGTTTGTATTTTTGTTCAACCATCACTAGGTCTTTCTCCCATCACCGTTGGAAACTAATCAGATTCGCTCACTGATACTAACCCTTTCGCTTCCCCATTCATTTTCTTCGTCTTCTTTATTTCTATTGGAAACTAATCAGATTCGCTTGGAAATACTAACCCGCTCGCACTTCCTTCTTTCCTCCGTCTCCCACCATCTTTTCGATCACTAATTAGATCTACTTGTCGATTCTAACCCCGTCTTTCTCTCCGTCTTCCGCCATCTTTTCGATCACTAATTAGATCTACATGCCGATTCTAACCCCGTTGTTCGCCCACGTTTACCTTCCACTCCCTCCACCTACCTTCATCATCCATTTACCTATCCATTTTTCTCTTCTCTCTCCGCCAGTTTAAACAAGAATACTATTGCTGCCCTGTAGTGCTTGGTGTCATCAACTAGATATAGGGTTATAGGTTTAGTTTTAATGATTAGTTTTTATTGTTAGTGTTAAGCCTTATTGTATCTGTTGGATCATTGTAATCTGTTGATACGAAAGATGAGGAGGTTTTATGTCTGCTGGAGAGAGAGATTGCCAAATTTCATTCCCATCGGGCTTTTCCCTGCTCCCAAAAATAAACAAAATAAAAATAAACAAGTGTAGTTTGTCTCCCGAATGTTGTGACCAGTGCAGTGAAACTTCATTCAATTCAATTGAAACTGAACGTGGAATACATTGACGATCACCCTACTGCAGTAAATTTCACACTATGACACACACACACACATAACGTTCGCTGACGTACTGAACGGGCAGCATTCAGTTCTTTACTAGTTTCTCTTCCAATCGAAGCTCAGTTTTACCAACGTCAGTTGAAGTAAAAAAATATCGCTTTCAATAGTGTGAGAGCGGCCTTCAATTGAAGTTCATGTAAACATTCGAATTGGTTCAAATTAAGTAGCTAATTAGATAGCTGAAATATCATTTACAGAGTATGCATAAATTATTAGATTCCTCCTTTAGTTTTCATTTTTAATACTTTACTCCGTTTATAATTCTATTCATTTGAACTTGCTCACCACCAAGAGCGAAGACAATGAAGCAGCTAGACTACTTGGCACTTGAAAGTGAGCGAACCAAACTTCAAATGACTAGGTATGAGTATTCAACTGACGATGAATTCTGAGAGCTTCATCTGAAAATGGCAGCAAAAGTCAAATGAATTAGTAGGAATATGCTCACGGTCAGTGGCCATAAATTTATGTTTCATCTTATATTATTCGATTGAAAATGAAATTTTACCGCACTGGTTGTGACACGATCACAAATATTTTCCTCACTATTCCAGTAATAACCAATATTCGAAAGTGGTAAAATTTTTCACATTGTAGTAAATTATTTTAAAAATTTTAATAACTTAGTTTTGAAACATTACGGAAACGAATTACGAGGATAACAGAAAAAAGTGTTATATCGTAAGATATATCTAGCAAATTTTCAAATATTTATTCCAGCTGTCAAAATTTTGGGAGGTCATGGTCACTCCAATACATTTTTTGGAATGGCAAAAAGTGCCCATAGTTACCGGACCTGCTGAAGCAATTCTACGGATTTCTGCTTTTTCTAACTTTTCTACTCTTTAGAACTTCGGTATTTTAGTTTATTTCTTTAGCAAATTACAGAAAATTGAAATTGAGAATTATTCAATTATAATCATATAATTATTGAATGCTAAATTAAAGAAAAATATTTCTCACCGGTTTCCCCTATCATAAATTTATAACCTAATTGACACCTAGATATACTTTTTGATAAACTGCATTTATCCCTCAGATATGCATAGTACATGAGGATTCGTGTGCTTAGGTTGTATTTTCCCGGTATATTTCGATTCAATACAGATTGACATCGGGAGAAACGAAAGTCACTCTTGCTGTAGAATATTCTAAGTACAAAACGATATTTTTGAGCTACTCTGATTGGTTTGATAACGATAACGAACGATATAACGAGTGGTTTCGATTCTGATTTTTTAAAGCAAAACTAACGGCGGGTAATGACAGAAGCAATAGTGCAGGGTCAAAAAAGCAAAGCCTTAGTATTACATTCCTGTAGAGGAATTTGACCTTCTGTTTCAACAGACTTCGCAGCCGATTCTTAGCGTACAGAATCATTGCATGGCTAGTACTACGATCCTACTGACACTACGAATCCTTCCAGGTCGGGGCTTGAACATAGCGCAGCTGGCTTTTAGACCAGTGCCCTACACTGAAATGAAAATCTTATTTATATTCATTAGATTTGTCATATGAATCATATGCAGAATATAATTCATAGAAATTATATGGAAACTTATAATCTTTATTTAATGTGTACGTAAAATCTAACTGGACGTTATCATAATGAAAGTTATAAAAATATCCCATATAATTTATATGGAAATTCGATGAAAGTCGTGAATAGTTGTGTCCTCGATATTCATCAACTGCTCCAGACCATTTTTTTCAGGAAGTTTCGCATCTCAATGTAATTTTAAATCGCTGACACGACACGACGCTCATCCAACTTCGTTCAAGGATATGCGTTAACGGACCATGAAATATATATCCGGTACATTTCATTACTATATCTGTCTAGTAAGATTCATTTTTTTTATTTTCAGTCTCGGGATCTCACTTCTCTTTCGCAAATATCATGAGGTGCTCCCTTACCGAATGGAATACTGGTAAAGCTTGAATCCTCAAAGAAAAGTAGTAGTTGGCAATTATCTGCTATTCGTATGACCTCCATTGAAAGTTATATATATATATATATATATATATATATATATATATATATATATATATATATATATATATATATATATATATATATATATATATATATATATATATATATATATATATATATATATATATATATATATATATATATATATATATATATATATATATATATATATATATATATATATATATGTATAAATTTTATAAAACTAGTCATATGGTATACATGAACCTATCTGAATAAATTCGAAGTGAATATAATATGCGCTTCATTAATTGTTCCAATGTATGTTGTGCGGATATCTAGTAATGGTTATAAGACGCGCCAATAAATTTGACTCAGACTGGAAATTTCATTTATATGGATATCCTGTAAAAATAACGTTAAGAAGAGTTTTATGTTTCATAAGATTATCTCATATATTTGACATGTTGTTGAACACATCTTGTAACTATTATTGGAAATGCTAATAGTGCAAAATCATTAGAATATCATATAATGTGAAAAAGAAAATTTAGCTCAGTGTATGCATTGAACCACCAACCCGGGACAAGTCAGTCCAGGGTCATCTGGTTTGTATCTGATATTGTCTACTACCACATGCTAATGGAACTTGAAGATGAAATTTTTTTGCAACCTTGTAGGTAAAAGCTAAAGGGTGGTATATAAAACACTAAAAATATTGGGGTCAAACCTAAGGTGAATTTTATGAACATCAACAAGCTGGAAGCCGCCATCGTCATTTTTTAAATAACTTAAAACATCAATTTTCAAATCCTACTTGACAACACAGAAAGTCGCCATCTTAGATTTAAAAATAGCTCAAAACATTACATTTTGGCACCAATTTCGAACCATTTTTATAGGTTACATCATTGTTATTTGGTTCAATGATAGTAGCTCAGCGCTTACTCTGGAAGATAGTTCAAAGTCTTTCACCACGTTTAATGAAAAAGATGTATCTACACTATGATGTCTATGTACATGACAAACCAATCCATTTTTATGCGCACAATATTGAAGTAATGCTTTTGAATCAAGTTAAATGTGGTAAGTCCATCAACAAATCACCGAGATACAAACGCTTTAAATTAAGTACGGAAAACCTATCGCCGATAATTCCAAATTGACCTGCTAGTTCTAAATCAACCGCTAACTGATGTTCAATATACTCAAGGAAATATGGCATCAGCACACCGCATACATACAAAAGCGAATATCCAGCGAGCAAATGGATTCAAAGCGACCCATACACGTTCAGCTTTCCGGACAGTTCAAATAAACCTTGGACGGAATAAATAACTGAATGACTATCTGCATTGAGCGTGTGCGGCGTCAAGTTAGTTTTGCGTTTTGTCTTTTAACTGACGGACTTAACGATTAACTGTAGTTAACAGGGCCGGTGAAACATGTTAAGCTCAGGTGGGTAATTTTTCGTACCGGGGGGAACGACCGACCATTTCCAAGTCTACCTTAATTCTAATGGAAATGTTATTTATCCCTTAAAATAGCAAGATCGATTTTTTTAAATATTTTATTTCGATATAACTTTGCATGAAACGCGTAAAGTTTGAAACGTTTTGGATTTTTTGTTTCAAAACAAAAATGCTTATTAAAGCGTTAAATACAACACAAATCTACTATGGGGTTGTTCGAATTGTTGACGTAGGACTACTCAACTAGTATCAAAATTACTGCCAACGTTTGTGTTGAATATTGAGGCAGCAGTCTTTTTTGTGTTCCGTATAAACTTAGTTATGTCTGTGAATTTTCGCAATTAACTTTTTGATAATTTTGGTTACCTTGACCGTTTAGTTTGTTGGGGTTGATGATGTAAGGTGCTGAACTCGTTTATTGTTTATTGACTGATTGAGGTCATCATGCAATAATATCCTCGAATATGAAGAAACTGCCGAATTTCGATCAAAATGTGTCTCGTGCGAATCGAACGTTGCACAAAATAAATCCACAAAAGGTCCAGCCGCTGATGTGCACACCACTTTAGTCAAAAGGTCCCGGGACTGATCCAAAGATGACGTTTGAAGTGTCAAACTAACCTCATTTTTCGAAAGTCCCAAACTTAAGATGACAGGTGTCAAACTTTCACGTCAACCGGACTACAAACACTAATCCTACCGACATATAAAAGACGTTACTTATTCACTTATGAAAAACTGAAAATGAAATGAAATTTCGTTTATAGATAAAACATTGCTTTTTAAAGGGATAAAACCGCGCAAGCCTAACAAGTTTGAGAAGTGTTATCCGTACTAGGATTAAAAACAAAGATTCGTGGTATTCTGATTTTTAAGGTGGTCAAAAAAATAAGCAAGTTTTGACAATCGTGATGGATGGACGCAAGATCATAGTTCGTGATATAAGATGTGCTAAGAAAGTTAGCATATCAACTGGAAGTGCTGTTACGATCTTAGGCAAAAATGGGTGCCTCGTTCGCTCACAATCGGAAAAAGCAACAACGCATCAACGATCCAAAGAGCGGCACTGTTTAATCGCAATAAAATGGATTTATTGCGTTGGTATGAAACAGTGGACGAAACATGGATCTACCTTTTTTCTCCGGAGTCATAACAACACTCAAACGGAAAAAGGTACATTAACATCAACTGTTTTGAAAAGGAAAGTACCATCAAAATTGACTTTTTGAACGATGTGTTAGCAATCTTCTCTATGGCAGTATCGGACCGCACAGAATGCAAGTCGATTCAATACTCTCTTAAATGCGAACGCGCTCATTCAAGAACAGAAATATTATAGAAACCACGAACGTATGTATGCGAAACTGTCGTATCTGTTGGAGGAAATCATGACAATGGTTCGAGAAACTGGGAAAATTAGAAATAGTTCGTTACTAATTGAAGATTCGATCATCAATTATCTAAAATATGTGATATGATATCGAATATCAGTTAAAGAAGTAGACGTTCAAAGCCTGACCGCTTTCTTATTTTCTGTATTTTGAATTTGACCCCCAGTATAAAAAACAAAAACGCAATTCTACGACAAACATTTTTTTTTTATTTATGTGAAGATATAGAACGGAAAGGTGAGATGTGAAGGTTCATTTGAGCAAACAGAAATCTTCAAGTAACATAGCTTTTACATTCTTTCAGAAGAGTAGAAAGTGCCAACATCTGGTAACTTTACCGGCTCGAATAGCAAATGGTAAAATACCTTTATCGGTACTTTCCGGCATACCAGAGACTCGAGTAATTTGTATTGATGAGTTGCGTAAGCTCGACTCCTATGGCGGAAGGTAAAAGTTAAGTTACTAAAGGATTTCTGCTTGCTCAAGTGACCCTTATCACGTCTCACCTCTCTGTTGTATATCTTCACATTCTTCCTTTATTATTCTGAGTTACAAATATTGTAATTATGAATAACACTAATATTAACATTGTTTATCGATCGAAATTTCAGGTGGATAATTACCCACCTTTGGAATATTCGGATGGGTAGTACTACCCACCGTAACCACCTCTTTCACCGGCCCTGGTAGTTAATCAGATGAAACTGAGCTTGAGGGCTCCAGTGAAAAACCGGACGTTTGACCAGATGAACTCTTCAGTCTCTTCAATTAATCGTTTAGTCATGACGTCACAAACGAGAAACTGTCCAGAAAACTGAACATGGCCCATAGATTCAGTTTCGTCATCCACTTACTAGACAAGCTTCGTTGGCGGCTGGCTGCCAGCTAAAGTCAAAGTTGTAAAACAACATACAGTTGTGTTCAAAATAATAGCAGTGGTTGTTTTTAAACGGAAAATTTGTTAGGATTAAAAACCTAACATTTAATTCGGATCTATTTGATAGTGATTATTTCAGGTTTCTTTCAACAAAGTTTTGTATGTGTTTTGTTTTTGAAATTTCATTTATTTGGCAATGAAATTTCCATAAGTATCAAAAGGTCACTGTTCAAAAAAATTGCAGTATTAGAGTTTATCTCAAGAAAAAAAAAGTTAAATGAATTCAGTTAATATTGTTCCAGTGAAATGTGCGCACACTCTAGTATTTTGTAGCGTATCCTCTGTTTTTGATTACGGCTGCGCACCATCCCCGCATTTTTCGGCTCATAATAACTAATTATGTTAACGGCTTTGCTCAGAAACAGCATATTCGACATCTTCCCACAGATTCTCGATAGGATTAAGGTCGAGAGACTGCGCTGGCCACTCAATAACCTCAATTTTTTTTGTCTTGGAACCATGCTTTAGCACGCTTACTGGTATACGTTATCCTGCTGAAACAACCATTTCAGGGGCATTTCCTCCTCTGCATAAGGGAACATTACTTCATTGAGTAAAGCGATGTACCCATGTTGGTCCATGATGCCTGATATGCGATAGACTGGCCCAACACCATTGTACGAGAAGCGTCCCCATACCATTATTTTAGATCCACCGTGTTTCACTGTTTTCACCGTATACTTTGATTGATATTCTGTGCAAGGAGGACGTCGCACGTATTGTCGACGACCTTTCGAACCAAACAGGACTATTTTGGACTCATCAGTCCACAAAACATTGCGCCATTTCTCCTTCGCCCAACCGATATGCATTTTGGAAAACTTCAGACGGTTTGACACATGTCGTTTTGTCAACAAAGGTACCTTTCGAAGACTCCTTGCATACAACTTATACCGTTTTCGTTTATTGATCAGAGCAGCCCGAAAGCTGACCCAGAGTCGCCCAAACAACCTGACGTCGCTCTAAATCGGACTCCAATCGCGTAGTTTCGCTCTGAAAATTTTCTCGGGTCGCATCACGCATCCATGCGAGTTTGTTTATTTTTTTCTTTTTTTCATGAGTTGTTGTTTAGGGCGCGTACCACGTGTCCGTTTTACTCGGAGTCAGAGTCGCCCGCGTCTAGGTTCAAAAACGAAAACGGTATTAGCTTCCATTAATCGTCGTCTGATTGTAACGGTGCTCACAGGTAAGTTCAGGTCGTCTTTGATTTTGTTGGAAGTCGTCTTGGGATTTATGTGAGACAACTTAGCAATTTTTCTGTCGATTATTTGGAAAGTACATCATTTCCGGCCACGACGTTCAGTCTTCTCTTTCCATTTTAAAGCATTACTGATCATTTCAGCGGAGTACCCGATTATTTCCTGCACTTCTTTGTAAGTTTTGCCTCCACTAGTCAAGGATTTCATGCAATTCCGTTTTTCCTCGGTGCAATGCTTACCACGACCCATCATTCTGCAATTCAATAAAAACAAACATGTTTTCCATCTTATTGTTTATATTCTTAATCTTATCGGTAGACAAAATAACGTTAAAAAATTCCCATAAACCAGCAGTTTACAATAAAACTTTCGACACTGCTATTATTTTAAACAGAAAAAAATTGCCACTGCAAATGGTAAATACAAAAATATACGCTAGTCAAAATGTGTAGGTTGCAAACAATACCTATTTAAGAATTGGGATATCACTACTACATATTAAGGTATTTGGTTAGCTAAACCGATGACGCACACATAAATAATATTCAAACTAAAAAAGGGTGATGGTGCACTGCTATTTTTTTGAACACAACTGTATATTTATGGATTCCCTTTTGTGCGACTGTTCATATGATGCGATAGTATGCTATTGAAATACTGAAACTTACATGTTTAAGTTAAATGTTTCCGAATCGATTGGTTGTTAAATAATATCAATCCATCAACAAATGACTGAGTTACTATCGATCTAGATTTTGACAGAAAAAAATTCATATAGAAAGGCTATGCAATCACTGTGAAAACCGAATTTGTTACCAAAGCCCTGAGGGCCAAATGTCATATACCATTCGACTCAGCTCGACAAACTGAGCAAATGTCTGTGTGTGTCCATCCGCGCGCGATGGTGTGTGTGTAACAAAATATGTCATAGTATATTGCAACATGTGGTTCTGTTGCTTGTTGCATTATTTGTTATATATTGAATTAAATTATATTACATTGTATTATATATTGTTGTAATTATTATTATTATTATTATTATTATTATTATTATTATTATTATTATTATTATTATTATTATTATTATTATTATTATTATTATTATTATTATTATTATTATTATTATTACTAAAATAGAAATATCATATTTCCTGCAGTACTGCGACGAAACTTACACTGCGACATCAACTGTTATATATTTTGTTGTGTTATATTATGTTATATGGTATTATACTGCATTGTATTATATCATATTATATTGCATTATATTATAATATATTGTTAGAATATATTGTATTATATTATATTATATTATATTATATGTTACTATTTTATATTATGCTATATCACAGAGAACAGAAATCCAATAGACATTCATGCGAGCAAAGTGGTGTGCAACGGTGATTTTTTACGGATTTTCACAGGTATGCTTTACACAACTTTTTAAAAAGGTTGTACTAGCTTGGATTTCTGTTCTCTGTAGTTATATTATATCATGTTATATTGAATTATATTATGTTATATTAAATTATATTACGTTATTATAAATATTATGTTGCTTTATTTACCCTCGGTTTTAACCTTACGGTCATTCGCCGAGGTATTATATTATGTTATATTGTCTTGTATTGCATTAAACTGTGTTACATTATATTATATGCTATTATATTGTATAATATTATATTATATTATATCATATTATATTACATTATATTATATTATATTGTATTATGCTCAATTATATCGACAACGGGTAGGGGTAGGGAGTGCATCAGCGTATCTTACAAGTGAATGACTGGACGATGGAGTGGATTGCCAACCTGAGTCACGTGGGGGAAACTTTGTGTTTCTCCCTGAAGGTCTGAAGTGAGTAAGACGCACCCTTCTAACAAACAAACCATCAGGCGGGTTTAAGCTGGTATATGAAATTCTTTATTATATGGCTGGATGTTCTTGCTGGAGGGCGCCGGGTCCTCAAAACCCATTTTGGTCTACTTAGCAGCAGTTATATGAAAGCTATCTGATAATCAAATTCGGATCTACTGTAAGTCTATCCGCATACACTGGTAATGCCTTGAATTGATGATGGCTTCACACATTCATACATACATACATACATGAAAACTTAATTCGGCACTACTGGTTCCCCTTTTCGTGTTCCGAAATCACCGAAAGTGGTGAAGAAAAACTCCAAAAATAGAACTCACTTTGATTTCTAAGCGATGCTTTAACCGATTTACACAACTCACGATTTGAATTAGAGCTCATATAGCTATTGTGGAATTTCATTCAGAACCGAATTTCAGTTCCGCAGTTACAGGGCGAGTTACAGTGTCGAAGTTTTCTAATCGCTATATAGAATGACAATATGTACACTCAAATAAAAATTCACGTCTGATTCACTTGAAAAATCACGTAAACTGATTTCAAATGTCAAATTGAATGTTTTACGTGACAAAATTAAATGTTACACGAACATCCCCTAAAATGAAAAGAGTCATCATATAAGATTTACGTGAATTGACCAAACGTTAAACAATCTACGTGAATTTCCAGTATGAAAAACTCGATTTTGAAAATGGCGAACAGTGGCCCTCACAGTGTGAGTAGTGTAAATATTTGCGAGAAATGTTATTTAATTACAATTTTTTACTACATCGACCGGACCATTCCAGTATGAAAGTTTCCATGTGTTCGACTGGACCGAGTGCCTGCGTGAGTCCTGAAGTGTGCCCGCTCCTGTCGAATGCTTCAAACAGGCCGTTGGTCCACCGAAAAACGAGTTCAGAATCGGTATGAAGCTAGAGACACTGGACCCATGTAATGCGAATTCAACCTGCATCGGTAGTGTTGTGGGAGTTCTCGGATTTCGACTTCAGCTTCGGTTGGATGGCAGTGACAACAAAACGGTTTCTGGAGGCTTGTCGATTCGAGATCCCACGACGTTATTAGTTGCTTTTTATTTTCATCCGTTAAAATTCTATGCTAATTTTATTAAATAAATGTTTTATTTTTCATGTCATTTTTCATTTCCTAGATTTATAAAAAAAATCTGAAATCTCCCTTTTGACTTCAACCAGTATATAAAATATTAATTCTCTTGTAACTAAATTTGCTATGAACTGATAGGTAAATGTGATTTGAGCAGTACATTATATTTTATCTATGAAAAACGTAGCTTTTACTGGATTACGCATTAAACAGTTTTTAAATGCCAGTCCTTAATGGACCTACGTGAAAAGTAGGGTGGAAAATATTCACATAAATTTTTCACGTAACTTTAACATGATTATTATTTTGAGTGTACGACACCGGTACGTGCAACGTGGAAGAAGAAAACTCAAAACGAACGATGCGTGCTTTGTTATATTCCGTACACGCTATAAAGAAAACGAAACGGTTACGGCTGTTTGGGAATTTACTTCTTTTTTCATGCACATATTTCGAGCAGACATGTTACATTACAATTCTGTATGTTTCAATATACTTTAATCGCAAAACTTGGTGTTGATTAAAAGTTATAGCTCTATTTATTGAAATTTCAATGCAATCAAATTTAGTTTTGCATCGATTTCAATCAAACTTTCGATTCAGTCCATGCCTATTTCATGTTACTATTAATTTACATGTCGTGTAACTTTCATTATTTCTTTCTGTGTTATAAGCACAGACTAACAGACAGGACACTCAAATTAGATTCTTCAATCATTTTAACGGTCATTTCGAATATTCCTTTATTTGGGACAGTACTCACATGTGTCATGATGGCGCCACGTTAACCTATCAAATACATCCTGTCTGTCATCTAGACTGTGTTTATTTTTTTCATTTACCAACAGAGTTGCCATTCATGCAGAATTACCTGTAATGTATTGATTTGTATACGTCCATGCGAATTTCATGCAGGATACAGATTTAATACATATTCACTTGCTTCTGGTCTGCCGCCACTTAATTTCGGGTGAAAACTACCAACACTATAAAAAATAGTCTAGATGAACAACGTTGAGTCAAATAAATGGTTACCTTCCAACATCGCGAAAAAGTTAAATATATTATCAACGTAATCCAATAATTTATTGTGACGATTCATTTTCAAAAATTTTGATGAAATCAGGCATCCCTGCAAGCAGCTGATCGGTGCTGACAAACGAGGGGAAACCAACTAGTAAAAAAACTTTTACGTAACACAAGGGGTGTACCGATAGTAAATAGTTCGCGCAGTACAATATAGGTGGAACTAGTGCATCACGAAAAATTATTTTTATAAGAATTTACTCATACTGTCATGTCTGTTAGTCTGTGTTATAAGTTCAAAGAAAAAGTCTTACAGTTTCATACGAAATTCGTAAATTTGTTGTGCATACTGCTTCCGGTTTCGAAACTACAGGGTGAACAGGACTTGTAGATTTTGTTAGAATAAGTCCGAAAAAACTTTCCTATTTCTATTCAATGCACAGTTGTTTTTGCGAATTCCACAGCAATATTTTTGATGTTATGAGTAATATGAAAAAGGCAACATTACATCACTAGGTGGATTAAAACAGGTTTTAGTCTATAAAATCAAAGGAAACAATGTATTACTATAGGGAGCCCGTAGGGTCTAATAGTTCAGAAAAAATCTTATTTTTTCTTTTGTAGTTTGTTGTAATAAAATATTTCAAGAATGTTTTGTCAAGTTTTTAAGTCAATCGAAGCAAAAATCTTGGGACTCTGGCAGGTTTGCTTTGATCAAGTGGGAAAAGCTCACGAGCGCGTCTAGTTGCTTCACGTGACACTCTGACAGCATCTTTAGAAGAAATAGATAGAATAGTGATTCCTGAAATAGTGGCAATTATTTATTGAAATACTTACGCAGAATAAAGATCGAAAGACTGGTATACAAAGAATTTACGTTGAATGATCATAAGAAATGAAACCAGATAAAAACAACCAGCTCAAATACTAATGCGTCCCATTTATTAAAAATGTTGCGTAAACATGATCATCAGAACTGATCTCATGGAACCGATCTCGTCCAATTTAATTAATTTTTCCATATCACCATGCGCCCGCCAACTATAACCAAATGATACATGCGTAAACTGCATATCCAATAGTCACAACACTAACTGAGAAACAGGTTCCTACTCCATGAGCCATCTAACCAGAGCTTAATCGGTTTGTTATAGTTATAATCCCGTCTCGATCGATTGGTGTGTGCAGCAGTGATCAAACTCGACTGCAAGCATCATAACCGACCAAAACTAGATAAAAAAAACTCTTGAAGCGCAACCGCGATCGATGTTTGAATATTGATGCTTTGCTTCTTCTCTCAGAACGTTATGGAAATGGATCCAGTTCTTCAAAGGCTTCAGACAGACATCGAAACGGACAATTATGGGCCTGTTTACAGGCGGCGACGACAACAAATTGAAATCGGTTGCACACCTGACTCGACATTATCATAATCCTAATCTACAAGCTATTTGAATCAAGCAAAATTATCGTGAAGCTCGTATTTTATGTTCTGGTTTGATGCGCACTTTTTATGGGTTGCTTTCGAGATAACAATAGTGCTGCTGATGCATTTTAACGTAGATATGCATTGTTACGAGCAACAGTTCAGTGACGGCATCCATCCAAACAAAGTTCAAAACAAATTTCCTGGCAGATCGTTTCATCGTGATTAATTTTTTTTCTCGGAAGTCAACTGATTAACTTAAAACATATTTAATTGCATTTTTTTTTTTGCATTTTTGCAAATGACGTCCCTATGAAACGTGTGAATCCAGGAAACACACATACCCTGAAATCGCTAGTGTAGTCTAGCATCGTTTAGCAGATCAGGTTCCGCTTCGGAATGGCGTACCAGGCGACTACTTTGACTTTGCGGGCTTGACGTCTCAAATTACCTGCCAGAAGGCGTGCTGGGAATATTCAAACTGATTTCTGCTTTATTTTTAATAAGTTAATAACTCAATTCTCTGCCTCGTTTCTCATTCCATCACAAAACGGTTCGTGATGGGTTCACCCGCGTGCAGGATACTTGCGAATCAATTATTTCCATGTATCTTCAGTTTCGTACCGGGCTGCAAGATGAAACAACGGCGAAAGTCTTCCGTCCCTGGAAAAAAAAAACATTTCTTCGGGCAGGATTGAAAACAAATACCGACTTATTAAGAAGTAAAATAAAAACTTTCTCGAAAATTTTTTAATCACTGTCAAAATTTAGCTGACTGTTCGCTCTGTCACGCCTTACCGGTCAGGGCTCTCGCCAACTGAGCCTTGGTGGTGTGCTCAAAGCTGTAAATACCATCCTCTTCGTGCAAAACGATATTGGAACCGTTTTTTTTTTGTATTATACCTCTGCCCTTTGAACAATTTGCTCTGAAATGGTCCTTGTTGATGATTTCAGAAAGAAAAAGAAAACATATAAATCACCGAACAAGATCTCGTGGCAGGTTGAATCACTTCTGTCAGGTTCCATCGCGAGAAAGTGTTGCAGGAAAATCGTGTAGCCGGGCTTTTCAGTCTGACATACAGGCCTGCCTGATTTGAAGGTTGTTGAAATAACTCTATTAAGATAGCAGAGCTGCCGAAAAAGAGAAATTATTCATAACACTGTGCGTACTCTCTTCGGTGCTGGTTACAAGTTATTACAGAAGAAGTGTGTTGTGTTCCGTTTAAATTGTGATGCAAAATTTTAGTTTATTCCACTTGTCAGTATTTGAGTCTTTTTCAACGTTTGCTCGCTTTACAAAATTGAACAAAGTACGCTGTGTGTTAGGCGGGCACGTTTTCTACTTCTTCCGTACCAACACGTACCGATGCGTACCGATTTTGTATCATTTTGTATGACAGTTTGAAAGTTTCGATACTCATAGCCCAATAATTTTGGAGCCGGAAGTCAAATCTCGATGAAATTGCACAGTATCTTTTAAGACAATGAGTTGAATTATAATTTGTGAAAATCGCCCAAGTAACATTGTTTGTTACGCTAGCTTATTTATGACTAGTTTGCAACCAGAAATTTGAGTGATTGTTACTAACATCTAACCACTTGTGTGACTCAAAACGCACAGTTTCTACTAGTTGCTAAGATGGATAAAAGTAAGTTGTCGTTACGTTGTAATGCCATACTGAAATAACTTATCTTTCCATAACTTGTTTTCAAGTAAACTAGTTGAAACTTAGTCACCAACGACATTACAAACATTGAATGAATCCATAATGTTTTTCTATCAACAATAAAAAGACAGTACAGTATTTGAAATTACAAATTTGATACAAAGTACAAATTTCACAACGATTATAAATCTGTCGAGCGGAATTAAATTTTAAATCACTGTTTTTTATCTGTTATCAATCAACATCTGTTTATGAAGATATGAATAAAAAACAACGGAAGAACCTTATGTTCAGAATGCTCAAAACTAATCCTAGTAGAGTGATTTTTCATTGTTTAAAAATCATATATCATGATAATTGTAATATCACAATCCATGTTTAATCCCAATATTGTAATCTTTGAGTTTATAATACTACATAGAACAAAAAGGACTGTTCTGCATTTCACTATTTACCGCAAAAAGTGGTTTTGAAAAAAGTAATAAGTAAAAGGTTTTATTTATGTTTCATACACTTTTGGTGACTCCATAGTGTGATCGCCATATTCAAGCCAACAAGAGTTTTTAGGTTGCATTTTCGTTATTATTACGTTGGGAAAACCAGCCAACAGATATCTGAATCAATTCCGAAATTGTATGTTTTAATCTTGTAATATCTAAGTAATGGCTATATCAATTCACAGTAATGATTTAAATATATACGATTATGTATTTATAATGGTTTCGCAACGCAAAATAAACCTTTTTCAATTAGTAGATAAAAGCATTGATTTCTTGACAAAATCTTCTAATGATAAATCATTGCGTTTGACGATACAGAATATATCATCAACGTATCTCCACCAGCGGTTAGGTAATAATCCCTAGTTTTTCAAAAGTTCTTCAAGATTTGCCATAAACAATTCGCATAATTATAAAATCCGCCTCTGAATTTGAAGTAATTTACATCCATACAAAGCGGAGTTAGGTTAAGATATGACCTTACGTTGCTTTTCCATAAACTGTTACTATGTTGTTGAAGTAACCAATCTTCCAATAGATCGATTGAGTCCTTCACCGGGACACTTGGGAATAAGGCGGTTACATCGAATGATACCATTATTTCGTCTACTTCGATTTCACCAGAGTTTTGAAGTTGAGTCGTAAATTCTTGTGTGTTGAGGACTGATCTACTGAAAAATTTTTTTTGCATAGAATGGAATTCTTTTACTAGCCATTTGGCGATTTTTTGGGTAGGGGCTCTCGCTGAAGAAATAATTTTCCTTATTTCGTTACCAGGTTTGTGGACCTTTGGTAGTCCTTTGATTTTGGGTAAAGTAGGGTTAGGAACTTTGAGGTAATTGAGGTTGATATCGAAGTTTGGATTACATTCGAGAAGAGTTTTATCCACTTTTTTGATAATTTCAGGAAGGGGGTCGGTTCTTTGTTTCCTATAAGGACCATCATTACCATGCCAAGTGAGCCAAACAGTTAAGAAAGAAAATTGTGGGAATATCCAAAGATAATTCGTTTTTGAAAAAAATGCAGTAGATTTGGATTAATTCCCACATCCTATAAGGTAAAGGGGGGGGGAGATCTTTTTCTTAAAAAATTCTAACTGAAATTCAACACGAAATTTTGAAAGAGAAGGTTAAAAAATTGTATTGCATTCAGAGCTTAAAAACTTTGGAATCCTATAACCTTCACTTGAAACTAGCGAAAAAATATCCCCAAGGCTTCGAAACTTTTTTAAACAAAGTAAAAATTGCAGAACATTGCGAATCCGAACGCAAACCATATCTTCTTCATAAGAAATTCGAAAATTTACGTTCCAAAACATTTTCAGACCGCCCCCCAAAACCTCCAGTACAATTTTTGGAGGATTTTCTTGTAAATCGTTCATCTCAAAATTTTACCAATGAACGAACTAATCTTCTAAATCTTGGTTTAAATTATGCAATTTCTTTAAAAGTAAATCTCGAACAAGTTATTATGGACATAGAAACAGGTTTAAATAACTGTGATCTTTCCTTTCCTCAAATTAATGACGCCAGAACTATCGTAGCTGACGTCATAAAAAGCAGAATAATCAGCAAACCATAGATGAAAAAAACTAGTGAAACAATTACGAGAAAATCCCGTTTTTATGTAAAGGCTGACAAGGGAAATGGAGTAGTTATTATGGACAAATAAGATTATGACAACTTGATAACCCAAAAAATTAATGATGGTCCTTATAGGATACCATGAACCAACCCCCTTCCTGAAATTATCAAAAAAGTGGAAAGAACTCTTCTTGAATGTAATCCAAACTTCGATATCAACCTCAATTACCTCAAAGTTCCTAACCCTACTTTACCCAAAATCAAAGGACTACCAAAGGTTCACAAACCTGGTAACGAAATAAGGGAAATTATTTCTTCAGTGGGAGCCCCTACCCAAAAAATCGCCAAATGGCTAGTAAAAGAATTCCATTCTATGTCAAAAAAAATTTTCAGTAGATCAGTCCCCAACACACAAGAATTTACGACTCAACTTCAAAACTCTGGTGAAATCGAGGAAGACGAAATAATGGTGTCATTCGATGTAACCGCCTTATTCCCAAGTGTCCCGGTGAAGGATTGGTTACTTCAACAACTTAGTAACAGTTTATAGAAAAGCACAGTAAGGTCATATCTGAACCTAACTCGGCTTTGTATGGATGTAAATTACTTCAAATTCAGAGGCGGATTTTATAAACATTTACAAGGGGCACCAATAAGTAATCCGCTCTCTCCTCTTTTATGCGAATTGTTTATGACAAATCTTGAAGAACTTTTGAAAAACCAGGGATTATTACCTAATCGCTGGTGGAGATACGTTGATGATATGTTCTGTATCATCAAACGCAATGATTTATCAACTTTCTTACAAATGATTAATAACTTACATAAAAACATTAAATTCACCTATGAGGAGGAGAAAGACAATAGTTTACCTTTCTTAGATATCCTCATTGTCAGAGAGGCAAAAACCTTAAATTTCTCATATCTCATACAGGAAGCCAACCAACACAGATCGGGTCATACCAAATACTTCTAATCATTCCCACCAACACAAAATGGCAGCTTTCCACCATATGGTTCACAGAATGCTGACCTTACCCCTTAAGAGAGATGCTGCAATAAAAGAGAAAAACTTTATTTTCGAAATTGGAAAACTCAATGGATATCCGGAGCGTTCAATTCAAACAATCCTGGACAGAAAATTAAGATTGTTGAAAAAACAATCACTTACAACTCTGCCTCCCCCATCGGAAAATTCAAAATGAATATCGGTGGACTTCAATCCAAACATTGCACATCCTTTGGAATCAAAACTAAATAAATTTGGTTTAGATTTAGTATTCAGCAACATGAACTGTCAATTGAAAAATTTACTAGGTTCTACAAAAGATCATACGAATAATTTGAAAAAATCTGGGGTATACAAAATCTCGTGTTCTCATTGTGATAAAATATATATTGGACAAACAAAGAGAACTCTAGACATCCGTTTCAAAGAGCACGTCGCTGAAATAGCGAAAGCATCTAAAGAATTAGAGAAAGGGCTACCACATCATTTCAAGTCAAAAGTAGCTGAACATGCCTTTTCTGAAGATCATGAACTCACTACCAACGACATAAAAATCATAAGACAAATTTCCAACCCATGGAAATTAGACACAGCCGAAAGTTTAGAAATCTTCAAAAATAACTAAATTTTTGTTAAATCGTGACCAAGAAAACAAGCCCTCCTGGCTATTCAAGTTATTACCGATCCGTTGACACTCAAACTACCGTCCTACCGTTTGTTACTACCTGTTTCTTCCCGTTTTTACCCGTTGACAATAAGACATTTCGTATAAAAGGAGCAGCATTACAGCATTCTTTCATCCATCATTCGTCATCTAACACTCGATGTGGATAGACGAATAACCTACTACGACTAATTTCGATTTTGTTTTATCTTTTATTCGCAGTTTTCTACCTACCGAAGCTATGGGTAAAACGCGCCATATGCTGATCTGCCAGTTGATGTCGAAGAGGAACTGCAGAAGAAGGAAAAAATGCCGCATTTCTACCTGAAGGGCTTCCCACCAACTCTACGCTCGGATTTCAACACACTGATCAGCAAAGGACTACAGGCAACAATCCGTTTATGTACTGAAGGCTACAAAATAACTGTTCCGGCTTTGAACCACTACAAAGGAGTGGAATGTTATCTGAAGCAGACAAAAGCGGAATACTTCACACACGATATTGCCGCCAACAAACCTATGACCAACTTATTAATATCGATTTGCCACTTGATTCCCCGATGGAAATCGATGCAGCCCTATCTTCCTTCCAGCATTCAATCACAGTCGTTCGTGATAGGACGGTTCCAGTACAACATATGACGAGTTCCTCTCTTCAAATCGACAGTGTCATCAAGAAACTCATCCGACTTCGAAATATCTACCGGAGGCAATATCAACGAACTGGCATCCTAGATAGGAAGACTTCAACTTAACTAGGATAATCCAGGAAAGGATATCTGAGCTTCGCAACAGGAACTTCCAGCCAAAGCTTAGAGAAATTCTCCCACATTCAAAGCCCTTCTGGTCCTTAACGAAGGTGCTTAAGGAAAAACCGAAGCCTATTCCTCCTCTGATGTCACCCCAGGACGCAGCTGAAGGAATACCTTTAATCACACCAGTAGAGAAGGCAAATGCGCTAGGGCAGCAGTTTGTGTGTTCTCACAATTTAGGACTCAACATTATTAGTCCACACGAAAGAGCCGTTGCTGATAGCGTAGCTGAGGTTGACCAATCAGACAGCTTGGTTCCAGAGGATAGTAGAGTCACTGCGAATGAGCTGATGGCTATTGTGAAAAAATCCAAAAATATGAAGGCCCCCCTGGTTTCGACAACACATTCAACATTGAGCTGAAACATTTGAGTATTCGCTCATTTGTCTTCTTAGCTAAAATTTTTAACAGGTGCTGGGAGCTTGGTTACTTCCCTTCAATGTGGAAGTTAGCTAAAGTTATCCCAGTTTTGAAACCGGGGAAAGATCCTTCCCTTTCCAAGAGCTATCGGCCCATCAGCTTACTCTCTGCCCTATCCAAGCTGTTTGAAAAGTCAATACAAAGGCGAATTCTTGCTTTCGCAGATGAACAGGATATATTACTCAAAGAACAGTTTGGGTTCCGGAAAGGAAGATCCACCATCCACCAACTCACAAGGGTTGACAACGTCATCCAGCAAAACAAATCAGTGTCCAAAACGACTGCCATGGCAATATTGGATATTGAAAAGGCATTCGATAATGTTTGGCACGATGGCCTGGTGTTTAAACTGCATAGGTATAATTTTCCCATGTATCTTAATAAAATTATCAAAAATTATCTTGCAGATAGAGCATTTCAGGTTTCTCTGAATAATGCACTTTCAGAAAGATTTACTATTCCTGCTGGTGTACCCCAAGGAAGTATCCTAGGTCCCATTCTATACAACATTTTTACATCAAACATCCCGCCTCTTCCGGGTGGTGGTGTTCTGTCACAATTTGCTGATGATACTGCCATTCTTTACAAAGGTCGTGTCATTAATGCTCTGAAGAATGAACTACAGACAGGTCTGGACGCTTAAACTGAATATTTTACAAGCTGGAAAATTGTGATCAATGCAGCAAAAACTCAGGTCATCTTGTTTCCACATTCAAGATCTCCAAAACTTGTTCCATCAGACGAATGCCGAATACGATTCGGTGATGAGGTCATTCAATGGTCCGATGAAGTTATCTATCTAGGACTCACCTTTGACAGACATCTGATATTCAAATCACATGTTGACAAAATCGTTCAAAAATGCAGCATACTTATCAGGTCTCTGTATCCGCTGATTTGTAGAACATCTAAACTGTGCCTGAAGAACCAGATGGCTGTATATAAACAAATCATCTACCCCTCAATTGAATATGCAGTCCCTGTTTGGCGGGGCTGTGCGCGAACACACAAACTTAGGCTTCATTCGCATTCAAAGTAAGATCTTGAAGATGATTCTAAATCTACCCCCTTGGACAAGGACTAGTGACGTACATGAGATGGCCTCCCTGGATATACTAGAACAAAAATTCGAACAATACTGCACGAAATTTGAAGAGAGGTGCTCAATCTCTGAAATACAAATAATTCAAAATTTGTACGTATTAGGTTAGGGATAGTTATAAGTAGGTAGATATTTTATTAATAATTAAAATAAATATTATGATTAAACATTAGTATGTAAAACAAGAGTAACTAAAACGCATATTATTAATAAAGAATCGTATGAACAACAAAGATGAAAGGTCAAAGGGCCAAAACACTTGTACTGTAAAATGTTGATGTAATACACAAAAATAAGATTAATAAACAGATATTTATGCAAAAGAAAAAAATATGTGCTAGTATGTATTCACAAAATCAGTTAAATTTTTGATTGAAAACACTGAAAACATGACCTAAAGAACTGAAAAAAATCGGTTTTAAAATTTTGAAGTCAAATAACAAAAAAAATCACCATTCCTCATTCAAACGAAACTGTCCCAACATAGATAATTACGTTCCCTATCAACCTTTGACATGATGCATGATGAGCATTTTTAAGGGAAAAAGATTTTCTTTTCCAGAACTAATATTTTTGCTAGCAATAGGGTATTTCGGGGGTAATTTGCTCACAAATTGGGTTTCATTGGAATCAGGGATGACAATAACTTTCAGTTAAGTTTAGTTTTCGATAAAAAGACACTGGATAAAAAATTCAGTTTGGTCAAGAAATAGTTTTTGTTAAAGCCTGCTTCAGATACAATTGAAACAAAGACAATTGCCTGTATTTCAGTTATTTATTATTGAATTCAAGATCTTTTTTTATACGAATGTAGCGTTTTCTTCATACTTTTAAGAAAAAATACGGATGAAATTATTCGTCACGGTTTCGAAGGAATTCTCGAATTTTTCCTGTAACACGGCTCATTAGGCGGCGAACACCTTCTTCGTCCATCGTTTTAGCTATCTTATTCCACCAGGTCGTCATCTGATTGATGTCTTTGACAACCTTTCCCTTTGCCTTGAGTCTCCTCTTCATTATTGCCCAGTATTTCTCAATAGGGCGGAACTGGGGGCAGTTGGGTGGGTTAAGGTTTTTCGGAACAAACTGGACCCCTTTCTCTGCATACCATTCTTGAACGACTTTGCTGTAACGACAGCTTGCCAAATCTGGCACACATTACGGGATGGTCGTGGGATCGAATGAACGGCAAAATTCATTTTTGGATACACTCTTTTCGGTATAGTTCCGATGTCATTGTTTTATTTGTAACGAAAATTTTCGTTTTTTTGCCACAGCTGCAAATGCTCTGCCAAATTATTAATTTTCTTGCAAATTTGTCGGCAACAATAAATTTGAATTTGGCTGCAACATCCCCCCGAACCGTTGCCAAGTAAAGTTTTTGACCTGGGATTTACCCGAAGTAAGCCTTGACGTAAACCTATGTCAAGGCTTACTTCGGGTAAATCCCAGGTCCATCAGAAGACACCCGTCGAACTTGGTCAGCACCTGGTCATATAGTTTCCAAGCACGAATTTTTACCACACTCTTCTGTTTTATGGTTCGATTTGGCTAATTGCTAGCTCGATACGACTTGATTCCTTCCCAGAGTCGAGTTCTCCTCACGGTACTATGGGCAGCACCGAATTTTCTGGACAAATCATGGTCCGACAGATTAGGATTCCTCTTAATCGTCTTCAAAATCTTACCACGCAGTTTCCGGTCGACAGTTCTACTCCGACGATTGGGTTGAGGCTTCCGAATCGTCGTCAATGTTTCCTGATGGGCAATTTTAGCTTTCTAGCTAGCTTAGATGCAGACCACAATGGATTTTCCAAATAACTGTGTACAATTTTATCCCTTCCTTCGGCTTCCATGTTGATTGTTTACAAAGTACAGTCGATTTGCGGAATGTCCAAAATCATACGTGAAGCTGACAAAATTTCCGACACGTGGGCGCCAAGAACTTCCAAATCCGTCCACCAGGAGCGCCACAATATGAGCAAAAGTTTGTTCCAATTCTAAATAAAGCAAGTTTTAGAAAAACTATTTTCTTTAAAAGTGCCCATCTTGAAATGTATGAATGGTTGGTAGGGATCAAAAATCAAAAACGTTTTTTGTTTTGTAAATCAATTTTAAATTTTAAAGTAATTTTTTTTCAGTATAGTACTCGATACGAATTTTTTGGCAGTACTTTCATTTAAAAATTGTGACTGATTGTGTGAAAAATACATAGCATTGGTCATTTTTCCACAGTTTGGTCCGTTACAAAAACCAGACAAAATATGCAAAGCTGCTGTTTTGTGACAAAGTCTACATACCCAAAAAGTTTCATTCAAATCTGAGAGGGTGCAGCCAATGTTTGTTCGAGTTGCCGCGAAATTCGTCTATTGTATGTAGAAGATATAATTATCAGGAAATATTTAGGAAATTCGTTTTTATATATTTCATTGCATTTTTTTTTCTCAGTGTGTTCTGTTAAACGCCCATTCGAATTTCTGCTACCATGATTTTTATGCAGTCAATACACTGAACTCTGAAAATTCGCATAAAAAAACCGCATATCTCTGAAACTTCGCATAAAAATAAACTGCATAACTCTGAAACTTTGCATAAAAAAAACGGAAAAGGGAAACCGCATAACTCTGAAAATTCGCATAAAAAAAACCGCATAACTTTGAAACTTCGCATAAAAAACCGCATAACTCTGAAATTTCGCATAAAAAAGTTGCGTAAAAAACCACATAAAAAAAGACCGAAAAAAAATGACCTCAGTGTGCTTTTCTAGTTACTACAGTTTGTAGAAAGTGCGTGCCAAAAATCAACTGTCGAGCTGAGTAGGGTCTCCGAGGCACCGTTCGAACAAAGGTAGATTTTTCACTCTAGTTAATAATTTTTGTGCGTGAGAATATAGAATATAAACAACATAAACAATTGAAAGTTATCATTTCTTCCTAATCAAATTGCACAGCTTAAAAATCTTCGAAATATCTATTGGGTGGATCAGTTTTAAATTTTTGTTCACCTTCATCATCTTGTGCCGCCTTTTTCGAGTTTCAATTTGAAATTGACCCTTTATAACGAAGCCTGCAGCCCATTATGAGTAGGAAGCAAAAAAAAAACGCCAAACAGCCGGGTTTCTGCTCCGTTTTAAATCAGATGATGAATGAAGGAACACGCGAAACTCGTTCAGAGTACCGAATGTCCGATTGCATGTCCGATGCAATTTTTGTCATTCAATTTGTTTTACTTTTTGCACTTGGCAAGCAAAACGCTGACTGTGAAGCACGAAGTAGCAAATATCGAAAATAAATCGTTCGGTTCCGCGAACTTTTTTCAAAGGAGCGGCAGGATGTTGGAATGGCGAGGGTAATGAGAGAAACTGCGAAGCACAGAACTGCGTAAAAAAAGGGTAATGGGTCACGGAACAACGAATCAATCAATCTGAATAAGGATGCATGGTGTTATACACAATAGGGTGATTCAATCCAAATAGTTTATCGCTAGAGACCTCGTTCGATCAGAAATGGAATCTCATCTCAATGTTTATGATAGAGTTTACTGAAGTGTTGATCAGGTAAATATAATGTTTATGAATAACCCTATTAGTGAAAATATTCGCTCGGCAAAACAATGCAGGAAACCAACTGAAGTAACCAGTTGGTTCGGTTGCATTCGAGACCACATTCTGAAGTGCAACTGAATGGAAACGCATTCAAAACAGTTCGTTCAAGGCATCCTTTCTTACTTTACTTCCATCATGGTTGGTGAGTAGGTGAATGAGTTCCCCCTGGGACATTTGTGATGATGGCAATAATGAAGTAATGACTGAAATTAATCACCTGTAATAAGTTAAATTTTCTTCCAATTCCGTCTTTCGGCGAGAGTTCGCCAAAAAAAAACTGTCAAACTTGTGATTGCATATTCTTGGGAGCTCTCGAGGTTTTTTTTTATTTCAAACAGAGACACTGTTTACAACTCATTCAAACGAGAAATGTCATAAATCAGTTTTTCATAGAAAAACTGAATGGCTTAATCTAAGTTGAACAACTTCCGTTGCAACCAAATAAATCTTACAAATGAAAATGAAGAAAAAAAAAACAAAACACGCCCAATTCGTATTTACCTCCAATCAAAATTTATGACCAGTCTGATTGTAAAGATTTATTCAAGTGCAGTAGTGATCTTTCATTCAACCCCGAAAACAAAACGTGATGATTTAATAAAGAACATCCTTTTCCTACCGCCACTACTTGTCTCGCGTCCTTCCTAATCGATCGTTGGACTCGACCCAGCAGGAATACAAAATAAAACCGGCAGCAGTGACGGTGAGCTTCGAGTCCCCGAGTTTCGCGCTTAATTTAATAATTTTCCTCACCTTCGCCCGTAAATCTTCGATCTGTAGTACGGCACTGCCCCGGATGCGGACCCAGACCCACTCGAACCACGCAGTGCACCGCTACGTGGGATCCCAAACAGTAGTTTGATCTGATAACAATAAGACCAACGCGAGCAAGTGCGAGCTTCTGGGCGTACACTCGTTGAATTGGACTGCAGAACGACCGGGGGTTGCCCGGGAGTATGGGAAAGAACGGTCGGACGAGATTTCCTCGATGCGACTGCATTGGAACGCATCGGGTACCGGGATGACCAAGGGGAGGCAAAGATATTGAAATTAATTCCAGAAGCCCAATGCATTGACAATCATAAATACATGCGTTTCTGACAGCGGGGAGAATATGAATTATGTATTAATATATTTTTCGCTCCGCCGCCGAGGCTCATTGCTACTGTCGTTTGCCAGTGGATCGGATGGAAGGTTAAGAATGCACATGACTTTAAAGATTCGATGGATAGTCAGATTTGAAAGGTAGCTAAATTTTTTTGAGAAATTTTTTTGAATATCACTGCAAGATTACGATCAAACAACAACTTTCTACCTTTAACGATTTGGTAGAACTATGCTTTTTCACTTTTTCCATTTGATTATACTCCAACTAAATTAATATTAGAGTTAGTTAGGAGCTTAGCTCAGCTTAGTTTCAGTGGAAATTGCTTGCTGACCAAAATGCACCAGTAGTAGTAGATTTGGGCAGCCGGTTTCAGAAGGAGAAATATAAAGTTATTCTAATCGTAAACGTTTTCTGTAGATGAATTTCGCGGCAACTCTAACAAATGCTAGGAGCTCGCTAAACATGTAGACTTTGGGTCAAAAAACCACTTTGCATACTTTGTTTTACTAAAATTGATCTACACACCAAAAAAAAAATTGAATAATACAGGTGACTTAATTCCTCATACGATGTAATTAATAAAGACCTAATCTGTCAAACGACGGAAAATTTCATTTGTAATGACTTAATGTTAGATTAGCTTGAATTTTACTGGTTTCGATTGTAACTTGCATTCTGCTAGCAGGTGTGACTGTATGCATTTAGATGCTCCTTCTACCAGCCATGCAGATGTGTGCTTCTATGGCTCAGTCGATTAACAGACGTACTTGCGATCCAATGATTCTCGGTTCAAGTCGCGGCGGTTGCTCTCAGAATTCTTTTTGTTTTATTTCAATGAATTTCATGTATATAGTTTTAGACACAATATTAAATGTTCTTCCACGTGAATTTGCGTGAAATGGGACCCTCCATTCATGTGCATCTAATAAGATATGTAAAATCACAGGGATTTTTTTAAGTGTGTAGGCTCTCTTCTGAAAAAGCTCACATTTTTTAAACAAATGTTTTCAAATAGTGGTAAAAGGACAAGTTCTACAAGAAGTAGTGTAGTTGTGATTTTCACAAAATCAGTCAAAATCTGAAGTAAAAATACTAAACTAAATTAGTTTCTCGAAAAAAAATACACTTAAGTCTTTTTTTATGCGAGTTTACGCACCGCATAAAAAACCGCATAACTCTGAAAATTCGCATAAAAGAAAACCGCATAACTCTGAAACTTCACATAAAAAAATCGCATAACTCTGAAAATTCGCATAAAAAAATTGCATTAAAAAAACCGCATAAAAAGACCTCATTTTTATGAAAAATTCTTTATCGAGGCCTACACAGGAAGAATTTTTTTTTTAATTTTAATTTAATTCACAAAAAGAAATCTTGATTTTGATAAAATCTTGTTCCAAGATAGGTGATTCTGTTCCCTATCAACCGTTCATACGTTGCAAGATGGGTGTTTTAAGGGAAAACAAGTTTTTCGAAGTCATTCGAGAGTTAGCCTAATTTTGTGCTTAGGCCACATAAACGTTTTGAATTTTATTTACGTTTCGTCTTAGACTCATCAGTGTATGGCAGTTAAAATTGAACTGCTTAATGAAAAATTCGGCAGTTCAATTTGAACCGCTAAGCAAACGTAAAATTTGTGCTATTTGGCCATATTTGGTCATTCACGGGTTATCCTAATTTGAACTGCTATGCACTGATGAGACTAAGACGAAACTTTAAACAAAATTTAAAACGGTTATGTGCCCTAAACACAAAATTAGGCCAACTCCTGATTGACCGAACCAGAATCAGCCAGTTAAACTCAAAAATCCCTTTTCGTTCGACACGTCAGTTCAATTATGTCACTTCGGTTGAAAACAAAAAATGGTTTGCAAATAGCAGAAATTTTACGTTTGCTAGCGGTTCAAACTGAACTGCCGAGTTTTGCATTAAGCAGTTCAATTTGAACTGTCGTGCACTGATGAGTCTAAGACGTGAAAAAGTGTCAATTTCGGATTGCCTACACGTCTTTGAAAATGTTCAGAGGGTGGAAAAATGTGTTTCTCGTCAGCCGAATGATAGACTACAGAGAGAGTGAAGACGGGTAAGTGATTTTTTTCTTTCTTGGCATGAGTTTTCTGCACCGAATCATTTAGGGAGATGAGAAATGATGGATTTATTTTGAGAATCTCAAGCACAGATAATCGTGGATCAACCCTCGCCAACCAACGACATCAACTGCAAAACCTAATTGCTTCGGTGTCTTTGTACTAGGAGCTTCTAAAACCTGTGGATACTTTAGATATTAATCGCTGACAATCGAAACGATGGAATTGAATTAGGCAAAACTAACCAGAGTCTCTACCATATACGAGAAAGCCATTTTGCAGCACGACAATGCCCGAACACACAGTAAAGGTGATCAAAAATATCATTGACCAAAACCTTCGTTCTCTCAAGATTTGGGCCCTTCCGACTATTATTTGTTATCGTCGATGTCTTTCGTACTCGCTGAGCAGAACTTCACTAGCTATGAAAATGCGGTAGAAAGATGGAAAAATGCATGGCTTTCGAAAGCAACTACTTTAAATAAAGTATCTTGAACCCAAAACTAACAATCAACATGTATGGTAACGATACCTCCACCCCCTCCACAATGTCTTCGAAATTTAGTTAAGAAATATTATGTTAAATTTATGAATGATTTATTGAGGTTACCAATCGTGTTATATTCTTTTCTGACTGAAGAACTGCTCTATACGCGACCCACCACTGTTCTCAGGCTTTAAGGTGAAATTCAGTCGCAAAAATTTCGCGTGAAATTTTCACCACTTGAAATGAGCGAATCACGAGCGCTACATTTGTATAAAAAAGATCTTGAATTCAAAAATAAATAACTGAAATATAGGCAATTGTCTTTCTTGTTCCAATTCTATCTGAAGCAAGCTTTATCATCCATGGCACGGAACAGTAATCGTTATACATTCCAAAAACCAATTACGGCTTGGTCAAGCAAAATCTCGAAATTCTATGAATACTTAGTTGTGACATATTTAGTTGCGATAACTTTAGTGTTTTTGATTTTTCAAAATTTAGTCTAGTTTTTGAATGGTTGATCAAAAACGCGAAGCACGCACTTCGCTGCATTTCACGAAAAGTCACTCTCTGTGGTTTGATAAAAACCATATTTCATCAACTTATACTAATCGCTTGCCAATTAAACAAGGAAAACCGGATACAACGTGATAACTGTCAATATCCTGGATTAAAATATTCGTTAGGCATTTGGGTTTTGTTCAATCTGGTAAATTTCAAAAATCTATCAATGTGTATCTACACATTTTCGATTGGCTGAAAATTATTATTATAGAAATATGTAATCATTGCACTCACACAAAATAATGCGCATCTCCCTTACGCCGATGATTTTCCTGTAATCTGATTCGCAGTTAGTTACATACACTGAGGATACTGCGCTTAAGAATATCAGAAGTCAAATTTTATGATTGTGTCAATTTTCAATTTTTGACAATATCATTGCTATCGTATGGGATTCATTACAATGAAATAGATTTCATTTAACAGCTTTATGATCTGTATACGTTACACGTGCACATTTCATACGTGGGCGCAATGAAATTCAAAGTTGCATCTTGTGTGAAAAAAATGATACTCGATCAAATATAGTGCAAACATGGCTTTCGCTGATGATTTACTTCAGGATCTTCCGATTCCGGCTAGTGCGTTGCAAGTATTCAGAGGTATTTTTAAGTCTATTTAATGCACTGTGTACTTAATTGAACCTTTTATGTTCAGAGTGCGGAGTGGATATAATCGCCCTAATTAGTTGGACTAAAACGGAAATTTTTGACTCTATTTCTTCTGTCCAAGTAAATTGGAATAATAATTTGATTTGGGAATGGATTTCAAGCTGGCGGAGCCGTAATGTAAACCATTGTATTTTGTTTCGTACTAAGCCTAATTTTCTTGCGTTTTTATTATAGAATCTGGATGGAGCGGTTATTGTAAGTGAACATGAGAATCTCCAATCTAACGAACGATCAAAAAGTTAAGAGAAACTTGAAGTTTACTCTGACTTTAAAGGAGTCATAATTTCCGATCACTAGACAAGTGAGCAGAAGAAAAAAAAACACGAGGACGAGGAGGAAGCAAATGCTCACATCGATCAAAAGACAGATGTTTTATTTACAAATGATCAGGAAATTCGGCCGCAAGATAAACCAAATTCATTGAGGCATGAAAGCCATTACTGCTGAATCTGCTTCTGAAATAGTAAGAAAAAGTTTCAATCAAGTTTTGTTTATAATTACCATTTTTGTTCATTTCTAGAAGACTTATAATTATTATTTTACTGCAAAGTTATTAAAACATCTTCTGCAGAAAACTGTAACTGGATA